>NW_027510272.1:2221785-2535357 GCF_048772815.1 Callospermophilus lateralis
AAACTTAACAATTAATATTTCAATACTAAAAAATAATGCAGTGACAATCCTAATTTCAAAGCTAAAAAAGAAGTACAATTAAAACGTAAGTATTTTTACAAAATAAATCACAATATTACTAAGGCCTCAAGATTATGACACATCAATCTAAGATGCAGAGCATGAAACAATGTATTTAGATTTTCATTTGAAAATCCCAACTCTTATTTCAGTAACAAAATAAACTTTTACTCAGTTATTTTTAAAATATCTAAATGGGAAAAGTATACTAAAAGCCATAAACAAAGACTGTTTTTGATTATTCTTGGTTTCTAACCCATTTAGAAAAGCATGCAGTTTAGAAATGCATATTTGTTTTTTTTTTTTTTTATTCAAAACATTACAAAGATTTCAGAATCACATCGGTTACACATCCACATTTTTACATAATACCATAATAGTAACTGTTGTATAGTAGAGGATAGGAAAGGTAGCAGAAATGCATATTTGGACAAATTAATCTTAACTTTATGTTCTTAACATAAACAGCAGAAAACAATTAGAGTATGAAATAATACAGGAAAAAAAATTGGTTTTATGGTTATTACACTGTGGTTTTAATACAAGTTAAACAAAATTGTTAGATTTATCATGCAAAACAATATGCCAAGATCAATCTTAAAAGAAAAACCAAAACGTAAAAAATACCTTTCTCAATTAATCCTTCACACTCCATATAAAATACAAAAATTAGTATGTCAATAATCACATCAAGTACTAACATGCTGATTGAGAAATAAAAAATCTTTTTGATTTCAAAATTAAGAAGCTTTAGGTAAAAGCATAGTATTTTCCACATATACTATCTTTCCATTTGCACAGAGTTCCAAGGCAAAGATTGCTTCTGGCTTTATGAATTACCAGAGATGACCTGTGTGGCTCTCTATCACAGGTGTTTTATTCTTCTTTCCTGATAGATTGTTAGCTTCTTTGGGAGGTGGCATATGAATTGATTTCCATGGAATTGGATTACAAAAGGCTGGTTCTGGATAGGAAGTTCCACTGTAAAAACCTACAATCATTGAAAAATCACAACAAAACAAAACAACTAAACTTCTTGAGAAAAATTACTTATTTTAAAATTCCTAGAAAATGTTAAACTGTCAAAAAAGCAAACTATCACTGACACACCAAGCTAATCTGAATACATTTAAAAAACTAACACTTTCAAATATAGCAATGTAGTAAAAGATAATTCTGAGAAGCCAAACAATATTGTTGAAACATATACAAAAATAATGCTGAGAATGCAAATAATATTGTTAAAATCTATGCAAATAATAATACTTGCAAAGTTTTTACTATGGAATTAATTTCAGAACAAAAAAAATTAATAAAATCTTCATTTTCTTAACCCTGTCTAGGAAATGAGTTATTTGTGAACTATATTCCCCTTGTCAGAGAGTAAGATTTACAGAAAAAAATATTTTGCTTATACTGCTAAAGTGAATCAAGATTTTTGTTTAGAACCAGGGAATTTTGGTTTTCTGTTATTCAAGTTAATATGATTTCATAGAATCAGTGTGATCTTTTCACTAATTAGAAAGCATCTTTTGATGAACATACTGTTTAAAACTTGTGATGCCTGACAATAATAACTATGTGGAGGAAGAACATTCTGTAAATTATCTTCAAATCCTTTGGTCATTATAGGCACACAAATTCCTTTATTTCATAATTGATAAAAATGATAGGATAAAAAATAAAGACTTAAGGGAAGTACAGCATGCAGACAAATATGTTGCTTATTAGAATGAAGAGAAGGGATGGGGATAGGAAAATAAAAGAGTGAAATGAATTCAAAATAATTTTCATATAATGTATGTAAATACACCATCATGTACATCCATAAGAATGGTATGTCCCATATTTGTATAGTTATATCAAAATGAATTCTACCTTCATATATAAATAAGAGAACCAATAAAATAAAAAATAATTAAACTCATTTAAAAAGCAATGTAATTTAATAAAATAGTCCATTGTTTTAGCAATTAATTTCTAGTCAATATGTATCTTCCCATCTAAAATCTTAGCTTTACTATCTAATCATTAGGTTAAAATCACTGCTTATTGACCTTTTTAAGCAAGAAAGAAAGAGATGGAGGCAGGGTGGCAGGGAGGAAGGTAGGGGTAGAAGGAGGAGGAGAAAGAGGATGAAGAAGCCATCCTCAGTAACTAAAATGGATTAATGGATATAATGAATGACCTCTATGACATGTAAGAGAGGCCTAATCCTGACAGCAGGAATGTGTCTTTCAGACCCTGGCAGCCCACTTTGACTGCATAATATGTCAACACACACTTCACCAAGATAGTCAAAACAAAGTCTGGAATATGTTCCATTGTGTGAACAAAACAGAATGGGAGTATTTTTAATAATAAATCATTTAAACAAGTGAAGGCAGCTGTCATCAAGGTATGAGCTTTCAACGTAAAGCACAAAGAAAAGCATGCAATGCCATTTATCATCAGAAGAAGCCTAAAGGCCAATTGGTTCTGTTTGATCATGTGCTATCTATATCCCACCCTGTAAAAAGAATGTGCCAAAGACACTGGAAGCTCTGCCTTAGAGGAGGTTAGAAAAAGGGTAGGCAAGATGAACCATTAAAAACACCCTGAGTAAGGCTTTTTCATCCAAGAATGTAAGAGCCCTAACAGGGATGCTAACAATTGAACCCAGGGCCGTATGCATGCTAAGGACATGCTCCGTGACTGAATGACAACTTCATCCCTGAGAATTTCATTTATTCCCTAATGTTAGAAATCATTGCTTAAAAGTATAAGTTTGAAGTTTTACAACCATTACATTTATATATCATTTATGGAGAATGAATAAATTCCTACAAACATAGTATAATTTTCTAAAAGATAGTAATTTGAAAGAAAAATAAATTTTATAAGTTTCTATTTCTGTGAAAAAGAAACAAAATGTATAAAATTTGCTTCTGCAAACCATACTTATGTAAGCCACATAACATTAAAACTAACCTGTAAGTTTTCCATTGGCATAACCATCGCTCTTTACAGCTGGACTAGGTTTACTTTTTGCATTTTCCAACCATTCCTTAAACTTTTTATCTGCTATTTCCTTTTTCTCTTGTAATTTGGCTTGCCGTTGTTTTTTTTTTTTTTTCCTTAAAATGACAAGACCAAAGCATTTCCAAAGATATTCTATAACTAAACATTCCATTCAAATTCTACTGAGTCTTTTCTCCCAGTTGCTTCCTCTCTCAATGGCTTACTGGTCACAATATTTAATTGTATATCTATAATTTGAGAGTAAAATTGAACATGATCAGGGATGTGATATTAATGTGTCTTCCTCTAAAAAATTTAAGATATCAAACCCAAGAAAAAGAAAGCAATCCGCCTTCCTTTTAAAGTAATTTATGACACAGTAATATGACTAGATAAAAGTATACTGAAAAATATTTAAAACAACTTACAACAATTTTGAATATGACTGAAAAATATATAGGCTTATTGGAATTACTCAATGTAAGAAAACCAAAAATACATATTCATTTTGAAGCTTAAAGACAGCATCATCTAAGTAAAGATATTTTCATATCTTTATGCTATGATACAGTCAATTTCTAATCATATAGTGGTTTCTAAAATATACTTGACACCTATGAAGACTAAAAACACATATTCTAACTGGCTGCTTTAATAAAAATACATTTTCTTTCTTTTTCTTCTCATATCCTTCAGCAATTTTTTTCTTTAACCATTCTTGATATTTTTCTTTGGCTTTTTCTTGCAAATGTTCTTTCCCTAGTTCTTTCGTTGCTTTCTCCTCCATTTCTTTATTCATTTTTTTGTTCTCTTTCTTTCCTTTTTTTAAATAAAAATAAAAATTTTAATTGAAATACCTGTAATTATTCTCACATAAGGAAAGATCGTTATGTACAATAATTTTCTAAACTTTTATTATTCTTAAAATAAGTGGTATAACAGTGGTTGCCACAATGTAGTTTATGAGAATATATAACATACTGCAATTACCTATTCAATGTCAATAACAGGTAGTTACTGCTTGGCTGTAAATTTCATTAGGACACTGAAAAAGATCTTGCTCACCAATGTATACCTGTGACTGAGATAGTGCTGAGTAAATAATAGGTGCTCCATAAATATTCTTTAAATAAATTAGTGAATAAATATTACTGTTAGACTGCTGAATCCTAGTATTTTTAATGGATGTTTAACCTCATGTATATAAACATTTCCTTGATAGACAACTTGTGAATACAAATACTTGGATAAGTATTCACCAAAAGTGAGTTATAGAGTTCAAATGAATAATGCCTGCTGAAGATTGCATATAAGGACATAATGGGGCAAATCTTTAGGTATACTGTTTTATATAGATCAGAGGCTTGCAAACAAGGCTAAATGTCAAATTCAGCCCACAGGCCATCTGTATTTGTAAACAACATTTTATATAAGTATGGCCAACTCATTTCTCTTATATATTTGCATATGGTTTCTTTTATTCTACAATAGCAAAGTTGAATAGTTCACACACAGACTGCATGGCAGAAAACCTGAGATGTTTAAGATCTGGCTCTTTTCAGAAAAAAAAATAATTTTTGACATAGACTATAACTCAGTGATAACCTACGAACTGTAGTTAAATTCTAAATAAATAATGGCATGGATAGTTCTCTTTATCAAAGTTTTAGAGATTAATCTGAAATGTATAAAAGGAATATGGAATACATACATATATATATGTCAGTTTTCACGGAGCAAAGAAAGATGATCCAAAAAGAGAATTTCCTTCCCTGAAAGTATTTTGTAAAATACTGTAATATAAATTAACACCCAATTAACAAACATCAGTTACATACAATATATGTCCTGTTCAGTGCTGAGCAGCAAAAGCAAGTCTTGAAAATCAGGGCTTGCACCATTCCTCAAGTTGATATATTTCTTTCTTGCTGTGCAGCCATTAGCTGTGAAAAGGAATCTTTTCATAACAAAACCTCAATAGACAATGGAACAATAATGGGTTTTAATTACTCCTCACTGGCAGAAAATCTACAAAGTGAAAATGGTCTTGGAATATATCTCTCTTAATCTGTGTGATTTATGACTCTCCTGCCTAACCTCACCAACAAGAAATCATTCACTCCCTACAATGTTTTCAATGACAGAAACTAACACTTTATTGGTATCTATACCTCACACTATTCTATGTACTTTATTATACATATGGACCATCAGTTAATTCTTACAATCCCAGTATAAGGTAGCTACTATTATTATCCTATTTTCAAAGGAGGAAAGGAAGGCACAAGAGGGTAAGTAATTTGTCTAAGATCACACAGTAAGTAGTAGATCACTATAGACAACAAAGACTTCGACATGGAAGAATGCTAAAAAGAATGTTATGCCAAAAAATTTAAACCAAAGTGAAATGTTAAAACATACTACTTCTCAAAATTAATTCAAGAAGAAATAGTATCTGGATAACCATTTATTATAAAACAATTCAAAATTTACCACAAAGTACTCTAGCTTCTGATAGCTTCATTGGTAGTTTGCAATGTACATTTAAGGAAGAAATAATAACAAATGACTACACAAATTAATTTTATGTTACAACATAATATCAGAAACAAGGCAAAATAACTGCTCTATAGCCCAAAATGTGAAATAATTAGAAATACATGTAACGAATGATGCATAATACCATCATTAAAACTAAATAAAACTGATGAGAAATAAGACAAATAAATTGAAAGAAAAAACATATTCATAGAATTTAAATTTGATATTACTAAGAGTCATTTTCTCCAAAACAAACTACACATTTAACAAAACTTCAATAGTGCCAGGCACTATTCAAGCAGACATAATTAGCAAATCTCAGAATCAGATGCTGAATTACATAAAGAAAGGTGCAAAGAAAATAAAATAAGTTTGGAAAAGAAGACAAAAGTTGATTTATATTATCTATTTTTTAAAAACTAAAAGTTCAAGAATTATAGAGCTGTAGTAACAAGTTATTACTGCTGACACAGGATATAAATCAATAGAAGAGAATAGAATTCAGAAATAGATCTATGTATGTGTGTGTGTATGTGTGTGTGTGTGTGTGTGTGTGTGTGTGTGTGTGTGTGTATGGTCAATTGATTTTAAACAATGTGCCAAGGTAATTTGATAGGGAAAGGATTATCTATTCAATTAACAGTGGAACAATTGAATATATGTATAAAAATGAATGAATCCCAACATTTAACTCAACCAAATATTAAAATGAACTCAAAATAAACATACAGGTAAAGCTGAAGTTATAACTTCTAGAAGAAAATAATAAATAATTTATACTCTTGAACTACACAATGTTTCTTAAATAAAGACATACAGACCATAACCATAAAAGAAAAAAATGAAATATGGAATATTGTCAAAATTTAAAACTTGTGCTCTTTAAGTTGGGCACAGAGGTGCATGTCTATAATCCCAGTGAATAGGGAGGCTGAAGCAGGAGGATCAAAAGTTCAAGGCCAGCCTCAGCAACTTAGGGAGGCCCTACACAATTTAGCAAGATTGTGTCTCAAAAAAAGGATGGGGATATATCTAAGTGGTAAAGTCTACATGGGTTAAATTCCCATAGAAGGAAGAATGGAAGGAAGATCATTCTGCTCTTTAAGATATATTATTGAAAAAAAATTAATCCCAATGACTCAGCAGACTGAGGAAGGAGGATCTCAATTTCAAAGTCAGCCTCAGAAACTTAACAAGGCCCTCCTAAGCCACTTAGTAAGACCCTGTCTCAAAACAAAAAATAAAAAGCTGGCAGGAGATGTGACTCAGTAGGTAAACATCCCTGGATATAGTCCTTGGCAAAAAAAAAATTAAATGGGAGGAAATATTTGCAATGCATTGATCTGACATTGGACTTGTGGTCTGAATATATAAAGAATTCTAGGACTGGGGATTAGCTCACTGGTAGGTGCTAGACTAGCCTGAGTGAGGCCCTGAGTTCAATCCCCAGCACCACATTAAAAAAAAGAGAAGAAAAGTGAAGAGAAATGTACAAAATTCACCCAGTGTCACATGTACCTATATTCCCAGCTACTTGGAAGGCTCAGTCAAGAGGATCACCTGACAAGTCCAGAAATTTGAGGCCAACCGTGGTAACAAAGTGATCCCCATCTCAAAAAAGAAAAAAAGAAAGAAAGAAAAGAAAGAATAATTCCTACATGTCTTTTGATGGAGGAGAGGAGGCTTCTTGAGGACTGAACCCAGAGCCTGCTAAGCATGCTCTCTGCCACTAAGTTTTACTCAACAGTGAATTCTTACAGATTCTTAAATCTTAATAAGAAGTCATATAACCCCTTCAAAAAATGGGCAAACGACTTAAACCGATACAAAACAAATCCAATAGAAGCTAACAACATATGTAGTTCAGTTGTAGAGTGGTTGCCTACCATGGTCAATAAGTATAATAAACTGAACTGTGCCCCTTCAACTCCTATGTTGAAGGCCTATCTCCCAGTGTGAGGAGATAAAGCCTTCCAAGAGTTAATCAAACTTAAATGAGGTCTTCATCCATTAAGACTGATGTCCTTTAAAGAGAAAAATACACTAAAGATATGTGTGCACAGAGAAAAACCAGAAGACAACCCATCTGCATGCAAGAGGCCTAAAGAGAATCCAAACCTGCAGACACCTCCATCTTGATTTCCAGTCTCTGGGATGTGAGAAAATTTTCAGTTGTTTATACCACCCAAGTCTGTGGTATTTGGTTATGGCATTCCTGAAAGACTAATATAATGAGGTTATAAAAAGATGCAAAACAGCATTAGATCTCAGGGAAATGAAAATTAAAACAATGGTATGTACTATACACACACTGGAAGAACTAAAATGAAAGACTGAAAATATAAGGTTTGCCAAAGTTGTAAAATATTTGGAACTTTCATAAATAGTCATGGGAATATAAATTGTTATAAGCACCTTAGAAAATACTTTGGCAATTTCTTGTAAACACATTCTTACCGCATAGCCCAACAATTCAGCTCCTAAACATTTACCCAAAACAAATGAAAACAATGTCTACAAAAGACTTGTATATATATATGGTCATAGAATTTTATGCATAATATCTCCTAATGGAAAACAATCCACTGACCATCAACAATTCAATGGATAAACAATTTGTGCTATTTCATTGGAGACTACTAATCAATAAAAATGAATCAACAATATATCAAATATCAGGATATATTTAAAAACAAAAGAAGTTCAACACAAAGAAGTTCAAAAAATTCTTTCATTCTGCTTTTAAGAAAGTATAGAAAGCACAATCTTATATACAGAATAGAAAGATTACCAGGATATTTGGAGCTGGGGCTGGGTATTGAAAGGGAATGGGGGTTGGATGTGAAGGGAACTTTCCGGAGTAATGAAAACATTCTATTATCTTGACTCTGGTGCATATTAATTATACAGGTACATATATCTGTCAAACTCATAAACTTAAAACAAGTGTATTTTATTTCACAGCAAGCAGACAGAATAGTCACTGCTACTGAGAAAGCAGTCAGCCATTAAGTGGCTTTGGATTTTCTAGCACACTGGTTCTATATCACAGAGGACAATAATTGATCTTCCTTTTCTAAAATGGTGCCCTGAAAGAACCTTTGTTTTTTAAAAATGAAAGAAATAAACAACTGGCTACTTAAAGTTTTTGACTTTCTATTTTAATTCCTCTAATAGGGCCTACTTGGAACATAGAAAAAGCTAAGTAAACATTTGTTGAATGCATGAATGATACACTGATAAGAGTGTTATCAATCATATACCTTGTTGATTTGAATTAAGTCTTTCAAATAAAATATCAGCGTGTTTTGAGAATTTAAAACAATTTTATTTTTAAATAACTTTTAAAACACTGAAAGTAGAGGCCTTTTTCAAAATTTGTATTAATGTCTAAAAAATTAATTTGGAAAATAAATTAGCATAACAACACAAATATTAAGTGTACTCAATGAGATAAAGCATTTGTTTTAAAAGGATTTCACAAATTACACAAATTAAAAGGATTTCACAAATTTCTTCTAAATTACATTAGAAGAAAGCAATCTTACTAATGTATACATAAATTCTTTTTGTCTGATTTTTTGATAAAACACAGTGAAAATGACTTAGAGAAAAATAGCACCCCAATATACAACTAAAAATGAAGCTGGAGGCAGCAGAGGACCACACACCATGAAATGTAAACAGAAAGCTAGATGGCAGACAGGAAGAGAAGAACCAGGAGAGCAGTCTTTACAAATACAAGTAAATGTAACTAAGGCTGAATAAGAAATCTGATAGTTTTTAAGAAAAAATAAGGAGGGATCGATTATTCTTTAACTTGCACAAGAATGCTGAAGAATAGGTAAATTAATTTTTCAGGGTTCATCTCTGAGTCATTTTCTGCCTTATTGAATCTTGCTTTCAATAATTAGTGATTTATGTAATGGCAAGCCACTTACTCCAAAAGAATTTTTACCTCAAAAATAATTGGATTAGGTCTACTACAACTAACTAAAACAGTGAATATATATCATATATCCCTCAGCAGTATCTTACATTCTTAGAAAAACAACAATTATGTTTGATTTGCATGGTAAAATTAGCTGAATGAATTTAGAAGATAAGAGAAGCTTCAGAGGAGAGAGCACACCATACATGGAGCACTATTTTCATATAAATTTCAAAAAGGTGTCAAACAAAATTTTGTAATGGCCATATAGACTTATTTTGATTGTGACATTTATTCAAAGTACTCTTTTGGGGATGAAGTAAACAAGCACAATCCATAGTAATTGATTTCTAAACAAACATAATCCAAGTAAGAATCAAATACTTTTATGGTTATAATACACACACACATACACAGAGACACCTCTCTAACCAATTTCCTTCTTCTAATGCCAGGATGATGAAGGTTATGTTATCTTCAACTTACTGAAATTATTTGATACTCATAATAATATCACTTGGCATCAGATTCAACAATAGGTAAGGACAAAAACTATAATTAAAAATTTAAAACTTTGTCCTATAATTTGAACATTTATCTAAATTCATAGTTATATTTTAATAATAAAATCAATATCAGAAGGGGGGGGCGGCGGCTGCGGGCTCCGAGGAGGGGGGGCGCGCTCTCCCCGTGTCCCCTACTCGCGCTTAGGCAGCCTCCGCCGCTGCCGCCGCCGCCGCTGCCGCCATGTCGGTTTGAGAGGCGATGACAGGCGGCTGGGCGTGTGGAACTGAAAAGTGGAGGAGGAGGAGACAGAAAGCTCTGAGAGGGAACCATTCCTGGGCTGAGAAGAGGGAGGACCCGGCCGCTTCCGGGGACCCGCAGAAGTTGGCGTCGAGGGAGCTCGCGAGGGGAGGGGAAGGCGGAGACGGGGGAGGCGGTGGCGAGAGAGGCGGAGGCAGCGGAGGAGCCCCGAGGAGCCGGAGACGATGCGCCCCGATCTCCGCTGCTGTCCGGAGGTGCCTGCGGCCTGAGCCCGGAGGGGCCTGGGGGGGTCCTGCTCCCTTCGAGGGTCCGGCGATCGTCGCCCCGCGCTCCGGGTCACCGCCCCCGGCTTTCGCTTTGGCTTCCAACTAGTTAAATGCCCTTGAGCGCGGGTTTCCGCGGTCCGGCTCTCCGCCCTGGCGGCGCGAGTTGAGCCGTCTCCTGCGCGCGGCTCTGGGCGAGGGTGCGCTGCCGGCGCCTGACCACAGCTCCGGGCACTCGCTGCTCACGCGTCGATGTGTGTAGCCACATAGTTATCTATGAACACTCCAGCCGGGGCATTTTTCTCCTGCTTAATGAGGACTTGACTCGGGAGCGAGTGTGAATCATTGCTGGGGCTGGAAAGGAGGAAGGAGGATTTAACCCCCTGCCACCCCGCTCCATGTCCGTGTGTCACTCGGCTTGGTCCACCTGGCGCGGCCGGTCCTGGGGTTGCTGCTGATGCTGCTGCTGACGACGGAGACGACGACGACGACGACGGGGGCTGCCGCTGTTGTCCTGAGAGTTTCCTCTGGCTCTGGCCACACAGCTCCTGGGGATTGTTCCTCTTCGCTCCAGAACCTTGGCCAGGCCGACACTTTGGCTCCAAAATAACTTCTTTTTAATACTTTTTGTTTGTTTGTTTTTTGGAAAGCACATCACGAACCAAGCAAAATTGTGAAGGTTTATTTCTGTAGCTTGAAGACTTGTGTTCTTTTGTGTTTGTTTTCTGCGTAAATATCTGGGTATATCTCAAACGGCAAGATGTCCAGTAATGTCCCGGCGGATATGATAAATTTGCGCCTCATCTTGGTGAGTGGAAAAACAAAAGAGTTCCTGTTTTCTCCCAACGATTCTGCGTCTGACATTGCAAAGCATGTGTATGACAATTGGCCAATGGACTGGGAAGAAGAACAGGTCAGCAGTCCAAATATTCTACGACTTATTTATCAAGGACGATTTCTACATGGAAATGTCACCTTAGGAGCATTAAAACTTCCTTTTGGCAAAACAACAGTGATGCATTTGGTGGCCAGAGAGACATTACCAGAGCCCAACTCTCAAGGTCAGAGGAATCCTGAAAAGACTGGAGAGAGTAATTGTTGTGTAATCCTGTAAACACTGTCTGCCTAGTGTGGTGTGACACAGTCTTTGTCTTTCATGCTGCTGGGACAGAGGAGACCCAACATAGCTTCAGAAACCTTTAGGAACAGTCTGCCTGCAAATCCATGGAACTGAATTATCACATGAACACTGTCATCTTTTCTCATGAAAGTAAAACAAAACAAGAACATTTTTCACTATGATTTTTTCTTTCTTATATTTTTGTTTATGGTGAGCAGTTTTAAATTGTATTGGTTTTCAAGTGCAGTCAATCTCCAGGGGAAAAGCTAACAAGTTATCTTTCATAGCAGAACCATTTTGCTGCCTCAAAAATTTTCATCATCAGAACTAACAAAATCAAGTGTTCCAAATACAATTTGCACTAAAAAAGATTGACATTATTTTCCTCATCAGCAGAATTTATAACAGTTTATTATACCTAGAAATACTCATGTATACAATTCCACACTGGAAGATTCTCAGCAATCAATCAAGTTAATTACCGGGCCAACTTAAGAGGAAAAAAATGGAAAAGAAACTAAAATGTTGGGTGAATTCTACCAAAGTCAGCCATGGTGGCTGTACTGGCACAGAATATTAAACTGAGTGTGACTATTTTCACTGCAACAAATGAAAAAAACAAAAACAAAATGTGCCTGTTGTTTAAAGCACTCAGTAGAGGGCTGATGAAACTATTTTTTTTCCTTTGATACGTGCACTCTTGAGTCCTAGTCACTGAGTGCTTGTTCAGACAGCACACGAGGGGTGAGAGTGCCTCTCCTAGCCTTAAAGTGGGAGGTATGCCAGGCACTCAGAGGCTTTCGTTAGCGCGCAGAAATATTAGAAAACCTCATTGACTGATCAATTTTATGTATTTGAATATCAGAAAATTGAAATTTTCCATAATTATTGCTCATCCCTAATCGTGTTCAACATTATACTTACTCATTAGAGATTTCAGATGAATTCTTAAAATTAAAAAAAAATCTTCATAGTACTAATTTTGTTTCTTTATACAGTTTGCATTTGGTGTTAGTGCTTGCAATTATATTAAAATCAAAAGCTGATTTTTAAGGCATACATAATTAAGGATGCCACTCTCTTGTTTTACACCAATAATTTAAAGATTGATATGCTAAAAAAAATCAATGCACAGCACTAAAGCATGAGCTAGTTTCACCTAAATCTGTAAAAAAAATTTTAAAGATTTTATATTTTTTTCACTGGGAAGAAATTCTTCCTGGATGAAATTACAAATATGTGTAGAATATATTTAATAAAAGACTTATAAAATAGCTAAATATAGAACTTCAATATAGATTGGCGTGTAGTATATAGAACAAGATTCCATATAAATAACTTTAGCCTTTTTAAAAATGAAGTTGCAGGCTGACATTATGTTCTATACTCAGTAAGTGTTCACAGCCCTTACAGACATTAAGTGTAAATCGTTTCAGATGTTCAGCTTTGTTTAAATGCAATCAGGTGGTTTGTTCATTGTTAATGCTTTGATGAAAAGGCTTTATATGCAGTAGATCTACAAAAATATTGTTCCTACTGATCCGAATTAAATTTGTATAGAGCAGAGTTTTAAAATGAATGTAAATAGCACTAAACATTTTCTTTCTGCAACCTGTACTTATAGATTCCTTCTGTAAACTAAATTAAAAAAAATATATTGTAGTACATTTTGGTGGTAATTTTAAAGGTGTTGATTAGGTCAATAATTGTTTAAGCACTGTCTCATTCATGTTAAAATTGTTTTCTACTTTTATTTCTGAATCTTTTAAAATTCATTTCAATTAATATTCTGTTGTTGGTTTGGGAGTAATCCCAATGTATCTTTGATATTTAACCTGGTTAATTTGTGCACAGTCACAACAGTGGATAGAATTATGTAGTCTCTGTTATACTAAAATGTTATATTCACGAGATGTTAAATATTTATATGCTTTGTTGACTTGCTCAAATGTGAATCCTGTAGTGTTGACTGAAGAAGAATCTGGTAGTTTCCTAATTGGGCAATTAACCATTTATGGCTCTATTTTTTCTTTTGGAAAACAAACTACTGTTAATTATTTTTAGGACTTATTTTGATTCTAATTACTCCTATTTTTCCAAAGTTAAAGACTATCAGTTAATCATGATTACATTTTTCTGATGGTTAAAAAATTCTGTTTGTTTTCAATACAGTTTTATGTGTGTTTCCACATTATATATTTTTCCCTTTTGCAAGACTTCAATTTAGAGTTTGCTAAGTGGGATAAAATGATTCATTAGTAGAGAAAGAATTATGTCACTTAATATCTAATATTATAGTTTTACAAAATGAAAAAGAATAAAAAGTAGCAGTAAAATTATATACTGAAAACACCAAAAATTTAGATGCCTTAATAGTATATACATGAAAATACTTAACTATCCCTTTAAAAACAATTCCTTGGACTGCCTAATGGTTAAAATATAATTGATCCATATCCAAGGCTACTATTGAAGATCCTCTGCCAAAAATAGCCCCTCACTTAACCTGAAGGTGAGAGCTGCATAGACCCAGTCATGTAAATAAAGCCTGAACTGTGGGCCTGTGCCCCCGCCCAGCGCTTGGCATCTGACTCATCTCTTACCTGAAGTGTCCTAGACTTAAGTATTCTGGACAGAGCAATGCGTTTCTTTTATTAAAACCTCAGCATGTCTCCCTGATCTGAAATATTTGCTTTCTTTTCAAAATAAGTTTTATCTTATCATGAAAAATATAGTATCTAACATCATCATTCACATT
Source organism: Callospermophilus lateralis (assembly GCF_048772815.1). Taxonomy (NCBI): domain Eukaryota; kingdom Metazoa; phylum Chordata; class Mammalia; order Rodentia; family Sciuridae; genus Callospermophilus; species Callospermophilus lateralis. Next base: position 2,236,224 of record NW_027510272.1, read on the forward strand.
GAGGTTTTCTCATAACAAACATCTTTAGTTTTATGAAGTCATCTTGACCAATGTTACAGTAATTTCTGTTAACTGATTGTGGTAAGCAATGTTAATGTGAAAAGAAATTAAAACTTTCTTTATCTGTTGTAAAAAATAAATAAATAAAAAAAATAAAATCAATATCATTCTAAACTTATAAAATCACAATAAAAAACAAAGTTATAGCAGAATAATTTTTTTCTAAATGGGGGTTGGGGGGCAGTATTAGGGATTCCACTCAAGCCCTCATGCATGCTAGATAAGTAGTCTATCACAGAGCTATGCCCTCCCCTAGACTTTTTAAATTTCATTTTGAGTCAGGGTCTCAGAAAATTGCCCAGACTGGCCTCAACTTTGTGATTCTCCCATCTCAGCTTCTAAAGTAGCTGGAGTCAATAGGCATGTGCCATCATGCCCAGCTATTTTAAAATTTCTAATGTATCAGCTTGGGTTGTGTCTCAGTGGTGGAGCACTTGCCTTGTACATGTGAGGCACTGGGTTCGATCCTCAGCACCATATAAAAATAAATAAACAAAATAAACACCTTTTAAAAAAATTTCTAATGTGTGATCCAACATAAGAATGTATTAAAATTGAAAGTAGGGATACGAAGGATAGCTCTATGGTTGCATGCTAGCCTAACATGCTTAAGGCCATGGGTTCAATTAACACCATAAATTAAAAAGTAATAATAATAACAACAACAACAACAACAATAAAATTAAAAGAAAGAATAGGAATACAGCTCAGTGGTAAAACCCAGCATGAGAGAAACCCTACGTTTGATCCCTGGCACTGCAAAAAAGAAAAAGAAAAAAGAAAATTCATTCACTCATTCAATTAACAAATGCTTACTATATGCAAAGAATTATAAACCTTGTAATGGATAAAAAATAATATAGAAAAGAATTCTTGTTCTTAAGGATCTTAAAATTACAAGGAAAGCAAAGGGATGTACATACTACAAAACAGCCATTTTTTTTCTTTTTTAAAAAACATACACAAAATACAAAGCACCATATGATAAAGTGCTATATAAGTTAATACAAATTGAACAAAGATCCACAGGAAAGAATCTCTAACATGTGAACATCCAATCTGCATGTAGGAAGTAATCTGAGTTAGATGACAAATGGAAAATTAGAACAGAGGGTATGATGAGATTCCATCCTGATAAAATACCATATGTAAAAATTAGGAAATGAAAAGTAGTAAGAAGATAAGTATTCTCAAAGTTTCTCAAGAATACATACTCTTGAGGCCTGGGCAGTACAGCCAAAAGCTCAAGATTTCTAGGACATTTACTTGTATCTTAAAAATAATGTAAAAAAAAATCAGTGCTCTCTTAGTATATGCAAGTCCCTGGGTTTGATCATCAGCACTTTGAAATGTAAAATAAAAATAAAACTTACAGTCTCCTTCTTTATATACCTATGTTTGCTTTAACATAAAAATATAACATTTTCCTCTGAAAAAAATTTCCAGTAAAACTAATACTCCAAGAAGATGGGGGGCAGCTGTGATTATCTTGTGTGAGCTCCCTAAATAATCCCAGTAAAAAGAATCAGCATAGGGCTGGGGATGTGGCTCAAGCGGTAGCGCGCTTGCCTGGCATGCGTGCGGCCCGGGTTCGATCCTCAGCACCACATACAAACAAAGATGTTATGTCCACCGAAAACTAAGAAAAATAAATGTTAAAATTCTCTCTCTCCCTCTCTCTCTGTCTCTCTCTCTCTTTAAAAAAAAAAAAAGGAATCGGCATAGAATAAAGAGAAAACAGATGGTAGACATGGCTGAAATGCTACTTTGGCTCAGGGAATAGAGTGGAGACTCTTTAACCAGTCAGTCTAGAGTTGGTAAAATCTCAGAAGAGAGTACAGGTGTGGAACATGAAAAAAAAAATTTAAACATAAGGAATGACAGTCAGATCTATTTAGCAAAGTTTAATCTGGCAGAGACATACAGGAAGGGTTTATTCATTTAACAAATATTCCTGGGTACCTCTAATGTGTGGTAATGAATAAGCTGTTGGAAAACGGAAAAAAAGAAGCAAAATTCCTGATCTTATAAGAACTTATATCCTAGTGTGGAGAAGTAAACAATAAAGTTGAAGGAAGTAATGAGACTATTCAGAAAATAAAAGAGAAGCAGCAATTATATATAGTAAAGGAAGGGATGTTTTGGAGCAACATAATAATTATTATTATTAAGTGGCTGAAGACACAGTAGAAGTAATAGAAATAAAGGAATAATAGGAAAAAGTCTATGAAGAGGAATGGAGCGAAGTTATTTTTTTTTAGGTGTACACATTTGGAGTTGCCTGCTGATCTAATGGATAGAAATCCAAGACTCAAAAAATTCAAGTCTAAAGATTCAGACTCGGTGGGGCTGGCATTGTAGCTCAGTGGTAGAGCGCTTGCCTAGCACATGTGAGGTGCTGGGTTCCATCTTCAGCACCACATACAAATAAATAAATACAATAAAGGTATTGTATCCATATACAACTACAAAAATATTTAAAAAATATTTAGAATTGCTGAATGCAGGCAGACACTAGTAGAGGTCACAGGGACAGAAAAGAACAAAATTAGAGGGCATCCAGGCTCTGTAGTGCATGCCTTTAATCCTAGGGACTCAAGGGGACTAAGGCAGGAGGAGGGCAAGTTAGAGGCAGTCTCAGCAACGTAGTAAGACCCTGTTTCAAAACAAAATAAAGAGGGGAGAGATGTAGTTCAGTGGTAAAGCATGTCTGGGATCAATCCTTTGTACCAAAAACAAAAGAAGAGTAAAGGGCAAAGGGTGGAAGACAAGAGACTTGATAAATATTCATGAGGGTAGGGGTAAAAAACAAAAGCAAAACCCCAAAGAAGAAAGAACCTAAGAGAAATATAAGAAAAACCCAGCTATTTTTCTAATTTCCTAGTTGTTGATTTAATTCCTGTGGATTTCATTTAAACAAAAGGCAATGTTTAATGGAAGTACCCAAATCACGTATTTAAAAAAAGGCTGAACTTAACCAAATTAAACCAGAATATAGTTTCCATTATAGAATATATACCACTACTGATAATAAATTACTTAAGTAACTAGTCTACAATGAAAGAAAGCATTGGTTAAAAGTATAAGTCATTTTTTAGAAATGCAAATAATTGCTTGGCAGCAAAACACTAGTTTCTTAGCTAAACTTCAGCTAAATTACCCTCATTGAAATCAACTTTCCCACACATAAATTTTGGCACCACTGTAAGCCACTGGCAATAGCTCAAGAGAATTGCAACTTTTTTTAAAAAAGCTTCAAGATTCTTGCTGAAGATAAATAATATGAATTAAGTAATCCCTAAATTAAAATTTTAATTCAGAGTTACACCAAAGAAGAAATGTAAAGAAGGTATTCAGTTTTCCATAGAGAAAAAAAGAATCAGAGTTTTCTTCACAGATTTTATAGCTGCTGGGATATAAATTAAAACCAAATTCATACCCTAGATGATTTAACTGCCTTGCTGTCACCAGAATCTACACGTCTGGGCATTTCCTCAGGAGAAAGAATGTGGAAGGTATGGCCAAATAAAACTACAAGTTGAATGCCACCGCCACCACTCTTTCACTCATCAGCTAAATTATGGCATTAGTTGAGAAAGCTGTTCAAACTAGACTTTTCTAGGACTCTACAATCATAATTCCTAACCCTAACCCTAACCCTAACCCTAACCCTGGTTAGTTTTCTTCCTTCCTTAGATACTAATAATCAGATACATTTATGAATCTTCCATTGGTCCCCCTTTCTCTTTCCCATCTTTCCTTTCTTCCCAAATACTTACCTCCATGGGAAATTTTCCAACTCTCAGGTTAATTCCATGGTCTTAAATGAAGATAAAACTTTACACCAAGAACATACTTTTTTGCACTTTAGAATAACTAATCAAAAGAAACTTGTTTACCATGACTTCTGATCTTAAAATTCCACTGCAAAGAAAATAGTTGCCCTATCTTGCTTAGAAAATCTTCAAACTTTGAAATACCATATCCCACAAAACAAATATCCACCTTGATAGGATTCTTCACTACCTCATAGCTGCTATTCCTTCATTACTCACTCAATACACTTTAATTGAGTGCCTGCTATTGATCTAACAAGAACTGAGCATGTACACACACACACACACACACACACAGAAAGATGAAATCCTAGAAGTCTCTCATCTAATCTTTTCCCCATATACCAAAGAATAAAGAGCTACACTGTGAGTTACTGGGTATAAAAACAGGAGTTTGGAGAAAAGAACAAGAAGAGAAGACAAAGAGAAATGGTTTAACCAGGATAGTCAGAAGTGAGCAGTTTCTTAAAAGAAGTGAAAGATGCGGATGATTTATTTAAAGTGTGATACTAATTTCCTCTTTAGATAGAAAGAAGTTTTTATGAAGACAGTAAATTGAAAACTATGATGAAGAATACAAGTCAAAAGGGATGATTTAGAGCTCTAGATTCAAACAGCAATTCTTTATTCCCGAACTCACACGGGTCGTCTACAAACACGTTCTGGGGGAATCCACGTTCTCTGCCCAAATCCACACTCTGCCCAAATCCACTCTCTGCCCAAATCCACTACACATGGGCTTCTGTCTCCCAAAATATACTGTCTGACCCTAAGAACTCAAGAGGAACTCAGCAGCAGGATACGCCCTATTCTAAAGGGGGAACACCCTAATCTCTTATTATGCTATACCGCCCTATTCTAAAGGGGGAACACCCTAAACACGGATCCTGCCCTGGTCCTTGAGCAAGGTCACCTTTCAGAAGTCCTTCCACTAGACAGCATGGGAGTAAGCTGGCAAGGAATTTGTCATACCTACTTGGCTGATGGCTCCCAGCACTTTTTAAGACTGAAGGCTGAGTTTGAAATGATCAGTACTATTCTGAGGGAGATTGACTAGAAGGTTACGACAATATACCCTATAAGGGAAAGACAGTCTGGACTTGTGCCAGAAAACAAGTAAAAGGAGAAACACACAGAGTGTGTGTGGGTATGCAGATACACATGTGTGTATGTATGTGTATATACATGTGTATAAATATACATATACTAAAAGGCTAGATATAAATATGACAACTATACATTTGAAATTTTCCAAACCAGTTCTAAATTTTCTTTTAAAGAAAAGTTTAAATGTATGATTAAGCATAATTGATTATATTTATATACTTTTTAAGAGTCTTCAGGTAACTCAAAAGGGTGAAAAATTAAGATGTTGCATTACTATTTTATGAATGTCAAATTTTAGTTAATGTTGATATAGGGGATAATAAAGAAAAGATCCAAAAGTACCTAGAAAATGCTACCACTGACCTGAATAGTACTGTATTCTTATAATGTCTATTTAAGTATTTGCCTACCCAGAATATACATTACATTTTCAGACACTACCCTCTCTTCTAAGGCTTGCTCCTCTTAGAATTTCCCATGCTGAATGGCTCCATCTATTCACCACTGAGGCAGGCCTCCTCCAGGATACAGCAGGAGTCTTCTTTCCAAAAGACCCTGTGTGTTCTTCTGGCACACCACTAAATTTCAACAGGATTATAGCTATTTTCCCATAGAGTAAACATTTGGTTATGGAAAACCAAACTCCAAAGAGGTCCTAAACATGCATCATTATTTCAATACATTTTGCCTATTTTCAAATAATTTTTTACTATTGAAGGTAACAAAAACAAAAACAAAAACCAAACTGACAATTTTGGGTTTCTATATCCTACCCTATTTCTTCCTTAAGGGCTGATAAATTAAATAGCTGAAGATTAAATGGTGAGGTTAAAAAAAAACAGGAAAAAAAGTACCTGGACTAGTCACAAAATAAATAATTTTTATAATTTTGAACATATTACATTAAAATGTTAAGTCAAATGTTAAAAATTATAATTAGCCAAAGACCACAGAGAAATTAGAAGAATTAAAGAATTATTTTAAATAATGAAAATGTAAATATATTTAATAACCTACAAAACCATTGTGCTAGCTTGCATAATGTAAATGTTAATTTTCAGTGTTTACCATGTTTATCATTTCAACAATATTACAAGTGTATAACATTTTTAATAGGGTAACTATAAAGGGTTAAAACAATTTTTAACTCAATCTCACAGAGATGTCTAAAACAAATTTAAATGTGTGTTACTGAAATCAAATTTATGAAATGAGCTTTTTAATGATTCAACTATACTTTAAGTTTTCCTTTAAGTGGGGCATGGTGGCACTCACTATAATCTCAGCAGCTCAACAGGCTGAGGCAGGAGGATTACTAGTTCAAAGCAATCAGCAACTTAGTGAGGCCCCAGTAACTTAGTGAGACCCTGTTTCTAAATAAACAACAAAAAAGGACTGGAGATGTGATTCAGTGGCTGAGTGCCTCTGCTTGGTACTGAAAAAAAAATTTTCCTTTAAATGTTAAAGGAAGAAAATAAGAAAGCAAGAATAAGTTCAAAATAAGTTCAAAAGCAAATACTAAGTCTGATCTAGTTATTTCTTTTTAAAATACTCCAAGATGTAATGCATGAGCTCTTGACCTTAGCCTGATATCTATGTTGATATCTAAGCCTTGTTTGATGTTGTAAATCTTGACATGCTCACCTGATAATGTTCTAGTCTATTGAAAGTGATGTCAGGGTGCAGTGACCATCACCCAGTGCGCTTTAATTAATTCTGCTGTGAAAGTTGCCTGTGGGAAATCCATCTGAAATTGGCAATTCCTTTTTTTTTTTACATTTTAAGTCTTGTCTTTAAAAAAAACCCTCAAAAACAAACTAACAAACAAAAAACTCTTGTATCTATAGTTATTCATACTTAAAATGTTAAAATGTGAATGAAATAATGTATTTTAATTTGGTAAATGCATTAACATTTTGAAACAATAAAACTAATTATCAATAAAAATAATTATTAATTATTATGCTCTAATAATAATGTTAGAACATGTCAAATCATAATTATTAATAAAAGTTAGGAATAATTTTTAATTTGATGGATTTGTTTAAAAAGTGATTATTAGTTTTGAATGCTCAGTCTTCTACATTAAAACAATTATAATTTCTACAGTAAAAATTCACAAGTCACAGATATCTGAATGGTGATATCATTGTATGGTTCTGAAATGGGGATTGCCATGATGCATTTATCACTTCTTGTGACTTAATGGCTGTCTCATGTCATTATATGGTTAAAAGTCTAACAAAAAGAGAAAACAAAAGTTGAGACATGTCCAGATGATTGATAAGAAGTGAGAAAACTTTGTACCTTAGAAATAAATAAATAAATTGTCTTCAGTGAATCATTTGGATATCTGAATTCCATTACAGTTCTGATCCTTCTGTTCACAGAATATTAACACTTATTTTTAACAGATAAATCTTGTTCTTTAAAGGACCAAATACAGCTCACCCATGGCATATGATTATAAAATCTTCCTTTCATTCAATTTAAGTTGTCACTAACATGTTGTAATATATGAAGTGTCAAAAAGAGGTATATAAGATCAAGAGATATATTTGTGCATATCTATGAGGCTTGCAGGGAGGATAACCCCGTTCACTTTACATATTTTTTGCAGTTTTTTTTTTATCTAGGAAAAGTTTAGATAAGAAACATCCTAGTGATAGCATAAGCAGATAAATAGAAAGTGTCTAGTCTGCTGAGAAGACTCCATCTAGTTTTGATAAACATTGGCAAGTGTCATCACTTTAATATAAAATCTGGTTTAAGATATCTGGTTGCTTGTGTATGACATCTGAAAATTGAATGTATGTATTAGCAAAATGATTTTCAAAATATAAATACATTTGGTTGTTGTCATTTGCATGATAATTAGTGACCATTTGGGGAGGTTAGGGATTGAACCCAGGAACACTTAAAACTGTGTTACATTCCCAAAATTGTATTTATTTATTTATTTTAATTTTCAGAAAGGGTGGTTATCACAAAGTTTTGTGGGGTTTTGCTAAGTTTCTAAGCCTGTTTTTTTTTAAATTTATGATCCTCTTCCCTTGACCTCTCAAGTGGGTGGTATGACAGGCATGCACCTGGAACTATAGCAATTTTGGAAGAGTGGGTAGTCAAGATCAAACTCAGAGGCAGTAAACCACTGAGACACATTCCCAGCCCTATTTTGTAGTTTATTTATGACACAGTTTCAATGAGTTGCATAGTGTCTTGCCATTGCTGATGCTTGCTTTGAACTTGTGATCCTCCTATTTCAGCCTCCAAAGCCACTGAGGTTGCAGGCATACACCACCATGACAACCCAGTTTACCAATTTTTTAAAACAAATATTACCTTAGAAATTTTTCTTCCAATATAGAATTTGTTATTTATAAACTTATCTAGGCACAATCACCAAAAAGTCATGAATTCTTAAGAATAGTATATAATTACATAGTAAATAGTTATTTGTTAAGCTAACAAAAAGAAAATACACTGATTGATGTATATCCTCTATTCTTGAAAGACAAAGAATCATAATTCTGTCAGAACAACTCTGAAAGTTTTTGGTGCCGGTATAAGTGTAATTCAAACCTCTCCTGAGAAATCAGTATTATTAAATATTTGTTCATAAATAAAGAGTCTCATTTTCTTTTGATGTGTGTCATGGAGTTTTTTTTTAATAGACCTTTATTTATTTATATGTAGTGCAAAAAATCAAACCCATTTCCTCACACATGCTACATGAGTGATTTCCTCTGAGCCACAACCCTAGTTCCTTCATGGAATTGTTTATTAAAAAAGATATAAAGCTAGAATATTATAGTCTGAGTAAAATCAATGAGTTATATTTAAAATTTTTTTAGTTGTAGGTGGACACAATACTTTTATTGATTGATTGTTTGATTGATTTTATGGAGGTGAGCATTGAACTCAGTTCCTCATACATGCTTGGTAAGTGTTCTTCCTCTGAGCCACAACCCCAACTCCAAGTATAGTTAAAGTTACCTTTTGCCCTCTGATTTTTGGTACAAAATATATAAGAAATGACATAATCCAAATTTTGTCATTTTGTAGACAAGAAAAGAGGGACTCAGAGAAATGACTGAATATGCAATTCTGAGTTGCATATCACATTAGTAGAAGATTAAGTTCAAATGCAAATAAATAATAGGACCAAAAATAAAACAGCATTCTTTCTGTAATTTAATTATGTTCTCTTCCATATTATTTTAGCTGGAAGATGTGGCTTTAATCAGCATTTGACTCTTTTTTTATATCTGAAAAAAAGTACTATCTAGTCACTATGGATAAAAATACATTAGGATTCAATGAAAAATTATATTTTATAAGCACTATAATGGGTAATTCAAACACTGACCTTACCCAGTAAATTGATAACTGAGAAGGACTCTTTTTGTTTTGTTTCAAACCAAAGGGGTTAAATCTAAAACTGTCTTTTGTTATTTGGTTATCAGTTATTTGCTCTTTTTCCCAGATAACATGTGCATATTGATGAATCATATCATTAACTTCCACTAAGTGATCTTGGCCTCAGTCACTTCATAGGTAGTCCAGAAGTTTTATATGGAATATGCTTTTAAAGGAGCTGGGAAGTTTGGTGGATAAATCTTGACCTATAGTCAAGCACAGTCTATGCCTACAGGAAACTTACCTACTTAGAGTTGATAAGTCTCATCATGCAAAGTATACATTTCCTGAAAATCAGAAAAGTTCATTTAAGGTTTTACAGAGAAAAATGAATGATTTGAACAAATGAGGATGAAGCTCTTCCCTGGGAGTTTTCATCCTACCTAGAGTATGGCATGCAGAATATATGAATGGTCAGGTGGAGTCTGTCCTACTGGAAGTCTGGTCATTATGTTTCTACTGTAGGTAATTTGTAACCTTTAAAAATTGTATTCAGATGTAACTAGATCTCCAAGATTTACAATCTATGGTTCAATAAATTCTTATTCTTATATTTTTCTTGGTTAATTTGCTTAAGAAGATAACTAATAGAAACTATTCCCTGATACTTTATGCACACATTGGTCCAATCTTCTAAACTCATGTTCTTTTAACATTATCTTATCTTCTAATAATCAGTACTGGAGTCTACTCTGCTATAAATTTTCTGTCAGGCATTCCATCTTTCAGTTAGTATAATTCTTAAAAGCAATGCAAGGCCCATAATATTACAATAAATTGTCAAAAGTATCTCATTAATATGAAGTATGTGATGATATAAAATTTTAATTTTGTCTTTCATTTTCAAACTAACTACCACCTTTCAATATTCATCAAAGTTATAGCTGGCATTGTAATATCTATACTTATTTTCTAGATCCATGACATTCACAAACAATTCTTTAAAGTTTACTTTCTTCTTCATGAGCTAGCACAATATAATCAGTTAGAAATTATGAAAGTTTTATGCTAATAAATATATTAATATAATGCTTTACTTATCTTGCTTGAGAAAGTTAATTTCAAACATTAATTTATTCACTAAAATTAATTGATAATATATTCTATTATAAATATAAATGATGAACTATGAGTAAATTGTATCATGGCTTCCCTTTAGTGAAACACAGGAAACAACAACTTGAATGAAAACTGTTCTCAAAATTCTTAAATATTGAATTGTATTTAATAATGGTCAGGCTATATGCAAGGAGTTGTAATATTCTTATTGTTCCTAATTATCTACAATAGACCTTTACCAAAGAATTTTGTTATTTAACTTACAAATGCTCAGGGAACTCATGACTTTCACCAAATTCAGAGAGATCTTTGAGATATTTCATCACCTACTCTTACCTGTATTGACTGGTGACTCATGTTTGAAGGATGCTTTTCTCTCTTTTGTCATTGGTTAAGTCACCAGTTCTTTCAGATAAGAACTTTTAAAGCAATGGAAATCTAAAAATTCATCCAGAGTGGATTTTTTTCCTGGTACTGATGATGGAACCCAGATGTGCTTCTACCACTGAGCTATATCCCCTACCCCTTTTATTTTTATTTTGAGACAGGGTTTTCCTACATTGCTGAGGCTGGCCTCAAATTTGAATCCTCCTGTCTCAGATTTCCAAGTTGCTGGGATTATGTGAGTGTGCCACTGTGTCCAAACAGAGTGGAGGCATTTAAAAAACAAAATTATCACATTTGGTAAATGCTTTAGTATATACAGGTAAATTGGAAAACATAAAGATGTGAAAAATTTAAAAACTAGTATGTTCTTATTTGTTGTGGTACAAGTATAACAAATATCCAATTACACAGTGTTGTCCTGCAATAGGAAATAAATTGACAAAACAACTTCACTGGAAAATACTGATTTCTTACATCTTTATTTAAATAACCGGTAAGATAGTTAACAAGAATATAATTCTTGAATAAGGGACATAGGAGTAATTTACAGATATCCTAGAATTAATAAATATAAGGGAACCTATTTTAAATATTGATAATTGCCATAATGATGTGTGTGTGTGTGCGTGTGTGTGTATTCACACACACAAACACACACACTTTATGTATACATATATTTTTACCAATGTTTCCTTTTTTACACTGTGATGGTCACAAATCTCAAAAACTCTGCTTTTTCCATAAACTGTAGTCTGAGAGGCTAAGTGATTAAAGGAATGGCATCTTAAATCAGATTGACATCCCACCCTTACACTACCTAAAGTAATTCTTAAGTTACTTAACTTCTGTGTATTTGTAAAAAGTGAAGCACATTCATATATTTTTGATAAGAACACAAAGAATAATAAATTCTGACAAGAATGTGGGGGGAAAGGTACACTCATACCTTTTGGTGAGATTGAAAACTGGTGCTACCACTCTGGAAAGCAATATAGAGATTCTCAAAAAAACTGGGAATGAAGCCATCATATTACCCAACTTATCCCATTCCTTGATCTATATACAGAAGAACTAAAATCAGCATGCTATAGTAATAGACAAATCCATATTTATAGTTGTGCAACTCAACAATAGCCAAGATAATGAGCCAGTCCAGGTGCCTGTCAATAGGTGAATGGATTAAGAAAATGTGGTATATATACACAATAGAGTTTTACTCAGTCACAAAGAAGAATGAAATTATGGCATTTGTCAGTAAATGGATGGAAGTTGAGAACATCATGTTAAGTGAAATAAACCAAACTCAGAAATTCAAGGGTCAAATATTCTCTTATATATAGAAGCTAGAGCAAAGTAAGGGGAAAAAAGAGTGAAGGAGTGTTTGAATATCATAAATATTGAAGGAAAATCAATGGAGTAAAAGAAGGAGACTGAAGAGGAGGGAAGAATGATGGGAAAGGGGAGGAAATGAGGAATAAACTTAACAAAATCATAGTATGTACTTGTATAAATATACCACAGTGATTTCCACCTTTATGTATACCTATAAAACATAAAGGTGGAATAAATAAATGAGAAAGGTAGACAAGTAGAGTAGAGAAAGGGGAATAGGGAAAGGGAAAAGAGGAGGGAAAGGGAGAGAACTGGGGACTGAAATGGATCAAATTAAGTTTTATGTATGTATGATTTTGTCAAATTGAACCTAACTATTATGTAACTATAAAGCACCAATAAGAGGAAAAAATACTACTCATATAAAAAATGCCTTTCTGAGAGAATATTTGTGAGAATTTAATGGAATGATTCCATTAAGACAAATATAACAGTGCCTGTCACGGGAAACATTTTCAATAGATGTTCATTGTTACAACAGTAAACAATCGATATCTTACTGTATGTTATGAATCGGAATAATTGAAATTGATGAATCAGTATAAACTTTCTAAGGGCAGCTTGATAAACAAATAATTGAGTGAGTACTCAAAGTATAATTGAACAGAAATTTAAAATTTTGAGAAAGTTCAATGGTCATATAAGGAAAAGAAGATAAATATATTTAATACTTACATATTTAGCCACATGATGTCGCTGTCTACCACAAGGTCTTTCTCCACAAAAGCAGTCCGCATTACGTATTCACGTTGAAGCCTTTCTTCATCATCTCTGAAGTATGGTGACGGTGGGAGTTTAAGAAATGAAGAGTAAAGAAATAAAATTATTATTTTTAAATTTTGGATTGATGTAAGAGGAACCAAATATTTAGGAAAAGCTGGCAATGGTGTTTTTCTGGCGAAAAGATCCTGGAACTCAGCGTCTGCTGCTCTGGCTTTTGCTCCTGGAGGCTTGGGAGGCAGGGAGCGGCCAGATCCATTACTCGGTTCCAGAGGAGTCAAAACATGGCACCTTTGTAGGTCGCATCGCTCAGGATCTGGGGCTGGAGCTGGCGGAGCTGGTGCCGCGTCTGTTCCGGTTATCGTCCAAGAACCGCGGGGACCTTCTGGAGGTAAATCTGCAGAATGGCATTTTGTTTGTGAATTCTCAGATCGACCGGGAGGAGCTGTGCGGGCGGAGCGCGGAGTGTAGCATCCACCTGGAGGTGATCGTGCACAGACCGCTGCAGGTTTTCCATGTGGAGGTGGAAGTGAAAGATATTAAGGACAACCCGCCAGTATTTCCCATGGCTGTAAAAAATCTATTTATTTACGAATCCCGACAGCTTGGCTCTCGGTTTTCGCTAGAGGGCGCATCCGATGCAGATATTGGAACTAATTCGTTGTTGACTTACAGTCTTGATTCCAGTAAATATTTTGCTTTGGACGTTAAAAGAAATGATGAGGAAATTAAATCCCTTGGACTGGTATTGAAAAAACTTTTAAATCGAGAGGACAATCCTAATCATCATTTACTAATATCTGCGGTTGATGCCGGGAAACCAGAACTCACTGGCACCACTCAAGTGAAGATCACTGTCTTGGATGTAAATGACAACGCCCCAGCACTTGAGAGGTCGGTTTACAAAGTCAGATTATTTGAAAATGCTCCATATGGTACCTTAGTAGTGATCGTTAACGCCTCTGATTTGGATGAAGGAGTAAATAATATTCTTTCAATACAGATGTATCAGCAGAGATTCTGTCGAAATTTCACTTAGATCAACTTTCACTTAACACATCACTGATGTGTTAGTGGACACATCAGTGTAAAAGGAAACATAGATTACGAAGAAACTGGGTCATATGAAATCCAAATAGAGGCGACAGACAAAGGAAATCCTCCAATGACAGATCACTGCACGGTTTTAGTAGAAATTGTGGATACCAATGATAATGTTCCTGAGTTGGTTACCAAATCATTATCGTTACCCGTTTTAGAAGATGCTCCACTTGGCATGGCCATAGCCCTGATCAGCGTGTCAGATCGTGACTCAGGTGCCAACGGACAGGACAGGTGACTTGTCACCTGACGCCACATGTTCCCTTCAAGCTAGTGTCCACTTTCAAGAATTACTATTCGTTGGTGCTGGACAGCGCCCTGGACCGCGAGACCATATCTGACTATAAGCTGGTGGTGACCGCCAGGAAGGGGGCTCCCCTTCGCTATGGGCCACAGCCAGCGTGTCCGTGGAGGTGGCTGACGTGAACGACAACGCACCAGCTTTTGCACAACCCGAGTACACAGTGTTCGTGAAGGAGAACAACCCGCCAGGCTGCCACATCTTCACGTGTCTGCGCATGATGCAGACGCGCAGGAGAATGCTCTGGTGTCCTACTCTCTGGTGGAACAGCGGGTGGGTGAGCGTGCGCTATCAAGCTTCGTGTCAGTTCACGCGGAGAGGGGCAAAGTGTATGCTCTGCAGCCTCTGGACCATGAAGAGCTTGAGCTACTTCAGTTTCAAGTGAGTGCCCGCGACGCTGGCGTACCATGCCTGGACAGTAACGTGACGCTGCAAGTATTCATACTGGATGAGAACGACAATGCGCCAGTACTGCTGGCCCCTCAGGTGGGTGGCCCAGCGGATACAGTGAGGGAGCTGATGTCTCGGTCACTGGGCGCTGGCCACATTGTAACCAAAATACGCGCGGTGGACGCTGACTCTGGCTACAATGCGTGGCTGTCCTACGAGCTGCAACCGGTGGCAGGTAGTGCAGGAAGACCATTCCATGTGGGACTGTATACAGGCGAGATCAGCACCACACGAGCCCTGGATGAATCGGATGCGCAGCACTACCCTCTGTTGGTGCTGGTCAAAGACCACGGGGAGCTGGCACTGACTGCCACAACCACAGTGTTGCTGTCTCTAGTGGAAAGCAGCCAGGCGCCAAAGGCCTCAAGGGCCTTGACTGGCACCCCAGGCCGCGAGGTGGCGCTAGTGGATGTGAACGTGTACCTGATCATCGCCATCTGCGCGGTATCCAGCCTGTTGGTGCTCACCCTGCTGCTGTACACAGTTTTTCGGTGCTCTGGGGAACCCAACAAGGACACTTGTGGTCCTGGAAAGCCCACGTTGGTGTGCTCCAGCGCGGTGGGAAGTTGGTCGTACTCACAGCAGAGACGACAGAGGATGTGCTCTGGAGAGGGCCCACCCAAGACCGACCTCATGGCTTTTAGCCCCAGTCTTCCACCATGTCCAGTTAACCAGGATAGAGAGGAGCAACTGGCTATGGACATGGATCTCTCTGCCAAAGTGAGTAATTTATCATTCTTTCCAAAGCGTTCTCTTTTTTAAAAAAAAAATTTCTGTGTTTTCACCCCCTTGAAAACATGTTTAAGGTTAATTACACTACACTCTATTCTACTAATTAGCATTTTCAGTTGCTGATTTTGTGATTAAAATGGTCAGATTCTTCGTGACTAAATTTTGAATGAAGAAATGAACAGTGAGATTAATATTTATAATGTTATTTTGTTTTGTTGATAAGTGCAGTAGCAGGATTATTTTATTGCTAAATGTCTGGGTACAAGTAAATTTTTTTTCTTGGCCGAATTTCATTATTTACAAAATTCAATTCTAACTTGTGGCCAAGTGCTTCCTGCAGAATAACTATCTTTTACCTCTTTTCATTGCATCATGTAGGCTGGCCTAGAACTCTTGGCCCTTCTGTTCCAGCCTCCCAAATCTCTAAGATTAGAGGCATGCACCGCTATGTTTGGTTATCTTCATTTTTCTCATTATTTTTATTAGCAATAATAAAAATATCAATATGAAGTGAAATTTTAATTCTTCTGTGGCATATTTAAATGTTATTTTAAAAAGAATTTTTAAGTTGGGCATGGTGATGCATTCCTGTAATTCTGGTGACTGGAGGCAGAGACAGGAGTTCACAAGTTCAAAGTCATCCTCAACAATTTAAGTGAGAAAATAAAAAAATTAAAGGGCTGGGATTGTAGTAGTGTAGAGCCCCTTGTGTACAATTAGTAACAAATTGAAACCAATTGTCGCTCAAAGATATTGTAGAGAGTCCAAAATGTAAAATAATTATGTCCCTCACTCCTCTCTTTTCCCACTTGCATTTTATTTTCAAGCATATCCTTTGCTGCCACTTGTTCATCAAGTATTAATCCAGCCTTGATTTAATATTTATTTTGTTAATTCTATTATCATCCTGTTGTAAATAATATGATCATCCAAAGTTCTTGCCTTGATGGATATGAGACTTTGGTCTTCAAATTGAGCTTTCTTCTTCTTGAAATTCTTGACTAACAAGACTCTTGACAAAAACATTTTGAAATTTTTTGAGTTTTTTTTTCTTCTTAGAGATGTATCGATGCTATACTAACTGAACAGTGAATAGGTATTTATTTCAAATAAATATTTTTATTCTGTTGCATTCCTCATCTATACATTTAAATATTTTTAAAATAAAATGACTGAGAATTGAATTATTTTCAATTTCTCCCAGTGTGCTTGATCTATGATCATTTTGTAAAACCGAAAAGTTGGGTCCCCAAACAGAGAAATTACTCTGATTTCTGTTATGATTCCAAAATTTGTTTTTTGTGAGTGTGGCTCTTCATAGAGGAGAACCCGAAACTATTTCACTAGATGGCATTTTTTGTTTAGGCAAACACAAAGGAAATGAATTTAAGTATTTAAGCAGCAAAAAGTTTGACAAGTGCTATTATCACTACCTCCTTCTGTACTGTTTATACAAAAATGTATAATACTGTATTGGGAAGATTTAATTGCTCATTAAGACTGGGGACGATTCAGAGATGATGACTGTAAAAAATTGGCATGAAAATCAAGCTAAAAGCCACGTTTTCCACATGGAAAATTGAAATATATCTTAATTAGGGCAATTTTGTAGGGAAAATATTTTTGTATTATTTCAAAAGTTTTCAGAGTGCTAAGACATCATATTTCCAGATTAATCTTATGATCACCTTATATTGATGTATTTTATTCGGCAATTAAAACCAAACCATTTCTATTATCATAAATGTCTAGTAAATGTTAAGTATCTATTTTTTAATTTTCATTTTCATTTTTTTAGCTGTAGTTGGATACAATTGCTTTATTTATTTTTATGTGGTGTTGAGGATTGAACCCAGTTCCTCACACGTGCTAGATGAGAGCTCTACCGCTGAGCCACAACCCTAAAGGAGAATTTTAAGAAAAAAATTGAAAGTAGCCAATTATCCTGTTTGACTAAAATATATGAGTACAATAGGAGAAAGTAGGAATCTTAGACACTGGAAAAGTAGTGGTCTAAGTAGTCATCTAAGACATTGAAGATCAGCCAGGTATTTATAAACCATTAGAGTAAAAATTAGAATACTCTTCTTGCTTATAGGAGGTAAATAAGTTACAGTCAATAACATTATCTGGAATACTTCACCACACAAGCTATTTACTAGAAGTTTCTTTTTTAAAAAAATTAATCAAATTTGTTATATATGACAGTAGAATGCATTCCAACTCATATTACACATATATAGCACAATTTTTCATATTTGTGTTTTAACTAGAAGTTTCTACTTCCTTGTTAAAGCCCCCTTGAGCATTTGGCCCTTAGATGACTCAAAGAAGATATTCAATGAAATTATGATAGTCTTTGAATGCTTCTTAAAAATATTTGCAAATTTATCTTTCAATGGCTTTGTCCTTGGAACCAATTTCCCCAGGTACCATTCCCTTTGCTTCAACATCAGTAATGCAAGTACAAGGATAGGCAGGGTGTTATAATTAATAATAATCTCTAGAATGCAAAATAATACAAGGAAACTATCATGAAGTTTCCTTATCAACACTTCACAATTGTATATTTTCAAAGTTTTCATTAACTACAGTTGGTTCTTTGTAAATACTTAAGATCTGTATAAAAAAGGATTTCCACTGTAGTAGAAGTTACTTCTGCGGTAAAACTAAGAATCACAATCAAATTTCTTTGGTGCAGAATAGGTACCTCAGTATTCTTGTTATCCCAAAACTGGAAATGTGTTCAGATAATAGTATGGGTTTCCGGAATCGATACTTACGGTTTGAAGCCACATGATGTCGCTCTTTACCATAAAATACATCTGACAGGAACAAGAATAAAAGGGAAAATATCTCTTCTTACTGGAAAGAAGCTGCATCCTCAATCTGGCGTTTGAAAAATGGAGGATGCTGCTGCACAGAAATGACCAAACAGATTTTTCCTAACTTTGAGACAAGATTCCTAATCATAATAAAGCTCTGTGCGCTTGACATGGAATTTTCCTGGGGAAGTGGCCCGGAATCCCAGCGCCTGCTGCTTTCCTTTCTGCTACTCGCAATCTGGGAGGCAGGGAGTGGCCAATTCCACTACTCCATTCCCGAAGAGGTCAAACACGGCACCTTCGTGGGCCGCATCGCTCAGGATCTGGGGCTGGAGCTGGCGGAGCTGGTGCCGTGTCTGTTCTGGGTGGCGTCCAAGGACCGCGGGGACCTTCTGGAGGTAAATCTGCAGAATGGCATTTTGTTTGTGAATTCTCGGATCGACCGGGAGGAGCTGTGCGGGTGGAGTCCGGAATGTAGCATCCACCTGGAGGTGATTGTTGACAGACCGCTGCAGGTTTTTCATGTGGAAGTGGAGGTGAAGGACATTAATGAAAACCAGCCTGTGTTCCTGGCGACACAAAAGAATTTGTTCATTGCAGAATCCAAGCCACTTGATACTCGGCTACCACTAGAGGGCGCCTCTGATGCAGATATCGGAGTCAACGCTCTGCTCACTTACTCGCTGAGCCCCAATGAGTATTTTTCTTTGGAAAAAGCATCCGATGACCCACGGGTAAAAGGTCTTGGGCTTCTATTACGGAAATCTTTAGACCGAGAAGAAACTCCGGAGATTTTTTTAGTACTCACTGTCACTGATGGGGGCAAACCCGAGCTGACAGGAACAGTCCAGTTACTCATTACAGTACTGGATGCTAATGACAATGCTCCAGTTTTTGACAGAACACTCTATACGGTGAAATTACCAGAAAATGTTCCAAATGGAACCTTGGTAATCAAAGTTAATGCTTCAGATTTAGATGAAGGCTCGAATGGAGATATTATTTACTCATTTTCTACTGATATTTCACCAAATGTGAAATCCAAGTTCCACATAGACCCAGTTACAGGACAAATTTTCGTAAAAGGATATATTGATTTCGAAGAATGCAAATCCTATGAAATTCTTGTAGAGGGCTTTGACAATGGACAGCTTCCACTCTCTGGCCACTGTAGAGTTATTGTAGAAGTAGAAGATACCAATGACAATGTCCCAACTTTGGAATTCAAGTCCCTATCACTTCCAATCAGAGAGAACACTCCACTGGGCACCGTTGTCGCACTGATCAGCGTGTCAGATCGTGACTCAGGTGCCAACGGACAGGTGACTTGTCACCTGACACCTGACGCCACATGTTCCCTTCAAGCTAGTGTCCACTTTCAAGAATTATTATTCTTTGGTGCTGGACAGCGCCCTGGACTGCGAGACCATATCTAACTACAAGCTGGTGGTGACCGCCAGGGACCAGGGCTCCCCTTCGCTGTGGGCCACAGCCAGCGTGTCCGTGGAGGTGGCTGACGTAAATGACAATGCGCCATTGTGCGCGCAGCCCGAGTACACAGTGTTTGTGAAGGAGAACAACCCGCCAGGCTGCCACATCTTCACGGTGTCTGCGCATGATGCGGACGCGCAGGAGAACGCTCTGGTGTCCTACTCTCTGGTGGAGCGGCCGTGGGTGAGCTACGTGTCAGAGAACGCGGAGAGCGGCAAGGTGTATGCTCTGCAGCCTCTGGACCACGAAGAGATTGAGCTGCTTCAGTTTCAGGTGAGTGCCCGCGACGCTGGTGTGCCGCCCCTGGGCAGCAACGTGACACTGCAAGTGTTTGTGCTGGATGAGAATGACAACATGCCAACACTGCTGGCACCTGGGACAGGTGACACAGGGGGAGCTTTGAATGAACTGGTGCAGTGGTCAGTGGGTGCCGGCCACCTGGTGACGAAAGTGCGTGCAGTGGATGCTGACTCTGGCTACAATGCCTGGCTGTCTTATGAGCTGCTCCAGTTAGCCGGTTGTTCGCGCTGCCCATTCCGTGTGGGTCTGTACACAGGCGAGATCAGTACGACCTTGCCCTGGATGAAGCGCCTGCTGGTGCTGGTGAAAGACAACTGTGAACCGGCGCTGACCGCAACTGCCACAGTGCTGGTGTCTCTGGTGGAGAGCGGCCAGGTGCCAAAGACCTCCTCCAGGGCACTGGCGGGCACTGCTGGCCATGACGCGGCGCTAGTGGATGTCAACGTTTACCTGATCATTGCCATCCGTGCAATTTCCAGCCTGTTGGTGCTCACGCTATTGCTGTACACGGCGTTTAGGTGTTCGGCGGTGCCCACGGAGGGCTCCTGTAGACCTGGGAAGCCCACGCTGGTGTGCTCCAGCGCGGTGGGGAGCTGGTCTTACTCACAGCAGAGGAGGCAGAGGGTGTACTCTGGCGAAGGCCTGCCCAAGACTGACCTCATGGCCTTCAGCCCCAGTTTACCTGATTCTAGGGACAGAGAGGATCAACCACAAACTACTGGAGATTCCTTGGCAAAGGTTAGTTTATAATCCTTTTGTTCAATCTGAATAGTCATACTCTTTTGCACTATCATTTTACTTCTCATAATCAAATTTCTCTCCATCAATTTTCTCTACTTCTGTTTATACGTTTCTAATGTCCTGAAGCCAAGACAGGATGGTGGGCTAGGTATTTGGGAGGCTGTGGTGGAGGGATCACTTGAGCCAAGGAGTAACCGCCGAGACAAGCCCAGGCAATAATGAGACCCAATCTCAAAAACAAACGACAACAAAACAATAAATCAATAAAAAGGAAGTAAAAAAATAGAACATGAAGACCATGTACATTACTTTCTTTTTATTCTTCATTATTCAACATTCATATAGCTATAATTTCCAACATATTGTAAGGATTATATTTATCATATTTTCAGTGGAAATTAACATTTAGGAAATGTTTTACTATTTTTCACCTATAAGACATACACAAATATAGCCCGACAGAAACAGAACAATTCTATTAAATTTTCTGAAAGTGAAAATCAGTCATCTCTTTGCTTAAAGCCCCTCACATACCCATTCCAAATCACTTTCTCTTATTGTCCCCCAAATGTAAGCACACATTTAACAAATTGTGGTTAATTGCATATTTCCTGCAATTCTCTAAGGAAAACTGCACAAAATGTTTTGTCTGTTTGTGTGTTCTTTATATTTATCACTCATCATTGTTTATGAAGTCATCTGTATTGTTATGTAGTTGTCATTTATTTAACTCCATTGAAAATTATTTTAATATACTGTGAGTTATTTCTTTTATAGTTGAGGAGCTTGCCTTGTGTTTGATTATGCCTACTCTAAACAATGCTATTCTTAAATATGTTGTACATTTTTGATGTCCATCTACATATATTTCACCTAAGTGTTTAACTAAGAGTTGGATTAGTGTATCACAGAATACATATTTATCTTTAGTAAATGATGACAACAAATTTTCCAAGTTGTTTTTACCTGGTTCTGGCTGCTCTCTATCATCTCTATATTTGCCAGATTATTTTGATGTTAGTCATTTTACTAGGTGTGTTTTTTATTTTTCTCTTGAATTTATTTCGTGTTTCCTGAATTTGAAGTGAGATTGAAAGCTGATAATGTAGCTCATTAGCATATAACATGCTAAACATAGTAAGGACTTGGGTTGTACCCCCCCTCCGCACTCTATTTAAATAAATAAAAATAAAAATGAGTTGTAGCACCTTTCCATGTGATTATTGAACATTTTTCTATCTTATTTTATTTATTAGCTGTTAGATTTCCTACCTATTTTCTCTATATATATATTTTTTAAATTTCCCTTTATTTCTTCTAGGGAGCTTCCTTTTTATGCTGTTATTTTTTCTTAGATCTTTAAAAACTAAAAATATTCTGGACACAAACTTTATTTTGTAGTCTACTCTATGGCCTCTTTCTATTCTTTTAATTGTGTCTTTCAGTGAATAAAAACTCTTAATTTTAGTTAAGTTCAATTTACCAATTTTTCCTTCTTTATGTCATGAACATAATTTCCTGTGTTTTATTTTATTGTTCATATTACTCTACAATCCATTTGGAATATTTTTTCATTGTTTTGATATGGGGGAAATTTTTGTTTTCCTGAACTTTTTGCTGACTCCTAAAATGAGGATGGAAGCATTTCCATCTCTTACTTTTCTTGGAAGAATTTGATAAGAATTGATGTTGATTTCTTAAATGTTTGATAAAATTCTCAAGTAAAGCACGTGTGTGTATTTGTGTGTGTGTGTGTGTGTGTGTGTGTGTATTATAATACTAATTCAACCTCTCAGTCGTTATTGACTTGTTCAGCTACTCATAATTCAGTCTTGACAGGTTTTATATTTCTAGTAATTCGTCAGTTTCTTATAGGTTATTTAATTTGTTAGCATGTAATTGTTCATAGTAGTCTCTTATAACCCTTTTTATTTTTGTGGTACCAGTCTTAATGCCACTCCTTTTATTTCTAATTTTGTTTATTTTTTCTTAGTGTAGTGAAGGGATTGTCAATTCTGTTGATTTTTTTGTAAAATCAACTCATTGTTGTGTTTATTGTCCCTATTCTATCACTCATTTATTTATGCTCTAATCATTATTCTTCCATCTTCTTTGGGCTTAGTTTGTGCCTTTTAATCTAATTCCTTAAGTTATAAAATTAGATTTTTAATTTAAGATATTTCTTATTTTTAATTTAGGTATTTATTGTTATAGAAATCCCTCTTAGTACTGTGTTTGCTGCATCCTCTCAATTTTTGTATATTATGTTTTCTTTTTGATTTAATAAATATATTTTCTAACCTCATTATTTACTTATTGTCTGACCCACTGGTTGTTCAAAAGTCTGCTGTTTAATTTCCACATCTTTGTGGATTTTTTCAATTTTCCTCCCATTATTGATTTGATTCCATTGTGGTCAGGAAATAGTATGATTCCAGCCTTTTAAAACTTGTTAAGACTTGTTCAGTGATCTAATACATGATTTATCCTGGAGAATGGGGCATTGCAATATCCTACTTTTATTGTGTTGCTATCTGTGTCTTTCTTCAGTTCTGTCAGTGTTTACCTCATTATAAAGGTGCTGTGATTTTGGGAAATATATTGTAAAATTGTTATATCATCCAGGCAAATTGACCTCTTTATGATTACATAAGAGCTCTTTTTGTTCTTGTCACAATTTTCAACTTCAAGTTTATTTTGTCCAAATAACTACTGCTACACCCACTCACTTGGTTATTCTTTGCATGAAATATTTCTTTTCCATCCTTTAACTTTCAAGCTCTGAGTCTTTAAATCTGAAGTTAATCTCTTGTAGACAGAATATATTTGGAACTTATTCCTCATTCAGTTATTCTATGTCTTTTTATTGGGAGAGTTTAATCCATTTACATTTAAAGAAATTATTGATAAGGAACAACTTTCATTTGTCATTTTGTTAATTGTTTTCTGTCTTGAGTTATTTTGTCATTTTGTTTTCTCCTTTGGTGTTTTGTTGATTTTTTGTAAAGATGCATCTTGATTCCATTCTTGTTTTCTTCTGCATATGTTCTATTTGTATTTTCTTTGCAATTATTATGGGTTTATGTGAAACATAGTTATAATGATCTATTTTAGATAGATAACATCTTAAGTTCAAAACAAAAAATCCCACTCTTACATATTCCCTTCCCATCTTTGTTACTGATGTCCCAAATTACCTCTTTTAAACTTATGTACTAATTAACATTCTGTATATTTGTATTTTATGTTTGTATTTAATTTCTATACCAGGTTTAAAGGCAATTTATTCATTGCCATTACAGTATTATAGTATTCTGTATTTGTTTATATATTTACCTTTATTAGTGAGATACTTTAATATGCTTATATGTTACTGTTACTGTTTAGTGTCCTTTCATTTTATCTCAAATAATTTCTTTTTAGCATTTTTTGTAAGGTAGATCTAGTGGTGATGAATCTCAGCTTTTGTTTATCAGAAGTAGCCTTTGTCTTTTCTTCATTTTTGAATATTTGAAGGACAGTTTTGCTGAATGTAGTATTCTTGTCTGGCAATGTTTCCTTTCAGGAGTTTCAACATATCTTACTCTTTTCTAGCCTTCAAGATTTCTGGTAAGAAATTTTCTGATAGTCTTTTTGGTATTCCCTTTTGAATAATTAGTTATTTTTCTCTTGCTGCTTTTAAAATCCTCTATTTGTTGTTGACTTTCAACAATTTAATTCTAGTTTTCAGGTGTCAGTTTACTTTGGTTCATCCTATCTGAAGACTGTTGGGTTCTTGAATCTGTCCATTTGAAGAATGTTCATTTCCTTCTCTGAATTGGGAAATTGTGACCCATAATTTCTAGAAATAAACAAGTTTTCTGCCTGTTTTTCTCTCTTCTCCTTTTGTGTGATGAAAATAATGCATATATTGGACCCTTTTTGATGTCCCATAAGTCCCTTACGTTTTCTTCACTCTTTTTTTTCCTCAAAAAACTTGCTCCCTGCCTGAGTAATTTCAAATGACCCATCCATGAGGTAACCTACTGTCTTTGATCACATCCTCTGTTGAATCCCTCTAGTGAATTTTCTCACTCAGTTATTGTATTTTTCAACTCTAAAATTTATGTTTAGTTTTTTAAAATTCTATGTCTGTTGAAATTCTCTTCTGTTTATGTTTTATTTTCTGGAGCTCACTGGCATCTTGATGATAGTTTGAATGCTTTGACAGATAATTCATATCCCTCCATTTCTTTAGATTCTGGAAATTCTTGAAAGTCTTTTTATTATGCCATATTTTCCTGTTCCCTTCTGTTGATATGACTTTATTTGGAAAACAGTCATCTTTTACAAGTCTTTCTGAACTTCTGTTCACCAGTTGTTTTGGTAGAAATTCTGTGGCTCACTGAACCCTCTTCTGTGCATACATCTTCTTTGGATTTTTGTGCATAATTCCTAGTTAGAGGGATTTACTGGTTTCTTTTGTCTGTAACTCATTCTCTGTTCACTTTGGTGTCTGTCTGTTATGCCATGAATGCTCTAAAGCCATAGTATTTGCTCACCTCTTTTGTTTGTTTGTTTGTTTTTGTTTGTTCTGAGTAGTCCCCAGGCATCTAAAATATGTTGTGTTATCAGTGCCTTGATTCAAATGAGATATCTGGGCTGCCCACTGAAAAACCAGAACATTGGATACCTACTCCACTCTCCTCATTTTCTTATGAAGGAAAGTCTGCTAAACTGTGTCAACTTCTATCTATTGAGTTGCAGGTCCTCTGGAATACCAACACACCACTCAGATTTTATTACTTTCAGCTGCCCTCAGACATCTAAAATTTTCAGGAATCCCTTAGCATTAGAAGACCTGTGAGACAGAAACCAACCCCTTGGGCAGATTGTGCTGAAAAGTCAGAATGTGGGATGTATGCTTCACTCTTCTTGTAGTTTTCCCCAGGTAGCAGATGGAAGCTGGGTATTTCCTCCTGATTTAGTGGCACCATGCTAGGGGAGGAATATGGGGAGAAAGTTCCATAAATTTTTTTAACCAGCTTTAATATCGAAGTTTTATATTTGAAGTTCAGGAGTCTCTTACCTCTTACCTCATTTCTACATTTGTCACAATGGGAACTGGTCTGTGGTTTTTTTGGGGGGGTTGTTGTTGTTGTTGACTTGTTTATGTCTGTTAGTGGAGGGTGTAAGGATTCCTAAAACATCATCCTGCTTATGTCAAAACCTGTTAACCTTTAATAATATAATATATATGTAACACATATATAAATACATGATATATGTACATACATACATAATTTTCCTAGAGATTAAAATCCACATTCTGAAAAAACCACATTCTAGTCTTATTAAAACTTAAATTAAATTAATACTTTTACCATGACAAAACAATGCTAAGGCCTTGAATAGTATCTCTATTTACCTGTTCCTCACTTTCTTTAACTGGTATATCTTTTAGTAATACATATATAATGCATCATTATCATTGTTTTGTACAGTTAACATAAATTTATGTTTAGGCTTCTTTCTGGGTTTATATTCTTTTTAAAAAAGTTTTTAATTATTTATTTTAAAGTGACCTGATGGTGAAGAAATCCCCAAGTTTTTGTTTGTGTAGATATCTTTATTTTCACTATCACTTTTCAAATATAGTTTTGCTGGGTATTAAATTTTGGATCAGAAGTTATATTTTCCAGCACTTTGAAGATGACATTCCATAGTTGTAGTTGTTTTCACAGTTGTCTCCTTCTCCTCCTATTTTCTTCTTCCTTCTCCTTTTTCTTCTTCTTTCACTACTTCTTCTCCATCTCCTTTTCCTTTGTAGTTGAGATTGAATCCAGAGGCACTGTACAACTAAACTACATCCTCCATCCCTTTTAATTTTTATTTTAACACAAAATATCCCTGAAATTTAGTCATATTAGTGAACAACTGAACAAGACCCTGTCTCAACTGTCTCAAAATAAATAAATAAAAAGGGTTCAGTGTTTAATTTTCCCTGGGTTCCATCTGGTACAAAACAAACAAACAAACAAAAAACACAGGCAGGCTTCAAACTTGTGATTCTTAATAGAATAGAACTATTCTATTTAGGTACAATGCACACATTTTAATACCAGTCTGTTGAGTCACTAGGACTACAGGCATGTGCCACTATACCTGCTCACAGATGTCTTTTGAGAATATGGCTACCAAGTTTATTGTTTAGATATTGTGCCTTTTTCTATACTGTTTTATATTAAAATTTCAACAGCTTTTTTATTATTAATGCCTAGTTTGCTTTATTTTTATCTTGCTTACACTTTTTAAAGTTTCTTATATCTGTGGGTTGATATGTTTTATCAGTGTGAAACAAAATTTAGCAGTCTGCCTTCAAATATTGCTTTTAACTCATATTTCCTCTCTTCTTTGACTCAAAGTACATGTATCTTAAATGTTCTCAACATATCCTTTATGTGCATTATCCCCCATTATTGTTTTTAATCACTTGTTTTTTGTTACATAGTATATATATTATTCTGACTCTTCTCTTACATTGGTAGTTTTTTCTTCTTTTAGTCCTTTATCAAAATCATCAATTGAATTCTTAAATTCAGTTATGGCTTTTTCAGTTTTAAAATGTAATTTGCCTTTAAAACATACATTACAGGTTTTTTTTTGGTGGAGCTCTTTAATTTATTATGCATTTAATTCAAAACCTTACTCATGGTATTTTTGATCTGTCAGATCATTTTAATATTTGAATCATCTGTGTGTTTCTTTCTATTGTTTATTTTTATGACCCTCTTTCTTGTTATGCCTAATAATTTTGAATTGAGTTTGGATATTGTGAATAAAAACTGTAATTGTTCTGGATGATGTTATCTTCTTCCTCAGCAGAACAATGAACTTCTAGTTATCTGCTAGATGTGGATTTAGGGTATTTATGATAGAGCTTAACTTGAAATAAGTACTCTACCTCTTCTTTTTTTTTTTTGTTGGATACTATGCAATCTGGCATTACAAATATTTTCAACATCTTATTTTTGTTTCTTTCAATTCACTTCCCCCATTCTATTTTATAGACCTACTTAAAATAAAACAAGCATCAGGCTCAGGATTTGTACCATATTTGAAAAATCTGTTTCTTTCTTCTCCATTACTGAATCTCAAGAACCAATATTATTGAATCTTTTTCCCTTTGATTACCTGGAATATTGAATAATTGCATTAGAAATTTTCCTCCCCCAAAGTTTCTATGTACTTTGGCTAGCATTTTTAAACTGAATGTAACCCAAGAGAACATCATTCCCCTCAATTTAATGATGAATCAACTGTATCCCCAAGACAAAACAAAACTTACCTGAAATCACATGCTTAAGTTTAACTCTTTGTCTCTTTGTGTAAGGACCAATTTTGAAGACAAATGCTAGTGATAACTTAAAACATGGTTATAATTCAATACATTTAAAGATAAATCAAATGTCAAGAATCTTATTTTCTCCTGAAATATCTATATAATACCATGAACTATTTTCCCAAAGACATGCATGTGAATCCTTTTCTTCATTGAATATAGTTTTAAGTAATCAATATTTTCCAGAAGTATTAAAACAATACCACATTATTAATACCATATTGTCAGTTTTACCTCTTAATACTTGATATTTACTTTTTTGAAAGGATATTTAATGTTTTATAAAATTTTCTACAATAATTTATGCAATAGCCTTGTCATTTCACATCAATTACTGCTCTGTAGACTATAACTACCAGGCATGGTAAGCTCAGTGGCTCAAGAGGCTGAAGTGGGAGGGGGTCCGCAGAGGGGTGGGCGCAGAGGCAGGATGGGAAAGTTCAAAGCCAGCCTCCTGCAGTGTAGGAAGTCCCTAAGCAACTTAGCAAGACCCTTTCTCAAAATAAAAAAGAAAAGTAAAAGTGGATTGGGGACATGGAAATGTGGCTTGGTGGCTAAGCATCCCTGGGTTCAATCCCTGATACCAAATAAAAAACAAACAAAAAATAAAAATTAAAGAATGTGAGTACCGTCTGCTGATGTTATTCTGAAAAAAACTTATCATTTTCTTTTTTTCCTTCTATTGAGTATTAAAATATTTTCAAATTATCATGAATAATGTTCAATACATAGTATTAAAAATTGATCCGTATTTTTGTTAATCATCCTTTGTCACTATAACAAATACATGAGATAATCAACTTACTAGGTTTATTTAGATTTATGGTTTCAGAGGTTCCAGTCCATGATCAGTTGGCCACCTCATTTTTAGGCCTGTGTTGAGGCAGGACCAATCATTGTTAGGAGTCTACAACATTCACCTCTGGCCAAGAAATTAAAAAAAAAAGAGGAAGAAACCAGGGTCCCAGAATCCCTTTTAAAGTCATGTCCCGCCCTCCCAGAGACCTAAATCTTCCCATTAAACCCCATATCTTAAAGATTCTTTACCTCCCAAAGTGTCACCCTGGGAAGAAAGATTTTGCCTTGTCAACCTTTAGGGACATTAAGGTAGTAACTATAATAGTGTTTAACTGATCTGAATGTTAAAGGAAAGTCATGATAATAGGGATAGTAATAATCTTACAAAATATAAAGGCAATGATGAACACATTTTCAAAGATTATAACCAAAACAAATTCTGTGACATTATTTTCTTTCTTTACAAGATTGACCTCTGGAAATCAAATAACTTTCAGCTTACTGCATTTTCTGGTAATTTCTTATTTTTTCCAAGCTATATTTTATTATGAATTTCTTGACACTGAGAATTACATGTTTTAAATGTTAAAGTATGCAGAAATATAATTATGGTTCTGTTAGTCCTCTTGTCCTCAAAGGTAAGGAAGATTTTGTAATGTTTAAAGAAATCTATGGAGTGTATATAGAAGCAGAATATTAAATATTTCAATTAAAATGTTGGTGATATATTCTTTTGGCTATATTTATTAAGCGAAGTCAACTATATTGACTGAGTAAAATTCAAATGTAAGTTCATGCAGAAGAACAGTTGAGGGAATAATGGAACTAATATAGAAGTAAGCTGGTTATAAAATGGGTATACTTTTCACATGATTTCTTTTACTGTAATCTACACATCTGGCAGAGAATTGTAGGATTTTGACTTACTGAATAAATACAAGAGATATGATTACTCAAATTGTACAGTATTAGCAACTTGGAGAAATGCTGTCTAGATATGTCTAATTTTAAAATACTGTCAGGGGCTGGGGTTGTGGCTCAGTGGCAGAGTGCTCGCCTTGCAGATGTGAGACCCGGGTTTGATCCTCAGCATCACAAAAAATAAATAAATAAAATAAAGATATTGTGCCTATGTATAATTTAAAAAATAAAAATAAAAAATAAAATAGTATCAAGATGCTTACTAAAAATTGTTTTAGTATATACTAAAAATTGTTTAAGTATATTTTGACTTCTAGAAAATTGAAATTTCCATATCACAATTTTGAGTAAACACAAAAGTGGTGATATTATAAAAAACATAAAGAACAAAATTTTCATTAATTTGGAAACTGGACTTCCAAAAAAGGAACTCAGGAAAGGATGTCATGAAATGAAATAGTTTAGTTATTTTAAAATAACATTAATAGAAATTCAGGACTAAACATTACAAATTAGAATAAAAATTTGTTTAATGAGTAATGCAGAGGTAGTACATATCCTTTAAAATGATATGGAAAAATTTAAAGAAGATATCTAAGTAGAGAAAGAAAAATCAAAATTTTATTAAATGTTATTATGCCAGGCCTGGTGGTACATGCCTGTAATCCCAGCAAGTAAGGAGGCTAAAGCAGGAGGATTTGAAGCCAGTTTGGGCAGTTTAGCAAGGTCCTATCTCAAAATAAATAAAAATTAAAAAACGGTTGGCCTGTAGTCCCTGTGATTGAGGAGGTGAACATGGCAGGAGTTTTGCAAGTTCAAAGCCAGCCTCAGCAACTTAGCAACACCCTATCTCAAAAAAAAAAAAATTAGAAAGGGCTTGGGACTTCACTCAGTGGTTAAGCCCCACTGGATTCAATCCCCAGTACCAAAAATAAAATAGCCACTACTGCCACATCATGTCCACCACAAATATGGGAAGTTATGTATGTATGATATGATATGTCATATCATACATTCATGTATGTATGATATGTCAAAATAATAGTCTACTGTCACATATAACTAAAAAGAACAAATAAAATTTTTTAAAAGATCAAAAGCATTTAATGATCTTTGATAACCTCAAAATTTTTATTTATTTTGACAATTATATAGTAATATTAAATAAATAGTTAATACCAAAAAATACCTGGTACTGGAAAAACATTTTTTATCAGTTGGAAATATATAAACCCTTAACTAAATAAAATAGAACATTGCAAATTACTTTAGTAGGGATTTGGGTGTCATGATTTCAGAAGCGATTTTTTTAATATTTTAGTGATGTGCTTGTATTGATTCATTTCAATTTAGGTTTTAATATTTTGACCAGAGAAAGGAGATATACAGAGTCATAGAAAATATGTCACTGAAATTGGGTAATATTTGATAAATATTTCACAAACATAAGGTAAATAAAGCAAAACATGGAAAAATACTTACCCTTTCATCCACATGATGTCGCTGGACACTGACAAATCTTTTCTCCTTCCTCCAACACACAAAGCATATGGTGAGTACATTTTTAACAGGAAGGAAAAAGACCTTCCATTTGTGGCTCTGCTACAAAAAATCAAACAGGCGAGGGAATTGGGGAAAAAAATGTAAATTTTGATTAAATTTCCAGAAGATATTTTGTGGTGATGCACTAGAAATTGGAGAAGTGCAACGAGATCTCCAGATTGCGATGCTATATTCCCAAAGAGGAAGTCCAGGATCCTGGTGCCTGCTGCTCTCACTGCTGCTCCTCCCAGCATGCAAGAACGCGAGCGGCCAGCTCCATTACTCAGTCCCCGAGGAGGCAAAACACTGCACCTTCCTAGGCCGCATCCCCAGAATCTGGGACTGGAGCTGGCAGACTGGTTCCTCGCCTGTTCCGTGTGGCATCCAAGGACCACCGAGAACTTTTGGAGGTAAATTTACAGAATGGCATTTTGTTTGTGAATTCTCAAATCGACCGGGAGAAGCTGTGTGGGCGGAACACAGAGTGTCACGTCCACCTGGAAGTGATCCTGGACCAACCGCTGCAGGTTTACCATGTGGAGGTGGAGGTGAGAGACATTAAGGACAACCCGCCTAGGTTCTCTGGATCAGAACAAAGATTAAATATTTTAGAATCAAGAATGCGAGATTCGCGATTTCCGGTAGAGGGCGCATCTGATTTGGATATAGGAGTAAATGCAGAATTGAGATACAAGGTAAATCCTAATGAATATTTTGACTTGGATGTTAAAAGAAATGAAGAAGAAACAAAGGTTTTAGAACTAGTTTTGAAGAAACCTTTAGATAGAGAAGAAACACAAGAGCATCGTTTATTACTAATTGCAACTGATGGAGGAAAACCTGAATTAACAGGTACAGTTCAGTTATTGATCAATGTATTGGATGCGAATGACAATGCCCCAGAATTTGATAAACCCATTTACAATGTAAAAATGTTGGAAAACACACCGAATGAGACTTTGGTTATTAAACTGAACGCCTCAGATGAAGATGAGGGTAGCAATAAGGAAATAACATATTTCTTCAGTAATCTTGTTTCTGATGGTGTAAAATCTAAATTTTCAATCAATTCTGATAGTGGTAAAATAAAAGTTAAGGGAGAACTGGATTACGAAGATTGTAACTTATATGAAATTAATATTGATGCGGTAGATAGAAGTGCATTCCCATTAACAGGACACTGCAAAGTAATAGTGAAACTCCTCGATGTGAACGATAACTCTCCTGAGATGGCCATAACCTCCCTCTTTCTGCCTATCAAAGAGCACGCTCCCTTGGGTACTGTCATCGCCCTGATTAGCGTGTCCGACCGTGACTCTGGTTCCAATGGGCAGGTGACCTGCTCTCTGACGTCCCATGTTCCCTTCAAGCTCATGTCCACTTTCAAGAATTACTACTCCCTGGTGCTGGATAACGCCTTGAACCGCGAGAGCATATCCGAGTATGAGTTGGTGGTGACTGCGAGGGATGGGGGCTCGCCTTCGCTGTGGGCCACAGCCAGCTTGTCCGTGGAGGTGGCAGATGTGAACGACAACGCGCCAGTGTTTGCGCAGCCGGAGTACACGGTGTTCGTGAAGGAGAACAACCCGCCAGGCTACCACGTCTTCACAGTGTCCGCGCCTGACGTGGACGCTCAGGAGAATGCACTGGTGTCCTACTCTCTGGTGGAGCGTCGTGTGGGTGAGCGTGCACTGTCGAGCTATGTGTCAGTGCACGCGGAGAGCGGCAAGGTGTATGTGCTGCAGCCTCTGGACCACGAGGAGCTGGAGCTGCTGCAGTTTCAAGTGAGCGCGCGCGATGCTGGTGTGCCTCCCCTAGGCAGCAACGTGACTCTGCAACTGTTTGTGTTGGATGAGAACGACAACGCGCCAGCTTTACTGGGACCTTGGCAACAAAAAGAAGGCGGCGCTGATAGCGAGCTGGTGCTGCGGTCAGTTGGTGCAGGCCATGTGGTGGCGAAGGTGCGGGCGGTGGACGCTGACTTGGGGTACAATGCGTGGCTGTCCTACGAGCTCTTGCCTTTGGCAGGTGTAGCACGCAGCCCGTTCAGCATAGGGCAGTACACTGGCGAGATCAGCACCACGCACTCCCTAGAGGAGGCAGACGCGCCACGCCAGAGTCTGCTGGTGCTGGTGAAGGACCACGGAGAGCCAGCGCTGACCACCACCGCCACAGTGCTGGTGTCTCTTGTGGAGAGCGGCCAGGTGCCTAAGTCCTACTCGCGGGTGTCTGTGGGCGCTGGGAGTCAGGAGGCTGCATTGGTGGATGTCAACGTGTACCTGATCATAGCCATCTGCGCTGTGTCCAGCCTGTTAGTGCTCACGCTCTTGCTGTACACAGCATTTCGCTGCTCGGCGACGCCCACCGAGGGCTCCTGCAAGCCTGGAAAGCCCACGCTGGTGTGCTCCAGCGAGGTGGGGAGCTGGTCTTACTCGCAGCAGAGGAGGCAGAGGGTGTGCTCTGGGGAAGGCCTGCCCAAGACCGACCTCATGGCTTTCATCCCCAGCTTACCTCAAGGTCCCAACTCTACAGACAATGTGAGTCTTATTCTTCCCTCTTAATTCTTGAACATTACATATTGCATGTTTTCTTCGATAATTTCTTTAGTTTTTGAAAATTAATAATAAATAATTAATAAAATAATTAATTAGTAATTATTATATCAGCTTCTTATATTTCTTATATTTTTACTAATTTATACTTAAAAGTATATTATTTAAAAATTCTAGCTTATTCAAGATATTTTTGCATTAATATGACTTGTAGTTAGTATTTTTATATGATGTTACTAAAATAGACAATTAATCATCTTATTTCCATGTGTTATAATATTTTCAAAGTTTTTAGAGTTTAAACACTTTAAATTTTAGTCTCTGGGAAATATTGTAAGACATGTATTTTAGAGTTATTTATTCCAATGTCTCATTTTATGACTACACAAAAGTGTTTTTACACCACTCCATCAAGTATGCTTTTTTCCTTTCTGTTTAAATGCAATTACTTTTTTACTACACTATAAAAATTTAATTTTCTTTTGTCAGTCAATTTGTATGCTATTCCTTTCAACTCTGTCTAAAGAGTTGACTTTGATTACTCACTATGAATTTGTTATGTATAGTTTAAAATTTTAGGGTTAATGTCTCCTACTGAATGGGAGATGCATGTATTATCACCTAAAATTCTAGTAATACAAAAGAGGACAGGTATAATTTCCCTTCCACTTCACCACAAAGCTACTTAATATTCCTTATATTCCTTTTTCAGCACTTCAAACATTTCTATTTCTTGGTTATACTTCTACAGATTTTTAATCTTTATACACTAAACATTCTTACTCCCTTAAAAATGTAACATTAATATCAATTTTAATCTTGTTTGCTTTGGGGATATGGTTCATTGGGAAAGAGCTTGCCCAACACTCATAAGGCCCTGGGTTCAATCCCCAGCACTGCAAAAAAAAATTTTTTAAATCTTGCTTCCTCCTCCCCATTTTACAAGATGTCTTTGTGATCATTACTCATTAAATAAAATAAAATTTATCATTTTTATCTAATTCTATACTGTTCCATGTGTTTATATGATAATTATTTTATATAATTATTTTATATGATAATTTAATTTTCCCAAAGCTTAACATTGACATTTAATGGATCAATTATTTAATTCATCTGAAACTTGCATATTTTTCAATTTATAAATTATTTATATTGGTGAGAAATGATTGTGATCACTTTCAGTTGCAAAAATCCTTTTATATTTAGTTAGAAATTTGTGCTACTTATTGTTGCTTTTCATGTTTAGACAAATACAAAAAATAAATGTATTATAATGCAAACTCCTCTCTTGAGTTTGTTGTTTACAAATAGAGTTGTTTACACAAAACTGTACATTGGAATTTGCCACACACAACAGTCCTCTTCATATCAAATAATGAGAAATGTTTCTCCATTTTTGTTATAATTTATTTTTTTGCATAAGTGTTGGTTTAACAGAAATTATTACATGCTTCATATAATAAAATGTTAGTTCCCTTTTTTATTGCATTGCTGATTTCTTTTATTATCACATGCATTTAATTTTATAATATCCTTCTGCCATACTAGTTAGATATTTCTAATATTTGAGTTACTTTGGGGAAATCTTAGAAATTGAGAATGGGTTCTTGCCACTGTTAACAACTGCCAACATTTTTTAAATTAAGTTAATTTTGAAATAACTCTTTAGCTTATATTATCACTATTAAACTTTTCTGTGTGGGGTGGAAGAAGCTGCTTGTTTATAGAAAGATTGACTAAGGATATTTTTATTCACATAATCTCCCTCTACCAGAATGAACTATTTGAATAAACAAAATAAAGACAAGGCATAAGGTGTTTATCAGGAGGTCAATATTTTTCTTTTCCATATCAATTTATTTTACATAATGGATTTCAGTATGGTTTATAATTTTCTCCCTGGAGCCAATAATATTAATGGTATCCCAATCGTTGCATTATTAAGCTTTTGAGAATTGCTAAGAATTGCAATGGAAAGATAAGTAAGATACTTAACTTTATTTAATTTTTACAAGAAATTCAGTGTAGAAAGTACAATTAACTGAATGGCTACTAGAGAAAACCTTCAATCAGAAGACCTCAGATCAATGTATTTTTATGAAGACCTATCTTCACGTAAGCAAAAGAACCTTTCCTTTTGGGGTTTTTTATTGATTAGCAAATGAACTCCTTAATTGTTCAAAATAACTGCAGTAGGAAATTTGTGAAAAAGACTGCAAAATGGATCCACATTAATTACATTAACAATTTTTTTTAATGGAAGGAAGAACTTTGTATTACACTTGTGAGACTTAATGTATGAAGAATTATGGAGAAAGGTGGAGATGGTCACTTGCATTTGTGAAGTTTTATTGGTGACTCTTATTTTCTTCTTTGAAAAAGGAATTAAATCACCTTCACTTGATGACATTAAATGAATTAATGGTGAAGGTGATATTTGGGCTTGATTTTAATATATGACAACATTTTTACAGGTAATGATAGAGATGTTAACAAAGTTGCTTTGACCAAAGTCTGTATTGAGGAAGAGGAAGTGCAAGTGTTCTATACCGTCTGCAAAATACAATTCACATTGGAGAATAATTGAAAGTAATTCTTGAAATATTGGGTTATGATCACAACATAGCTCTCCTTGAAGTGATTCTCATGTCTTAGCATTTCTAGGTTAAGTAAAATTCAATGAAGAGTTGTACTTCATTTACATAGATATGGTGTATGTGAAAGTGAGGGGGACTGTGGGCAGATTTTTGAATAAGCCTGGTAAAGGAGAAGAAGTAATAATAAGTTACCATGGATAACATAGATAATGTGTATACCATTATAAAAAAAAACATGGAGTTAGGGATATAGTTCACTGGTAGAGTGCTTGCCCAGCTTGCAAAAGGCCCTGTTTTTAATGCCTAGTAGTATTAAAAAGTGAATTATTAATTAATTTGTTTGGTATTAGAAATTGAACCCAGGGATACTTTACCACTGAGCTACATTCCCAGCCCCTTTTGACTTTTTTTTAATTTAAAACTGGGTCTTGCTAAGTTAGGGACTCACTGAATTACTGAAGCTGAATTTGAACTTGCAATCTTCCCGCCTCAGCCTCCCAAGTCACAGGGATTACAGGTATGTGTCACTATGCTCAGAAAAAAAAATGTGAATATTGAAGATTTGAATTTGGAGGTTATTAATGACTAGTCATTCTCCCACATTAAACAGATTGTATTCAAGGAGTCAGCATGTATGGGTGAAAGTGACAATCAGAAACAGAAAGGAAAGATGAAGATGTGGGATTAGGAATACCCTAGAAAGATGAAGCATGAAAGAGGATGAGAAAGAACATTTAGAAGATATACCAGGAGGCTGGGGTTCAGAGAAAAGGATGAGCTCATTCTGGACAACTGAAGAATCAAGAATAAAAATATACTGTAAAATTCACACTAGAATTTGAGGTGTTGAAATATATGGAATGAAAATATTTTAAGTGGGAGGAGTAATATAAGCTGCACAGAAATTAAGAAATGTCATAAAGAATGTTAACTAAAATTGTACCTTCTATTATTACATAAAGAACCTAAAGATTATTGATATTTATGGTACAAATAAAGAATGGACATCAATGATCTATGAGGTTTTAAGTTTTTAGACAAAATTATGTAATTTTAAATTATGTTATTTCCCTAGAGCAATATATAATACATATATATGTATGTATATATAATAACATTACTATGTTTTGTGACAGCCATACATGGGCAAGTTTCTTATCCATCCACACTTATAACTTTCCAAGACTAGTTGGCACCAAATTTAAATTTTTTAAGTAAAGGTTTAAAATTTTGGAAGAAAATTTGTATTTCTATGAATAGAGGGTTTCCTCTAATAATAGAAGTTAGGAGAGATGGCACTGACTTTGAAAATAATAAAGACAAGGATTTACTTTCAAAGTAAGGTAAATAAAAATATATATACTAGCATTCTTTGATATTCTCAGTTTATGTATATTGTATATCTATGTGTACATATAGATACGAATTACCAAAGAATGATACTTTAATCCATTGAATGAATCCATTTCTTACTCTTGGGAACCGCATGATGTCACTGTCTACCACGAAATTACAAGTAGCCAATATACAAAACCCTTTCGTCCTATTACTTCTTTACAAGACTGCTGAATGATGGTGGACTCAGAAGAATTGAATTAATAGACTTGGAAACATTCAGCATTTCATTTTTATGCTCAGAAGATATCTTCTAATGGAATTAACACAAGAAATATTTGACATGGATTTTACCACTGAAGGCAGACTGGGAATACGATGTCTGCTGCTCTCCTTTTCTCTCCTCATAGCCTGGGAGGCGGGGAGCGGCCACCTCCACTACTCCGTCCCCGAAGAGTCCAAACACGGCACCTTCGTAGGCGACATCGCCCAGGACCTGGGGTTGGAACTGGAAGAGCTGGTGCTGCGCCTATTTCAGGTGGCATCCAAGGACCACGGGGATCTTCTGGAGGTAAATCTGCAGAATGGCATTTTGTTTGTGAATTCTCGGATCGAAAAGGAGGAGCTGTGCGGGCGGAGTGCAGAGTGTAGCATCCACCTGGAGGTGATCGTGGACAGGCCACTGCAGGTTTCCCATGTAGAGGTGGAAGTGAGGGACATTAATGACAACCCCCGGTGTTCCCGGTAAAGGAACAAAGAGTGCTGATTTATGAATCTAGGCTGCCAGATTCTCTGTTTCCACTGGAGGGCGCATCAGATGCAGATGTTGGATCAAATTCCATCTTAAACTATAAACTCAGTTCCAGCGAATACTTTGCATTAAATGTGAAAACAAACAGTGATGAAAATAAACAAATTGGACTCGTGATAAGAAATCCTTGGACAGAGAGGATGCTCCTTAGCATAATTTATTCCTGATAGCCACTGATGGAGGCAAACCTGAGCTCACGGGCTCTGTTCAGCTGCTGGTCACTGTGCTGGACGTGAACGATAATGTTCCTAGTTTCGAAAGGTCTGAATATGAAGTGAGACTATTCGAAAACTCAGACAAAGGAACTACAGTTGTGAGACTGAACGCTTCTGATCGGGATGAAGGAACGAACGGGGCAATTTCCTACACTTTTAATAATCTTGTTCCACCCATGGTTACTGACCAGTTTAGTCTAGATGCAAACACTGGAGAAATAACAATTCAAGGGAATTTGGATTTTGAACAAGTAAGTTTATACAAACTCTGCATTGACGTGATGGACAAAGGCCACCCTCCAATGGCGGGTCATTGCACGGTTTTAGTGAACGTTTTGGATGAAAATGATAATGTTCCTCAGATTGCAGTGACGTCCTTATCCTTGCCTGTCCGGGAGGATGCTCAATTCGGTACGGTCATTGCCCTGATCAGCGTGTCAGACCGTGACTCTGGAGCCAATGGACAGGTGACCTGTTCCCTGACGCCTCATGTCCCCTTCAAGCTGATGTTCACTTTCAAGAATTACTACTCGCTAGTGTTGGATAGCGCCTTGGACCGCGAGAGCATATCTGAGTATGATTTGGTGGTGACTGCGAAGGATGGGGGCTCACCTTCGCTGTGGGCCACTGCCAGCTTGTTGGTGGAGGTGGCAGATGTGAACGACAATGCGCCAGTGTTTGCACAGCCGGAGTACACGGTGTTCGTGAAGGAGAACAACCCGCCAGGCTGTCACATCTTCAAGGTGTCTGCGCATGACGCGGAGGCGCAGGAAAACGCGCAGGTGTTATATTCACTGGTGGATCAGCGGGTGGGTGAGCGTGCGCTGTGGAGCTATGTGTCAGTGCACGCGGAGAGCGGCAAGGTGTATGCTCTGCAGCCTTTGGACCACGAGGAGCTGGAGCTGCTGCAGTTTCAAGTGAGAGCACGCAATGCTGGCATACCGCCCCGGGACAGCAATGTGACTCTGCAAGTATTTGTGCTGGATGAGAATGACAATGCACCAGCACTGCTGGGACCTTGGCAACAAGGAGCAAGCACCGCTGTTAGCGAGCTGGTGTTGCGATCCATTGGCGTGGGCCATGTGGTGGCGAAAGTGCGCGCGGTAGATGCAGACTCTGGCTACAATGCGTGGTTGTCTTATGAGCTTCTGATGGCGGCGGGTGTAGCGCGCAGCCCGTTCTGCGTAGGGTTGTACACTGGGGAGATCAGCACCACGCGTGCTCTGGATGAATCGGACGCACCACGCCAGGGGCTTCTGGTGTTGGTGAAGGACCATGGAGAGCCAGCTCTGACGCCACTGCCACGATATTGGTGTCTCTGGTGGAGAGCAGCCAGGCGTCAAAGGTCTCCTCTTTGGTGTCCGTGGGCTAGCAGGCCAGGAGGTGGTACTGATGGACATCAATTATCGCCATCTGCGCGGTGTCCAGCCTATTAGTGCTCACGCTGCTGCTGTACACCCCCTGCGGTGCGCAGCTCCGCCCACCAAGGGCGTGTGCGTTCTGGGAAGCCCACGCTAGTGTCTTCTAGTGCAGTGGGGAGCTGGTCTTACTCGCAGCAGAGGAGGCAGAGGGTGTGTTCTGGAGAAGGCCCGCCCAAAACCGACCTCATAGCCTTCAGCCCCAGCCTTCCACCTTGTCTAATTGGGGCGGACATAGGTGACAGCCACGATTTGAATGAAGATCATTGTGCCAGAGTAAGTCTAAATTTTCATAATTACTGTTTAATATGTGTTTATTTTAAATTTATAAGTATTTTCTGAAAGCCTAGGTTTTACATTTTTTTTATTCTTAAAATTTTGATTCACTTTACTATATTTATATCTTTTTATTCTTTTCTTATTATAATCTCATTGGTTTGTTTTTTTGGTTTTAGTGGAGAGTGGGATTAGGTATTTACCATATTGTGAATCTCGTGATTTTTTCTCAAAATCAAAATTTTATTTGAAATGTCATTTTCTATATAATTTTCCCTTTTTTGTGGTTGATTTCCTAGGATTTTACCTTTTTGGACTTGAACTTCAGGAAAGTTATTTTGAATATGCTTTTACTTTGATCAAACATTGAAATCTCAACATCATTATTTCACTTATGTTTTATACTTTCTGGGTTTTTTAAAAAAATATTTTTTAGTTGTTGATGGACTTGTATTTTCACTTATTTGTGTGTGGTTCTGAGAATCTAACCCAGTGCCTCACGCATGATAGGCAAGCATGCTACCGCTGAGCCGCAACCCCATCCCCTTCCGGCTGTTTTTGTTTGTATTTTTGGTGTTGGATGTCTAACTTGGGGCCTTCTGCATGCTAGGTTAATGCTGTACCACTAAATCCCCTTCCCTGCATTTTCCATTTTAAAATATCCTCTGCTGCTAACTTTTATTACATAACACTTTCAATTTATCTATTTTGTGCCAAAACTCTACCCATTATATTTTATTTTACATGTTGTGTCACAGGCCACTTTGATTCCAAGAGGCATTAGTGATTTTTAATGTTGCTCATTTAGGGATAAAATACAAAAGAGTGGTTATCAGATTGCATACCTGTGATGGATATGAAGGAGTGAATGAAGAGATTTCATACTTCAATAATGTTATTTAGCCCATGGTTATTACTCAGTTAATTAATGACACAAATACTGTAGAAATAGTAATTGCAGTGAGTTTAGACTTTGACCAGAGTGTATTAATACAAGATCTGCATTACTGGGGTATGGCTCAATGGAGGAGTACCTAGCTCACACAGGAAAGACCCTGGGTTCAAATCCTGAAAAAACAAACAAAAAGGAAAAAAAAACACAAAAAAATCTCAATAAACAACAATAAAATAAAACAAAAAACTGCATTCCTGTGACTTTGCAATTATCTTATTTGTGAATTTCATTTGGTGGGGTTCACTAAGTATAATACTTTTACTATTTTTCTATTTAATTATTTAAACTACTCATTATTTCTTTATATGAGAGGCAGCAAAGAGAAGTGACTCAATGTATTGAGCAGTGATACTCTTTTCCCTTGGCTAAATTTCACCACTACCATTTTTATGTTGTGCAACATTGGATAGATTATTCTTTTGGATCTCAGTTTCC
This sequence comes from Callospermophilus lateralis, assembly GCF_048772815.1. Classification (NCBI taxonomy): domain Eukaryota; kingdom Metazoa; phylum Chordata; class Mammalia; order Rodentia; family Sciuridae; genus Callospermophilus; species Callospermophilus lateralis. Next base: position 2,278,384 of record NW_027510272.1, read on the forward strand.
TACTTACAAAAGAATAAGAGGGAATTATTGTAATGATTTAGCAAGTTGGTAAGTATATGGTACTTGTAACAATGTTTATCAAGTCATAAATGCTTAATTAAATTTAGTAATTATTATTCTGAAAGGGAAATAAAAGCTTTTATGTGAGAAAGTTGTTATTATGAATTCCATATCATTTTACTTGGTGTAAAGATATTTGTTATGGTATTCATAGGGTGGTCATAATTGCCAAATTAGAGATATATCTATCATTTTGAGTGCCATGTGTTACATTGAAGAAAATGATATCAGTTTTCAAAGATACATATTGAATTGAGATTTTGACAGTGAAAAGCTTTTGAATTCAAAGGACATTTAAGATGCTGAACCCTCAGTGATTTCCTGAAGATTTTTTTTTAGGATTTTCTGTTGTTCATGTTTTTTAGTAAATACCAGACTTTCATAAACCTGAATGAAATATTTTCCCACATTTTGAAATTGTTCAAGTTTCATTAAAGGAATGAATTAGGGTTTGTTCTCCCTGCTGTGTGCTCAATTCTAATATTTAATGAAAGAAACTATTGAGTTTTCTGGGTTTTTTTTGTTGTTGTTGTTGCTGTTGTTTATTTGTTTGAGACTGGATCAAGATGTGTTAGGCTGGGATTGAATTTATGATCCTCATTCTCTGGAGTAGTTGGAGGTGACAAATCATACCTCAGCATGTCCTGCTCTGAGTTTTTAAAAAGAAATATATAATGATTTGTAAACACTTATTTTGCACTAAAGAGCAAAAAAGAAAGAAAAACTCCAAATCTCCCCTAGTTAAGAACAGCAAAATCAGTGCTTTTTACACCAATCAATAAAAAGCAAAATTTGTGTATATGATTGTATCTAGCAACCTTAAAACAGTTTGCTTTCTTAGGAATTAGAGAAGAACCACAACCATTGCTACTGAGTCATCATTTCTAAAAAATTTCTATGCAGTCTCTATAATACTGTGCCTGCCAAGAACCACTGACTCAAAATGCAATCCCTGGCTTCTAGAATTTCATAGAACAATAAAGACATGTCATACATAAACATGACTAATAAAATGCAGAATATTGTAAGAGGTAGAAGAAAGATAAATCATAGTATAATTAGAATTGAACAGAAAACTCTGCCTATTTTCCTACGTTGAGGTGAATCTTCCAGAGTCATGATGATATTAGTGATTTTAAGAATATTGAGAATAATTGGTGTTCTTAGGAAGAGAAAAATTTAAGTAAATGAGTGCACAGAAAATTCCAAATATTTCTGAAATCAGGGAATTATCCACTTTGGTTAAAGCATATGATTCTCACAAGAGAGTATGAAATAAGGCAAGAAAATTAATGTGAGAAAAATCTCTTGAGGGCTGGAGATATAGCTTGCCTTGCAGGCACAAAGCCATGGGTTCAATCCCCAACACTACACACACACACACACACACACACACACACACACATCTCTTTGAGTAACTGGACAGAAATTTTTACTTTCTTTGAGAGTCATTTGGAAAGTCATCAGAAAGTGTGAAGCAATAGTGATAAAGGTGTTTCAGGAATATTACTGTAAGTATCTGGTGAGGGTGAATGAGGTTGAGATGGAAAAGGTTACACAATAAAATGCTTTGGCAATAGTCAAGGAAAGCAGCAATCATTAGAAACTCATTTAGGAAGACAACAAACATGGAAAGCATTAAAAGAAAAATGTGATTATTTTACCTGCTTTTGGGAACAGGGTAAAACATTTGAGAAAAGTAACATTACTAAGCAGATCTAAAAAGCCTTGACTGAAAGCAATTGCTGGTCACATGGCAGATTAGCATAAACATTTAGTTAATGAAATGTTTATACATTGAAAGAAATACTGCAAATCATATTGGAGATTATAATAAAGGCATGTAATCATAAAACGTAAGGCTTAGAAAGGATGGAAAGAGTAAACAAATATGAATTCCTACATCAGAATATGTAAATTCTGAAAAAAAGAGAAATTCAGAATACTTGTTCCTCAAAACTTACCCAAATACAAATTCTTATCTTCATATATTCAAAAAATCTTGTAATAGCTTATTTTAATAAGAAAATTATCTAAGTCATTCACATACTCCTTACCTCCTTAGAGAAAAAGCCTAAACTTCCTACCATTAGTACATACTTCAAACACTAAATCCCCAGATTGCAATGGAGTTTTCTTAACAGGTTATATTAAACCTAAGAATATGAAGTTTCCTGAACCAAAGAAATTTAAATTTAGTGTTATTTAAATGATTAGCATTATTTTTCACTTATATTTATCTTTATTTAAAAACTGTTGATAAAAATTCTTCTAAGGCATAAAAGCCATTATGGTGCTACCAAATATTCAAAAGCTACAATTATGGTCTCATTAAACGTACATAATTATAACTCCAAGAAGCATGAAAGATATTGTTTCACATTTTAACACAATGAAGGAATATATTCAGCGTTTGAAATACACTTTTAATTTTATTAGTAAAAAGCTAAATTTTATAATTCCTACTTACAATTTGGGCCACATGATGTCGCTCTAAACCGTCAATTGCTCTCCTATTCACCAACTCATCCTTTATCCATTGAAAAGACGTTCTGCTGTTTCACTCTTTGGATGCAAAACAATGGCCAGCATATAAGGAGTGGAATGAAGTTATATTAAGATTCTTCTAAATTTTGAAGCAAGTCTCTCTAATGGGAATAAAAGTCAATAATTTGAAATGGTGGACCTGAGTGGATGCAACAAGGAGAGCTGACAACTACTTCTGTTTATGGTAATTCTAGCAGCCTGGGAGGAAAGGAGCGGCCAGCTCCATTACTCGGTCCTGGAGGAGGCAAAACACGGCACTTTCGTGGGCCGCATCGCCCAGGATCTTGAATTGCAACTGACGGAGCTGCTGCCTTGCCTGTTCCGGGTGGCTTCCAAGAGCCCTGGAGACCTTCTGGAGGTAAATCTGCAGAATGGCATTTTGTTTGTGAATTCTCGGATCTACCCGGAGGAGCTGTGCGGGCGGAGCGCGGAGTGTAGCATCCACCTGGAGGTGATCGTGGACAGACCGCTGCAGGTTTTCCATGTGGAGGTGGAGGTTAAGGACATTAATGATAATCCACCGGTGTTCCCAGTCACACAAAAGAATCTGTTTATAGCAAAATCCAGGCCACTTGACTCTCGGTTTCCACTAGAGGGCGCCTCGGATGCAGATGTCGGAGCCAATGCTCTGCTGACTTAGAGACTGAGCCCCAAAGAATATTTCTCATTGGATGTACCACCCAGGCACGAACAGGTAAAACCTCTTGGACTTGTGTTACGCAAACCATTGGACCAGGAAGAAGCTCCAGAGCTTCACCTATTGCTCACTGCTACCGACGGAGGCAAACCCAAGCTGACTGGCACTGTTCAGTTACTCATCACAGTGCTGGATGACAATGACAATGCCCCAGTATTCGACAGGGCACTCTATACAGTGAGATTACCAGAAAACGTTTCTTTAGGAACGCTGGTAATTAACCCCAATGCCTCAGATTTAGATGAAGGAGTGAATGGGGATATTGCTTACTCATTCTCCAGTGATGTTTCTCCAGATATAAAATCCAAGTTCCACATAGATGCTGTGAGTGGGGCAATCACAGTGATAGGACATATTGATTTTGAAGAAAGCAAAACTTACAAAATTCAAGTAGAGGCAATTGAGAAAGGTTCTCTACCACTGGCTGGTCACTGTACTAATGACAATGCTCCAGAGTTGACTGTCACTTCCCTGTCTCTTCCCATATCTGAGGATACCCTGCCTGGCACAGTCATCACCTTGATTAGTGTGTTTGATCGCGATTATGGTACCTATGGACAAGTGACCTGCTCTCTGATGCCTCATGTCTCCTTCAAGCTAGTGTCCACTTTCAAGAATTACTATTCGTTGGTGTTGGACAGTGCCTTAGACCGCGAGACCGTATCTGACTATAAAGTGGTGGTGACCGCCACGGATGGAGGCTCACCTTTGCTGTGGACCACTGCCAGCTTGTTGGTGGAGGTGGCTGACGTGAAAGACAATGCGCCAGTGTTCGCTCAGTCTGAGTACACGGTGTTCGTGAAGGAGAACAACCCGCCAGGGTGCCACATCTTCACGGTGTCTGCGCATGACGCGGACGCACAGCAGAACGCTCTGGTGTCCTATTCTCTGGTGGAGCGTCGGGTGGGCAAGCGCGCGCTGTCGAGCTACATGTCAGTGCACGCGAAAAGCGGCAAGGTGTATGCTCTGCAATCTCTGGACCACGAAGAGCTGGAGCTGCTGCAGTTCCAGGTGAGCGCGCGAGACGCTGGCATACCGCCCCTGGGCAGCAATGTGACTCTGCAAGTGTTCGTGCTGGATGAAAACAACACTGCACCAGCACTGCTGGGACCTTGGCAACAAGGAGCAGGAGGCACTGTGAGCGAGCTGGTGTCGCGGTCAGTTGGTGCGGGCCACGTGGTGGCGAAAGTGCGGGCGGTGGACACAGACTCTGGCTACAATGCGTGGCTGTCTTATGAGCTTCTGCCGGTGGCCGGTGTCACGCGTAGTCCGTTTTGCGTGGGACTCTATACTGGCGAGATCAGTACGACACGCTCCCTGGATGAGATGGATGTGCCACGCCAGAGCTTGCTAGTGCTGGTGATGGACCATGGCGAACCTGCCCTGACCTCCACCGCCACAGTGCTCGTGTCTCTTGTGGAGAGTGGCCAGGCGCCCCAGGCCTCCTCCAGGGCGCTGGCAGGTGCCGCTGGCCAGGACGCTGCTCTGGTGGATGTCAATGTGTACCTGATTATAGCCATCTGCATGGTGTCCAGCCTGTTGGTGCTCACCTCGGTGCTGTACTTGGCGTTTGGGTGCTCCGCGTTGCCCACCCAGGACACGTGTGGTCCTGTGAAGCCCACGCTGGTGTGGGGAGCTGGTCCTGCTCCCAGCAGAGAAGGCAGAGGGTGTGCTCTGGAGAGGTGCCACCCAAGGCTGATCTCATGGCCTTCATCCCTAGTTTGCCTCAGGCACCTACCTCTATAGAAAACGTGAGTCTTATATTTTTCCAACAATTAATTGAGAAAAAGTATTGCCTTATTTTTCTTGTTAAAATCAACTGTTCATTTTATTGTTTTTTAAAAATATTTTGCTAATTGAAATTATGGATTCACCTTCCTCTTTTAAACGGTGGATTTCCAAAGTCATTTATATATCTACAACTTGTAATTAACTTTTTTGACTTGATGATGAGAATGGAATCCAGGCTTTCCTGGGGCATGCTCACTCACCTCTATGGTGAGCCCCATCAATGTTTATAAATGTTATAAGTATTAAATTTTGGTATATTGCCGCAGTCTGGCTGCAGCAAAATAGTGGGGGGATGACGAACAAGTTGTATATGTTGATACAGCAGGAGATGAAGCCCTTTATTGTAGGACCAGAGGGATATTTATATATTTCACAGAGCTTATCTAATTAACATAAACTAGATACAGCAGTCAACCAATCAGGAATCTCCACACTTAATGACTCCATGGCATTGCTTCACAAACCACTCCCCCTGGCATTTTGCCAGGCGCCATCTTGACTTGTTTACAGCCTTTGGACCATGAGGAGTTGGAGCTGCTGCAGTTCCAGGTGAGCATGCGGGACTCTGGTGTGCCACCCCTGGGCAGCAACCTGACTTTAAAAGTGTTCGTGCTGCATGAGAACGACAACGCGCCAGCACTGCTGAGACCTTGGACACAAGGAGCAGGCGGCTCTGTGAGCCAGCTGGTGTCGCGGTAAGTTGGTGCCGGCGACGTGGTGGCGAAGGTTCGGGCGGTAGATGCAGACTCTGGCTACAATGCGTGGCTGTCTTATGAACTGCTGCCTGCGAAGGGCGGTGCTCGAAGTCCATTCCGTTTGGGGCTGTACACAGGCGAGATCAGCATCACGCGCTTGCTGGATGAGGCGGACTCACCCAGCCAGAGCTTGCTGGTTCTGGTGAAAGACCACGGTGAGCCGGCACTGACCGCTACTACCACAGTTCTGGTGTCTCTGGTGGAGAATGGTCAGACGCCAAAGGCCTCTTTGCGAGCGTCAGCTGGAGCTGCTGTCGCAGAGGTGGCATTGGTGAATGTCAATGTGTACCTGATTATAGCCATCTGCATGGTGTCCAGCCTGTTGGTGCTCACCTCGGTGTTGTACTTGGCGTTTCGGTGCTCTGCATCGTCCACCCAGGACACGCCCACCCAGATCATTGCCATCTGTGCTATATCTAGCCTGTTGGTGCTCACGCTGCTACTGTACACAGCACTTCGGTGCTCAGAGGCGCCCACTGAGGGCGCGTGCAGGCCTGGGAAGCCCACGCTGGTGTGCTCTAGCGCTGTGGGGAGCTGGTCATTCTCTCAGCAAAGGCGGCAGGTGTGTTCTGGTGAGAGCCCACCCAAGACTGACCTCATGGCTTTCAGCCCTAGTATTCCTCCTGGTTCAGGTTCTGAAGATAGTGGAGTCCAACAGGAGATCTTTGAGAATGTGAGTACAGCAATACCGTGATGAATTTCATTCCCGTTAATGTCACTGACATATTAGTTCACCAATTTACTATTGTAAATTCATTGTTTTCTTAAATTTGTTTTTGCCTTTCTCTTTTGATGGTTTATTAAAAGCCTACTGCAAATCTAGCCATCTTCATCACATTTTATTTCAGTCATTGAGAATATTTCTTAGTAATATTCTTCAGTTGCTAAATATAATAACAAAATACCAATATTGAAATAGGATGAGTCAACATTTCCTCTTGCTTCGGAAAGTTAAGTTTGCTAGGAAGAAGGCAAAGATCATGATGGGAAATGTAGAATATGGACAAGGCTCCAATCAACTTCTCAGTTTTCCAGCAATTTCATTCTTCCTATTCTAATTGGTGTCCTCCATTTTTTATCATGTTTATGTATTCAAAACTACCACCATTTTATTTTATAATTTGAGTTTAAAACATGTTTATTTCTTAACTTTCTATATCTTTAAATTATCTGTCGCTAATGGAGATGGGCATGGTTGAGGCAGCTTCGTTTTATATACAATTTTTTTCTTTATAAACAACAGCATGCTTTTTTGAGATGGTCTTTGCAGTGGGTAGAGTTTTAGCCTTGCCTTTGGAGGTCGTTTTAGTATTTTGGGGGAGGATCATTAATACCCTTGTATTATCAAACTCATTTTTTTTCAAAGTCTACTCTTTTAGATAGACAATATTTTCCCTTTTACTAACATGATGTCAATTCTGCTTAATTAGCTGTTAAACCCATTGCTACTTTCTTCCAGTTTAATTTATTGAGCTCTTCTACTTATTTTGAAGATTTATTTGGGCACAGATCATACTCATTTTCTTCCATTCTTAGCACTTGTCATAAGGCTGTACTGAAATATTTTAGATAGGAAAATTAGTACTTGTGCTTTCAGTTTAAGACATTGTTCGCATAAATGGTGAAGTGCAATATTGTTGCCTGTGCTTAGCAAGATGTGTGGTCTTTAAAATGACATTAATAATTTAAGCATAGGAATAATGAAATATCAGTAAAGGTACTTCCACTTGAGTACCTCATTGTTGATTATTCAGAATTTAACACAGTATACTCCAGATACATTTAACACAAAGTATATTTTGTTTTGTGTTGAGGTTGTAGCTTTAGTGGTAGAACACTTGTCTAACAGGCACAAAACCCTGGGTTCAATTATCAACAGTGCAAGAAAAAAAAAATTTGTGGTTTCAGCACCATCACCATGTGAGTTGTTTTATTTAAAGAAATCCCAGAGAATTTGTAATTAAACCTGTAAAGATATCTATTAAATAGTATGGAAGGTTAATTACAATTTTGTTCTTTTGGACTTCAATTACAAATGAGATACTCTTTGATTCTGCTGTGTGAATACATATTTGCATTTGGAAGGAGAGTCAAGTTATGGACAGGGTAAAGTCCAAAGAAACACTTTGAAGGTGTTAGTGGCTATTTTCTGTTTTGAAAGAGGAACTTTAGGGGCTGGGGATGTGGCTCAAGCGGTAGGGCGCTCGCCTGCCATGCGTGCAACCCGGGATCGATCCTCAGAACCACATACAAACAAAGATGTAGTGTCCGCCGAAAACTAAAAAATAAATATTAAAAAAAAAGGTATTAAAAAAAAGAAAGAGGAACTTTAGGAGGATGATTTCCATGAAGATAAACATTAGGAAAATCTTTAGAAAAGGGTTACCATCACCCACGCCTTCATATATTATGTGTGAATCTCTCCATCTGTAGATGGGGGAGAACAGGAGCAAATGTTGGTGATTATATAGTAAACCACCACTGTATAAGCTATTTCTTGTTAGAGTCTGTAAACAAGTCATCATCACCCCCTGGTTGTTTTGCTGCAGCCGGACTGCGAGAATTTCTATTTGTTAGGCATGGTATGAAGGGCTTAAAATACATCTTTTCATTTAATCCCAATTCATTTGTGATAATTTGTAAAATACTGTACATAGAACTATCCAAATTTTAAAGATAAGGGAAACTGAGATATTTATCTATCTTCTCCAGTTCCCTTCAACTAGTACATAATGGAGATAATGTTCAAATGCATATCTTTCACAATCCAGACCATTCTTTTTAAAATATTTTATTTTTAGATGTAGTTGGACACAATACCTTTATTTTATTTTTATGTGGTGCTGGGGATCGAACCCAGGGTCTCACTTGTGCTAGGTGAGTACTCTACCACTGAGCCACAACTCCAGACCCAGAGCCATTATTTTATTCATCATTATGTAGAATTTTCTTCAGTAAATCTTTTCTCTTTTATCAAATAGTGCTGGTTATGAAAATTGAGTGCAATTGGTATACAGGGAATTCCTTTCTGTTTTGCTTTAAAAAGCCCTTCATGATTATATTAATCATTAACTTTGTGCAGTGCTATGATTGAGGTGGACATTAGGATTTTTTTTTGGTGAAAGTTTTTCTTAGGAGAATTCATGATTATCACATGTTTTAATCAATTGCTACATTGACAGAGGCATTTATATTATTTAATCAGTAAATAATTAAGAATTGTATTATAAGAACTATGGATAAATTGTTTAGAAGTGATAGAGATAAAGAAGAGTTATTTAATACATGAGAAACATCATAGGCTGCATTTTCTAATAATGCTGCAAAACACCAAAGTCAAATATCACATAACAGAGTGACCTTGTTTGTTCTTTTTCATGAATAAGGATAGTGTTTTATACAAGTATAAATGATAATGTAACTTCAAGGATCCTGAACATGGTCAAAGGATTCAGAAGTGTTTACAATGTTTCATACTTCCTTAACAGCTTTAAAGGCTTTGGTTTTCCATGAAAATCTTTAAATGTATGTAGGTCTTTCTCAGTTCAGCCTTCTTCAGTCTTATTGTTGGCTGAGAGACTTGTGCCAACTAAACAAGGATTGGAAATTGTATTTACTAAATAAGTCACGCTAGAGCAGAGTCAGCCTCATTCAGTAGATCCTACAGTGGTTGGATATTGAATTTTAATCTGATTTTAAAGAGCTTCCTGAGGTTCTGTGAATGGCTACAAAATTAATTTCTGTGTTTTATGTTTTCAAGAAATATAGCACTAATATAACATAAGCTATGCATTCTAACTAGGACTAGCAGGATACACAGGTAGCATTTAAAGCTAACCAAATTAATTTTGTAAAGGTCTAGAACAAAATTTCTTAGTCCTCAGTTGATTTTGCAAAGTCAAAGTTAATGATTATAATGATATGACCTATTGGCATTAGCCTAGAGCCAAATATTAGGCTCATCCCACAAAATGAATTTGAATAGAGCATTTTTTTTCTCTCTGGGTGATTTAGATGGTGACACCTGAAATATTATAGTTAATGAAAAAGATGGATCATTGACTCACACACCATATTGAATGTTTCATTGACTTGCCATTTGCCCAGGGCCAGTTTGTATAATCACAAAATATCATATTATTGAAAATTGACCCCTAAATTAACATCTGTTTTTAATTCAAATATATATTATCATCTATCATGAGTAAAATTTCTCATATTTATATCTGTATTTAGGAAAAAACCTTATTGTGCATGACATCTCAATTCCCAGTTCCCATAATTAAGTGGCTGGAAATCTGTTGCTTATCTTGTTGAAAAATAAAAAATTGACATGCTTCAAATGTCATTTTAAATACACTGTTATCTGGTCAAATGTTGTATTTGAATTAAAAGTTCATATGACTGATGTATAATAGAATATGACAGGTGTATAATAGAATTCAGTGCCATAAAATGTGTATACTTTTTAAATTTTTAAACAGAATTTTAATTTACTTTAATAAGAGTTTAATGTTATGGGGAAAGAGTAAAAATGAAAAAAAAGTGAAACAAAATCACAAATTAGTAGTAGAATGTATTTTTAAAGTCAAGATTAATAAAAATATCAACAAAGAAGTATGATGACCATTTTTCTCATATGCTATTGCAATAATTTTCGGTTGCAGATGATCCATCAAAATGAACACTGAGGAAGAAAATAGCCTGAGTCCCCAAATTTGAAGGCAGCCTGGGAGATCTTGACTCTTAAAAAACCTATATAAAATAAGCAACTTTATGTAACAAAATATTTAAGCTAAAATTTTTATTCTGAGTCACTTTCTACTCTAAACTTACATTGTGTCATCTTTTTTCTCCTAAGTGGTTATGAGAAGACAAAGAAAACATAACCAAATCACAGTGTCAGGCAATGAAAACTCACATCAACAATTCTGATTTTCTGTAGTATATACACACAATGCAATATTACTTAGCCTAAAGAAAAATGAAATTATGGCATTTGCCAGTAAATGGATGGAACTGGAGACTAACATGTTAAGTGAAATAAGCCAATCCCCTAAAACCAAAGGCTGAATGTTCTCTCTGATATAGGAACGCTAACACACAACAAGCAGGGGAGGGAAGAATAATAGTTCATTGGATTAGACAAAGGGGAATGAAGGGAAGGGAGAGTGGATAGGAATAGGAAAGTATATTCCAGATACATTTAACACAAATGAATGAATCAGACATAACTTTCCTGTGTTCATATATGAATACACAACAGTAAAACTCCACATCATGTACAACCACAAGAATGGTATCCTAATTAGAAAAAGTTATACTCCATATATGTATATCAAAATATACTCTACTGTCATGTATATCTAAAGAGAACAAAAAAAATCCCATTTCACTTAGTATTCTATGAAATTCCATTTCCAAACTCTAAGCACATCTTTAGACACTCAGAGGAGATATATTAGAAATCACTTTGCTTGTTCTGGATGAATATATTATTGAAATTCCCAAATTCTTCAACAACAAGCCATTTTAATTAATGTATTTTGATTGGATTGAGAAAACCAATGTTGGTGATTTGGAAGTAGCAAAATGGTACAGGTATTGTTTTGTGGTGATTTTTAACTTCATGGAGTTATTTCTTTGAAAAAATCATTTTACAGTTGAAAGGATTATTTCTATTATATTATTCCTCCATTACTTAATGTTCCATTTGGATGTCTCATAGTATTAACAATGTAACTTATGTGAGAAATCATCTATGTCAAATTCATAATTCATCTAGGCCAAGGGACTTTTCCTTTGTAAATTCTGTATTTTAAATTAACAAACTTGAAAATACATTATTTATTTTTTCTGATTATTTTCCTATTGTTCTTTAATGGCTATAAAGTCACTTGTAACAAGAAGACAGTTAAATGTAAATAATGAAGAATAAGAACTGAAGGAAAAAAGATATGATATAATTAACAATAGTGCTTTATTTATTTCAATATAGCCAGAAGAGATGATTTTGAACATTTTATCACAATGAAATGATGTATGTTTAAGGTGGTAGATATGCTAATTACCCTGGCTTGATTATTACACAATATATACACAAATGAAAACATTCAATTGTACCCCATAAATTTGTACAAGTATTACATGTTAATTTTAAAAATTAAAAGAGACATGAGAAGGCATATTCATATAGATAAAAGCACAGTATGCAGAACATAAAGTCTGAAGAGTTGTTATTACTAAGATTTAAAGTTTTTCTTTGAGGGTGAGGCGTGTAGCTTAGTGGTAGAGGGCTTGCCTAGAATACAAAGGGCCCTAACTTCTGCAAAAACAAAAAACAAGCTCCAGTGTCAAAATTATTTTTGAGTTTTCTAGCAGACCCAGTTACAAAGGAATTTGGAAGTAAAATAATTCAATTTTGATAATATGTATTTTAGATTTGATAATATTTTTGTATGAGGGACGATACTTTAGGTAAACATTAACTCTGTTTTTCCAACAGGTTTTTTAAATAAGTGAACTCTCTCTTTCTCTAAGTACTTAGATAAGTGAAATAATAATTTTATAATTCTAAAAGAACCATAGAAAGAATTTAAATTTGATGTTATTCAAGAAACAAAGTGCCATTTCCACATATATTTGATTTCAATACAACTTAAAATCTGAACATTCCATAAAAATCACTTTGGAATTGTTTAGAAAAAAGTAAGGTAAAACATGAAAATTCTGGGGTGGTGGATGCAGTTCACAGTACTCACAATTTCAGGCACAAGTTGTCGCTCTTTGCTTGAAAGAAAGATTCCTCTCATGGATTGGTCTGGTAAGGCATTCCTCCTAAAAAACCACTCCATCATGTTGGATGCTACTATGAAAGGATCCTTCGAAACTTCTCAAAAATTCAGCGAGATTTTAAACCTGAATTGAAGTATCTGATACAGTAAGTGTAAGAAAATCTTATTTTGGAAGCCAACTTCGTATGCAATGTTAGGTTTTCAGCGAAGGAGTTTGGGTACTCTGCGACTACTGATCTCGTTTCTGCTTCTGGCAGCCTGGGAGGCAGGGAGTGGCCAGCTCCACTATTCCATCCCGCAAGAGGCTAAACATGGCACCTTTGTGGGCCGCATGGCTCAGGACCTAGGGTTGGAACTGGAAGAGCTGGTGCCCCGTTTGTTCCGGGTGGAGGCCAAGGGCCGCAGGGTCCTTCTGGAGGTAAATCTGCACAATGGCATTTTGTTTGTGAATTCTCAGATCGACCGGGAGGAGCTGTGCGGGCGGAGCGCGGAGTGTAGCATCCACCTGGAGGTGATCGTGGACAGACCGCTGCAGGTTTTCCATGTGGAGGTGGAGGTGAAGGACATTAATGACAACCCGCCAACGTTCTCTCTCAGAGAACAAAGCCTGCTGATTTTTGAATCTAAGCAGCCAGACTCGCGATTTCCGCTAGAGGGAGCTTCTGATGCGGATATAGGCGAGAATGCTCTACTGACCTACAGACTAAGTCAAAATGAGTATTTTGCTTTAGAATCACCACCGAATAGTAAGCCGACTAAAAGACTGTCGCTTATATTAAAGAAGTCACTGGACAGAGAGAAAACTCTGAAGCTTAATTTGCTACTGACTGCCACAGATGGAGGGAAACCAGAACTCACAGGCACCCTTCAGCTCTTGGTCTCTATCTTGGATGTTAATGACAATGATCTGGAGTTTGATCAATTAGAATACAAGGTGAGAATGATGGAAAACATTGCTAAAGAAACTCTTTTGATAAAGTTAAACGCCACCGATTGAGAGGAAGGAGTAAACGGGGAAGTAACATACTTCTTAATGTCAATTAAGCCCAATGGAAAACTCTTATTTACACTAGATGAAAATAATGGAGAAGTGAGGGTCAATGGAACTTTACATTATGAAGAAAATAAGTTTTATGAAATTGAAGTGCAGGCCACAGATAAGGGGAATCCCCCGATGGCAGGTCACTGTACAGTCTGGGTAGAAATTGTAGACACTAATGATAACGCTACTGAAATTACTGTGACTTCTCCGTCCCTCCCAGTACGTGAGGACACTCGGCCAACCACAGTCATTGCGTTGATAAGCGTATCCAACAGCGACCCCGGTGTCAACGGCCAGGTGACCTGCTCTCCGACGCCGGATGTTCCCTTCAAGATTGTGTCCACCTTCAAAAACTATTATTCACTGGTGTTGGACAGTGATCTGGACCGAGAAAAAGTGTCAGCATATAATTTGGTCGTGACTGCACGAGACGGGGGCTCGCCTTCGCTGTGGACCACAGCTACTGTGTCGGTGGAGGTGGCCGACGTGAAGGACAATGCACCTGCGTTCCCACAGTCTGAATACACCATATTCGTGAAGGAGAACAATCTGCCAGGCTCCCACAACTTCACGGTATCCGCTGGAGACGTGGACTCCTGTAGGTGGCAAGGTGAACGTGAATGAGCTGGTATCAAGGTCAGTGGGTGCCGGCCACGTGGTGGGTAAGGTGCGTGCAGTGGGTGCAGATTCCGGGTACAATGCGTGGCTCTCCTACCAGCTATTGCCAGCTGCAGGTGGCGCTCGCAGTCCATTTCGCGTGGGGCTATACACCGGTGAGATCAGCGCCACGCGCGCCCTGGACGAGACAGATGCGCCACGTCAGCGCCTGTTGGTTCTGGACCACGGTGAACCAGTTTTGATGGCCACGGCCAGAGTACTCTTATCTCTGGTGGAGAGTGGTCAGGCGCCAAAGGCCGCCTCACCTATGTTTGCCAGCTCTGCGGGCCAGGCAGAGGCGCTGGTGGATGTCAACGTGTATCTGATCATAGCCATCTGTGCGGTATCCAGCCTATTGGTGCTCACACTGCTGCTGTACACAGCGCTGCGGTGCTCGGCTGGGCCCACCGAGAGTGCGTGTGGACCTGGGAAGCCCACGCTGGTGTGCTCCAGCGCGGTGGGGAGCTGGTCATACTCGCAACAGAGGAGGCAGAGGGTGTGTTCTGGCGAGGACCCGCCCAAGACCGACCTAATGGCCTTCAGCCCCAGTCTTCCACCAGGACTAGACAGAGAAGATGAAAAAGGAAGGCAGGAGGCAGGATCAAATAACCCAATACAGGTGAGTTTTCTAAAAATTCCACCTATTCAGAATGTTTATGTTAAATTATTTGGAATGTTTGTTCACAGAAATTTTTAAAATGAGAACTCTGTATTTTGAATATTGTTTTAAAGAACAATGTCTGTTAGTTATATATGTCAGATGATACATATATCCATTCTTTTAATAATGAAAAACCAGGTTTCTTCTTTTTAATGAATGTGCTCTTTCTTCGAATGTTTGTTGAAATACATTGAAAGAAGTTTTTGAAGATTGACCCTACTGTTGATACTTGAGTACAAATAATCACAATTTTTTTTTGTGGATTCTTTAAATTTACCAACCCTTTTCTTTTTTATTAGTTGTTCAAAACATTACAAAGCTCTTGACATATCATATTTCATACATTTGATTCAAGTGGATTATGAACTCCCATTTTTACCCTGAACCCTTTTCTTTTAACAGCATTGGCCTTGATATTTTCACATTATTGAATTAATTGGTTAAAAAAATCCTGTGTCAGTGATTGAACCCTCTTCATTAGGTCTGAAATTATTTCCTTTTCTATAGAGCTTAATATCCATCTTAAATGTATTATCCTTCAAATAAAATTTAATTTTGCATCTACTTCTGTGGCAAAACCTATTTTTATATTATTTGAAGGAAAATATCCAGCCTTGCATTGTAATATGCTGGAAATAACATCCTACAATGGAAATAATAAAATTGTCCATTCTTAATTTTTTCCTGTGAGCTTGCAATTGATTTATCTAGCACATATTCAAGCAAAACTCCCTGATTCATGTTTTTAAAGTAAACTAGGCAAGTAAAATTATTAAAATTATTCAAGCAAATCATACAAACTTGCTAAGGGCATATATGTTTATGATATCTGCAACAGTGCTTATGGGCATTGTTTCCTACATTTTTTGAATTTATCTGGAATTTAACTCCATTAAAGTGAACAAAACTGATAATTATCGTTGTATGCATTTCACTTTTATTCCTTTTGTGGTACTGGGTTTTGAACCTAGGGTTGCTCTATCTATCACTATGCTATTTCCCTAGGCCTACTTATTTATTTATATATAGATAGGATATTTCTAAGTTGCCAGAGCTGTACTCAGTCTTAGAATTCTCCTGTCTCTGTCTCATGGATAACTGAGATTAAAAGAATTTACCACTGTACCTGACTATTTCACATTTTAACTGCTCTGTCTTTAAATGTCTTATCTCTTAATGTTCATGAAAAAAATCTTTCTGTGTAGGATAATCATGTAAGAGTCTAGCAAAGATCATTTACCACTAGGAATTTCTTCTAATTCTGTGTGGGTTTTTTTGTTATGGATATGGTTGTAGAATTCTTTGAGAATCAGACATGGCCGTTTTAATGTTATACATCATGTCATTTGGCATAATATTCTAAAGGAGTCCATTCTTGGAACTTGGATCAGGAACTCCTATATTTGTTTGTTTCTCCTCCTCCTCCTTCTTCTTCTTCCTTATAAACTTTTGTATTTCAATATTAATTGGCTAATAACATTCTTTAAGTATTAAAAGTAGGTAAAAGATATATGAAATTGTATAAATATAATAAATATGAATATTAAGGCATACATTATTGCCATTTCCAAATGAAGTCATTTGATTAAGTCAAGTTCATCTAAATTTACTTTTAAAAAGACATTGGAGAATTTTAGATTACAGTTTAAATTTTTGTAAACAATTACTTTTGCATCACATAAATAGCTGGTGCACATTTAGATAATTCCAAATTGCCAGATATAAGTTTTATAGATTCAGAGTCATTCATATTTATTCTTACTGTCAGAGCTACATTCTTTGGTAAAATTATAATTTCACCTTATTTTTTAGTTCAGGTAAGTACTAGGATAACAGATTTTATTACCTGCTTAATAATTTAATTATGTACAACAGTGTATGAGAACTACATGACAGTATTTTTTTCCTGACAGTACCTTAGCAATCCAGGTACATAACATTTTTGAAAACGGAAAATAGGAAATGAAACTTGGTGGTGATGTTCAGCAATTTAAATAATTAGTTTGATTATATCAAAATTAAAGTGGTTTTCTTAAGTAAGAGCCAGTTTTATAGTTATTTTATACTCAGTGGTTATTTTTTCTGGTTATATAAAGGCCTCATACTTAACTTACCTTTATTGTTGTATGTAAGAGGAGTGGCAACAAATTATGGGCTTGAAGATTTGGGTTTGAATGTTAATGAAACTATAAAATCTATGTTTATTTTTCTTATCTATTTTGTTTTCATGATTATCTTGACATTAAAAATTATGAAAGCTCTTTTGGTTCACCTTGAACCATAGTCACCATTTTGATTTTCTGAAGAGACTTATATTTTGAGTAATTACTAACTGATCTGTAGGGAAAGATTTATGGAGAAACCAACATGTTTGTTTTATGTTCACATTCTTTTGCCTCTGGTTGGTGAGATTAAGTACCTTAAAACACTTCATGAGATCATTTGCATATTGGTCTGCCATTGTTAGCTTAGAATATTGTGAAATTTGGCAGCTTGACTCATACATTTTCATGGCAATGCTTTATTTCTTCCAAATAAAGCTTTCTAGAACTTGTGCTTTGCGTTGCTTTAACATGCTATGGGAATAAGAGCAGGTGTATGAAAAGCCATCACATATAAACATCAATGAATCCCAAACAATAATATTGTTCATATTTATGATGAATTACAATATTCAATAGAGTTGTACAATTTATATATGTGAAATGTTTAGCTCATAGAAATACTTATGTTTCATTTTCTCTACTAGATAATGACATTCTTAACATTTTCCTAACATCTTAAAATAAAGTGTTTGGGAAGCACTTTATCATGAAAACAGTGTGAATTGTAAGCAGTGTAAGGTTAGGAGTGATTATTCCCCGAAATAGTTAAAGGGTAACTTCTTTTATGCCTTATTTTCAAAGGTTTTTAAAAATTTCATTTATTCTAATTTGTTATAGATGACAGCAGAATACAATTCAATTCATATCACAGAAATAGAGCACAAATTTTCATGTCTCTGGTTGTACACAGAGTTCGTGTTTTCATACATGTATTTAGGGTAATGATGTCTGTCTCATTCCACCATCTTTTCTACCCCCATGCCTCCTCCTTTCCCCTCCCTCCCCTTTCCCTTATCTAAAGTTCTTCTATTCCTCCCACGCTGCCCCCATCCCCATTATGAATTAACATCCTTATATCAGAGAAAACATTTGGCACTTGGTTTTGGGGGATTGGCTTACTTCACTTAGCATTATATTCTCCAACTCTATCCATTTACCTGCAAATGCCATGACTTTATTCTCTTAATGCTGAGTAATATCCATTGAGTATATATATCAAAGGTTATTTTAATGATAAACTTTGAAGCAGAAACTACAACATAGGCATTTTCGTTTTGTTGCTAATAACATATAGGTTAACTAAATAGGATCATTCACAAATGATCCATGAAATGATCCAAAATAGAATTTAGAGTGACTGAGAAATGGCTAGCCCCAAAAGAACCTCTTGTCTTTTTGTTGTATTTACATAATCAGTCACATATGTCACTATACACTCAAAAGGTGAAGAAGGAAAATTCTGTCTGCACACATAGTTATCAACCATTTACATATAAGGTCAACTCCATATTGACTGGAACGCAGGTCAAGAATTATTAAATAGGTACATAAAGGGTCATAAAAATCTCATGTATGCTCTCCTTTAAAACAGCCTTCACTGTCTGCAATGGTGTTTTTAGAGTGGAGGACTGATTCCTGCAATTGCCGCTCTAGCTTTTACTCCTGGCATCCAGGGAAGGGGGAACCGGTCAGCTTCATGGGCCCCATGACCCTGGACCTGGGCCTGTTCTGGGTGGTGTCCAAGGACCGCGAGGACCTTCTGGATGTAAATCTGCAGAATGGCATTTTGTTTGTGAATTCTCGGATCGACTGGGAGGAACTGTGCAGGTGGAGTGCAGAGTGTAGCATCCACCTGGAGGTGATTGTGGACAGACCGCTGCAGGTTTTCTATGTGGAGGTGGAGGTGAAGGACATTAATGACAACCCACCAGTGCTCAGACAAAAACAACATAAGGTCTGAATCTGCTCCTCTGGACAGTTTCTTCTAGAAGGCGCTTCTAATAGGGATTTGGCATAAACTCTCTCCTAACTTATACACTAAGTTTAAATGAGCATTTTGCACTTCAAACAGCAACAACAAAGATAAAAGCACATTGCCTGTGTTAATTTTTCGGAAGTTATTGTACAGAGAGGAAACCCCCAAACTTAATTTATTGCTGATAGTCATTGACGGTGGTAAACCGGAGCTAACAGGATTGCTCAGATTGGAATAACCATCCTGAATGTGATGCCAACGCTCCAGAGTTTGATAAGCCTGGTTATAAAGCAGCATTGTTTGAAAATGTCAGAAACAACACTAGAATAATTCAACTAAATGCTTTGGATATGGACGAAGGCCTGAATGGGGAAATTTCCTGTGAAATCAGAATGATTTTGCCAGTGAGTGAGAACTGCAAGTTTTCAATTAATCCAGGTACAGGTGAAATTAGAATCCACAGGGAATTAGATTTTGAAGAGAATAATGCTTATGAAATTCAGGTTAATGCCATTGAAAAGGGATTCCTTCAATGTTAGGTCACAGCTTGGTTCTGGTGGAGGTTCTGTGCCTGAATGACAATATTCCTGAGAAAATGGTTACTTCACTATCACTCCCTGTGAGAGAGGATGCCCAAGTGGGGGATTAGCGGGTCTGACCGTGACTCTGGGGCCAACAGACAGGTCACCTGCTCCTTGTCATCCTACATACCCTTCAAGCTGGTGTCTACATTCGAAAATTACTATACCCTGGTTCTGGACAGTGCCTTGGACCATATCTGCCTATAAAGTCGTGGTTACTACAAGGGATGAGAGCTCACCTTCGCTGTGGGTTACCACCAGAGTGTTCGTGAAGGTGGCGGAGGTGAACAACAATGCGCCGACTTTTGCGCAACTTGAGTACAAGATGTTGGTGAAAAAGAACAACCCACCCGCTGCGGACGCACAGGAGAACGCACAGCTGTCGTATTCGCTGGTGAGTGGGCGATCGTATGCTGTCGAACTACGTGTCAGTGCACGTGGAGAGCGACAGTGTGGGTGCGCTGCAGCCACTGGACCATGAAGAGATTGAGCTTTTGTAGTTTCAGGTGAAGGCGCAGGACTCTCGCGTGCCACTCCTGGGCAGCAAAGTGACGTTGCAGGTATTTGAGTTGAATGAAAATGACAATGCTCGCTCCCTGTGGAAGTCAGGGGCGGGCATCCCAGGTGGCACAGTGAGTCAGCGTGTACCACGATCAAGGGATGCTGGCTAAGTGGTAGCGAAGTACATGCAGTGACCCTGATTCAGGATACAATGCGTGACTATCTTATGAGCTGCTGCTGGCGACTGGTGTCGCGCAAAGCCGGTTCTGGGCGGGGCTGTATACTGACGAGATTAGCACAAGGCGCACCCTGGACTAAGCAGACGCGCCAAACAAGCGCCTATTGGTGCTAGTGAAGGACAATGGCGAGCCCTCACTGATGGCCACTGCCTCAGTGCTTGTGTCTCTCCTGGAGAACAGTCAGGAGCCAAGGAACCGGCAGGTGCTTCAGACCAGAAGATGGTGGTGGTAGATGTCAAGGAGTACTTGATTATTACAGTCTACGTGGTGTCCAGCTTCTTTGTGCTCAAGCTGCTGTGTATGCCACCCTGCGGTGCTTGGTAGAGCCTGCCCAGCACACATGCCGGCTTGGATAGTGCATGAGGATGTGCTTTTTTGAGATGGAGGTTGGGTGGTACTTGCAAGAGACAGAGAGTGTGTTCTGGAGAGGACCACCTAAGACTGACCTCTTATTCTTCAGTTCCAGTCTTTAGCCATCTCCAGAAGATTGTTTAAATTCTTCCAGGGAAGTAAGTTATTTATATCATTTATGTATATGTTTCCCTGTAATAACTTGATTTTAGGTTATAACCATATCATCTTTTTCTTATTCTTTTCTTCATAATGTTATCCCATAAACCATGAAATGTCTACTGTTCTCTGGTCTGATCATTCTTTTCTTAAATCTTAAACCACTTATCACTTGTTTACTTTAGTTTCACATAATTTTCATGTATTATCATATTCTAACATTACATGCATAATTGGAAGATAATGGAAGACCTATTGAAGTTCATAGAGAGTACTGAAGTTTAATAGCAACAATAAGGAGTTTTTATAAATTAGCAAGTTGTCTGCTAATTAAGAGATTCTCAGCTGAAACACTTTTCCTTCTATTTTTTCATTTCTACATTGAGTAACTGTGTACATCTTTACTTATTTTCAAAAACAACATATTTAATTAACAGTTATCTCAAGAGAATATGAAGAAATGTAGAAAGAAAAATAATGAACTTTTCTATACAATTTACATGGATTATTTTGCTTCTGCTGACCTTAATGAACTCTAAATGAGAGAAGCTCATATGTCCCAAATTCTGATGTTGATTAACATATAAAAATTTTCACAATTATATGTCACTTTCTTCATTCCAAATTAGTAGATATGAACTTTGTATAGAATAGTATATAACTCTTTAGTTTTTTGTTTGAAAATTTGATTTGCCATAAGCAATTTTGTTAGATGTAAATATCATTAAAGTTAGAAAACCTTTGACTCTACATATGTAGCCATCTCAAGCTAAAAGTCAAGATCTTTGTCTTAGTCATTCTTATTTTGAATATTCATGTGTTATTCAACATTACTTTAGGGAATGAGTTACATAGATATAATGAAGACTATAGATCACCACATCTGAAAATTTCCATTTCTCTCATTTTTCTTGCTATCTATGAGTGATTAGCATTGAAAATAATAGTATGTCAAATTAAAAACTGACCAGGTGTTTGATAACTCTTAAACTTATTTTTTAATTTGGTCATAAATTTAGGATTTCAGGCAAATTACAAAAATAATTAAAAGAATACCTAAACTCATTAAACCTGATTCCTTAATTTTTCCTTATGTACTAGAGCCATTAAAATAGCCTCCTTGATCTCCATTCTAATTTCTCTGAAGGCTTAAATTATGACAGTAGAAATGAATCAAAAGAACCATGTACAGGAATTGGGAATATAAGATGTAGCTGTAGAGGATTTGCCTAGCATGTCCCAGGCTCTAGCATGTGCAAGTTTAATTGCCAGTAATGGAAGTGGAAGGAAAGAACCATGTATATGGTAGCAAGGTAGAATCAGCCAGATGATTGATGACTCAGTATAAATGATGAGAAAGAAAAAAGTTGAAGATAACACCCCCCCTCCCTTTTCAATTTGGTCAACAGGGAGGATGTAATTGCCCTAAAAAATATGCAAAACAGAGTTGGAAAAACAGTTCATATATGTTTGGTCATGTAAGGAATGAAGAGGAACATTTAAGAAACTGGTATTTTTGAGGTTTCAAGAGAACACTACTATGGCTGGAAGTATGGATCTAGAATTCAGAGGAGATTATAGAATAAATGCCTGAGGGAAAAATATAAATCCTTGAAAGGATAAAATCACCAAGAGAGAAACTGAAACATTTAAAAAATAATAATTTCAAGAAAACAATTTAGGTGGATAGTTGTGTTAGTTCCTGGAGCTGCTATAAGAAATGACTGGATGGTACATAACAAAAATCTATTCACTTTCAGTTTTGGAGATCTGAAGTCCAAAATCAAGGTGTTAGCAGGGCTGTATTCCCTCTGGAAGCTCTAGGGGAATACATCTAGGGAATATATCTGTTCTTTGCTTCTTTAAGTTTCTCATGGGTGATGCCATTTCTTAGCTTGTGGCTGCGTCATTCCAATCTGTCTCCATGGTCACATAGCTTCCTCCTCTTCTCCATGTATTCTCTGTGTACATGTGATTGCACTTAGGACCCACCTGTATACTCCAGGATAAATGTCTCCTTGCAAGATTCTTAATTTAATTACATCATTTGCCTATAAAGTAATATTCAAAAGTTCTGAGTCTTAAGATGTGGGTATATCTTTTTGAGGAACCACCATTCACCCTACTATGGTAGGCCTAAAATCTCAGGGAGAATAGATACACAGCTGAGATCAAACTTCAACTAAATGTTAGAAATTAGAGGTGAAGGAAAGGGGATAAACAAAAGTTTTTTCCCCCAGAAGTGGCATGTTTAAGTATATATATTCATATACAATGTTTTAATAAAAACATATAATACAATTATTTATATATAAATTGATGCATATTTTAGTTAGAGATATTTGAGAAGTTTTTTGTGTGAGAGCAAAGAAGCAAGTAAAGAAGGTGATATGAAAGACAAAACAGGAAGCAAGGGAATGAAGTGAAGATAAAAATTTGAAGGAGATGAAAATGGAAAATAATATTTTTCAGATTATAGGGTTAGCATTAAAAGTGGGGACAGTTTTTTTCCTGTGAACTAATAGGGAGAAAAGTAGAGACTACAAAGAAAATTGTTGATATGAGAAGAGAGCAGTGAGTTCACTCTCCTAATAGGAAAATTAGCCAAAAGTCAAGCAGTAGGAATGGAATGGAGAATTATGAAGAGAGAAGGACAATATAAAATAATTTCTGAAGGCAATAGGAAGAGTTTATTAGTTAACTTGAGGTCCAGCTGTAGAAAATGTGTAAGTAAACTTCTAGAGAATATAGTCATCATCATTAAATAACTACTTTTTACTGAGGTCAATAGGAAGAATAGAGAAAATGAATAGTTAATTGTGTGTTGGATGCTAAAGAATGTTAAAGAGGAGTAAGATAAACAGGTGACTGATCTTATGATATCTGGAAGGACATATTTTAAATGGTTGACTATGAATTTTAGTTTATGTGGAGAAGTTTGTGAAGCAGTGGAGGGCCAAATAGACAAGAATCATTAGAAATAATCATGAGATTTTCCCATTATGAGAATGAAGTATGTTAGTAGAAGTAATGGAGCTTGAGAGGATGATGAGAGCAAACAAATACCAAATACTCTATGTAAAGTTTAAGAGGGGAAAGAGGTACAGAAATCAACCCAGCTGTCATTTCCTATAGAGTTGTGCACAGAAATAAATATCAGAAAGATATTTATTAGAGCTATTATATATTTTTCTTTGTGTTATTTGGCCTGGACCTGGTAATGATATCAATGGATAAACGATTCACTTCTTTTCCTTGCTTATGATGTGTTAACACCTTTATCTTGCTATTGTCACTTACTTGGAAAGTCAGAATCAATTTAAATGGTAGTAAGTTTTTTCTTAGTGATGATGAAATGAGAAAGAAACGATTATTTCACTTTGGATACGCAAAACAATCCTGAACAAACGTCTTCGTTATCACTTGTGTTAAGGAAAACATTAGACAGGGAGGCAATTCAGGAACATAGTTTATTACTGACAGCCAGTGATGGAGGTAAACCAGAGCTGACAGGCACAGTTCAACTGTTGATCATAATTCTGGATGTGAATGACAATGCTCCAGAATTTGATCAATTCGTTTATAAAGTTAAAGTGTTAGAGAATGCACTTAATGGAACACTCCTGATTAAACTAAATGCCACAGATCCTGATGAAGTTATTAATGGAGATATAGTTTACTCTTTTAGAAAGCCCGTGTCTCCCTCAGTGGTGTATGCATTTAACATAAATTCCAACGATGGAGAAGTTAGGACAAAAGGTAAACTGGATTTTGAAGAAAAGAAATTATATGAAATATCCATGGAGGCAGTTGACAAGGGGAATATTCCAATGACGGGTCATTGTACCCTTTTGGTGGAAGTACTAGATATAAACGATAATGCCGCTGAAGTAACCATCACTACTCTGTCACTTCCCAACAGAGAAGATACACAACCTAGTGCAGTCATCGCCCTGATCAGCGTGTCCCACCGTGACTCTGGTGCCAACGGACAGGTCACCTGCTTTCTGACGCCCCATGTCCCCTTTAAGCTGGTGCCCACCTTCAAGAATTATTATTCGCTGGTGCTGGACAGCGTTCTGGATCCTGAGACTATATCTGACTATAAGCTGGTGGTGACAGCGCGTGATGGGGGCTCGCCTTCGTTGTCGGCCACAGCCAGCATGTCTGTGGAGGTGGCCGATGTGAACGACAATGCACCAGCATTCACGCAGACCGAGTACACCGTGTTCGTGAAGGAGAACAACCCACCGGGTTTCCACATCTTCACAGTGTCCGCGCCGGATGCGGACGCGCGGGAGAACGTGCTAGTGTCCTACTCTCTGGTTGAGCGTCTGGTGGGCCAGCGTGAGCTGTCGAGCTACGTGTCAGTGCACGCAGGGAGCGGCAAGGTGTATGTGCTGCAGCCCTTGGACCATGAGGAGTTGGAGCTGCTGCAATTCCAGGTGACCACACACAACGCTGGTGAGCAGCAACTTGACGGTACAGGTGTTTGTATTGGACGAGAATGACAACGCGCCCACGCTGCTGCCTCCTCAGGCAGGTGGCTGTATGAGCGAGCTGGTGCCACTGTCAGTGGATGTGGGCCAAGTGGTGGCGAAGGTTCGCGCTGTTGATGCGGATTCGGGCTACAATGCGTGGTTATCTTATGAGCTGCAGACGCTGGTGGGCAGTGTGCGCAGCCCGTTCTGTGTAGGGCTGTATACTGGTGAGATCAGTATCACACACGCCCTGGATGAGGTGGACGCGCCACGCCAGTGACTGCTGGTGCTAGTGAAGGACCCTGGCGAACCAGCACTGACCGCCACTGCCACAGTGCTGGTGTCACTGGTGGAGAGTGGTCAGGTGTCAAATGTCTCTTCGCGGTCCTCCACCAGTGCCTCTGGCCCAGAGGTGGCGCTGGTGGATGTCAACGTGTACCCGATCATCGCGATCTGCATAGTGTCCAGCCTGTTGGTGCTCACGCTGGTGCTGTACATGGCATTTCGCTGCTCCGCGGTGCCCACGGAGGGCGCGTGCAGCCGTGGGAAGCCCACGCTGGTGTGCTCCAGTGCGGTGGGGAGCTGGTCTTACTCGCAACAGAGGCGACAGAGGGTGTGTTCTGGAGAGGTCCCAGCCAAGACCGACTTAATGGCCTTTAGCCCGGGTCTTGCTCCAGTTTTGGGTTCTGCAGAAGAAACATGCCAGGGAGAAGGGCAGGCAGAGTTCTTGAAAGCGGTAAGTTCCTATTTTAAAGAATAGACTTTTTTTTTTTTTTAACATATTTGCTTTATATTTTTGGTTAAAGAATTTTTGTAAATCCTGGACAATCTGATAATTTTTTGTCCTTAGATATTAAAATATATACATACATCTTAAGAAATAGTCTTAACTAAATATTTTAGCCTTCTTGACAGTTGTTAATTTAAAATATCTTTAACCCCAATTTTGAGATTGTTTCTTAGGTTAATTTTAATTTCCCTGCTCTTTATCATCTTTAACAATTTGGTTATTGACATTTAGGTTGGATTATTCTTCATAGTGAAACCTGAAGTCACCACAATGAAGTGTCCAAAACTGAAATAATTTGGTTTTGTTGTCCTGTTAATAGTTTTCTGTATTTATTACGTATTCACCATTTACAAAAATCCCACGTTTTGAGAACTTCAGCATTTTTTTAAAAATGTTGTTTTAATGCGGCTAATCAAAATTTAAATTTTTGAATCTTTTTATTTAATTTACAAATATGCCTACATACATATATTATTTTAAAGTGCTTCATAACTTTTCACGGAAATGCCTCATTTCACAGTTCATTTTTCTTTCTTTTAAATAATTTTTTTGGCACTCCTTTGTTGTCTTCTAGGCACATCAATGTTTCCCTCTCAGGTATCCCATAACAAGCTCCTTGTGATTTTCCTTTCATATTTTTATTTGCACTCAGATAATTATTCATTAATTTACATTCATGTAGTGATTTTTTGTTATTGTTTAGTTTTAAATACTTAACACGTTATGTATTTTAGATCTCTTTGTCACAAGACTTTTTGGGAAATCTTTTATTTTAATTACTTATATGACAGCAGAATGCAATACAAATTATATTACATGTATAGAGCACAATTTTTCATGTCTCTGGTTGTACACAAAGTAGAGTCACACCATTTGTGTCTTAATACATGTACATCTCATTAATACATGTACATTAATACATGTACATCTCTTAATACATGTACATCTCATTCCACCAACTTTCCTAACCCCATGCCCCCTCCCTTCCCCTCCCTCCCCTTTGCTCTATCTAGAGTTGTCTAATCCACCCATGCTCCCCACCCCAAGCCCATTATGAATCAGCATCCTTATATCAGAGAAAACATTTGGCATTTGGTTTTGCAAATGTGATATTATTAATAGCTGTGTGGTAATGATAGTGTGGACATATCACTACACATTCAGTTATTCACCTGGGGATGAGCAAAGACTTTGTTTTTAGTGTTCTTTTACAAAGAACATGTTGTACTATAATTTTATGTATTTCCTAAAAACTGATACTTGATTCTCACAGTGGAATTGATCACCAAAAAGTATCAATAATTTTAATTTTGAAGTATGTTAACAGGTGGTTTTCCAAAAATTTTGTAGTACTTGAAATTTCCACCAGTTAAGACCATTCTTTTCATCTGATCTCCAGAAGCAATAGAGGATTTTCTTTCTATTGCTGTGATCAGTCTGAAATATCAAACAAATATTTTATTATTTGTTTTAATTAGTTATACATGACAGTAGAATGCATTTATATACTTTGATGTATCATACATAGATGGATATAATTTCTCATTTTTCTGAGAAAAATACATATTGTAGAATCACATTAGTCATACAGTCACATACATACATGCAGTAATAATGTCTGTTTCATTCTACTATTTTTCTTATCCCCACATCCCCTGCCTTCCCCTCCTTTCATTTCTCTCTACTTAATCTGAGGTAACTTTTTTTTTGCATTACAATTCTTAATACACATAAATACCACACTTTTTGTAATGCTAAGTATGAAGTCAGCAAATCCCCCCCAAAACAAATACCGAATGTTTTCTCTGATATAGGGAGGTTACTCATAGTGGAATTGGGAGGGAGTGCATGGGAGGAGTAGATGAATTCTAGATAGGGAAGAGGGGGTGGGAGAAAAAGGGAGGGGACAGGGGATTAACAAGGAGGGTGGAATGTGATGGACATCATTGTACAAAGTACAAGTATGAAGACTTGAATTGGGTGTCAATATACTTTATATACAAACAGAAATATCTGTTATTTTAATTTTAAATTCCTATATGTCACCAGTGGAATTGAGAATTTTATGTTATTTTGTTTTGGACTTTATTGTCTTTGATTTATTGATAAAACTCTTTACCCATTTTCATATATGAAAAAAAATGTGGTTCTTAATTTGGGAAAATTCTTTGGACAACATAAATATTACCTATTTATCTGCTAAGTGCATCACAAATGTACTTTTCTCCAGTGTCATTTCTACTGATTTGTTTATAGAATATTTTGCAATATAAAAGTGTTCAAAATTCATATAGTCAAACATGTCTAATTTTTATTTTATGCATTTTAAAGTTTGAAGGTTAGTTTGAAAAGTCTTTCTAACCTCTGTATTGAAATTCACTGGGCTGGGGTAAAGCTCAGTGGTAGAACACAGGACTAACATGCACCAGGCACTTAATTTTATCTACAGCACCACAAATAAATATATATATAACTCATTAATTAAATTTATTTAATAAATACATATTCAATGTTCTCTGTATACCAGGGGTTTTACCGAATAGGAATATAGCTCTGAAATTCATTCTTTTTTTTTGTTGTTAAATACAAATTTCTAGATTGGTGCCATTTAATTTTTGCCTGAAAATTTTCTTTAATACTTCTTGTGTTCTGGTATTGAATTCACTCAAATTTGTGAAAATTTTTTATTGCACTTTCATTTTTGAAAATGTATTTTTACTGGATATATAGGCTAATTTTTGTAAGGTGTTATTCATTCCCTTGCCTCCTGGCTTGAATAGTTTCTGATGAGTAGATTGCTATTGTTTTTACCTTTGTTCTGCTGTGTGTAACTTCTTTCCCCTCCATCACTTCTTATAGTGTCAGTTTAAACTATCCTTTTAAAAAATGTCATTTTTATCATTGATTTTTGCAAATTGATCATTATGTTCTTTAGTCTTATTTTCTTTATGTTAGTCTATTTGGGATTTGTTGATTTTCTTGATCTGTGGATTTACCATTTTCACCAAATTTGGGAAAATTTTAACCATATTGCTTCAAATATTTTTTCTTCCTTTCTGCCTTTCTGTGACTCCAATTACACATATGTTGGACCACCTGATGTTTTCTTTGTCTTTTCACTCTCTGTGCCTCATTTAAGATACATTTACTGGTATATTTTTAACTCCACTAATTTTTCCTTTTGTAGTGTCATGTCTCTAATCCTAACCAGTATATTTTTTTTATCTCTGTGAGATTTCACTTGGGTCTTTCATTTTATTTATCTCCACATAATATTCATCTTTTGATCTATATACTTGATTATATAAGTATATTTGTTATAGATGTTTTAACACTCTTGTCTCCCTGTTTGAACGTTTTTCTCTGCTTCTTTTGATTGATCTTTCTTTTGGAGTGGATCGTGTGGATCTGCATGGCAGGTAATATTTGATTAGATGCCAGACATGGTGAATTTTACATTGTTAGGTACTGAAGTGTGTGTGTGTGTGTGTGTGTGTGTGTGTGTGTGTGTGTGTGATTACCTTTAAAGTGATGGTTCTCCACCAGGGACAATTTTGCTCCTGCCCCAGTAGATAATCTGAAAATACCTGGATACATTTTAGTACTTACAACTAGGGTATTACTATAGAACCTAGTGATAGAGGCCAGAGATACTGCTAAATATCCAATAATTGCTGCTAAACATCCCACATAACAAAGAATTATCCAGAACAAAATATCAATAGTGTTGCTACTGGGAAATTCTGTTTTCAAGAGCATTGAACTTAATTTGATGTGAAGTTGAGTTTCTTGATACAATTTTTTTTCTTTCAAAGCTTTATTTTAAACTTTGTTAGTGCACATTTAGGATACTTTTAGCATAGGACTAATTTGACCAGCTTTTAACATAATAATGCCTTAGGACACCACCTAATGCCCTGTAAAGTCTTAAGAAGTCTCTTTTCTCTGACTGTTGGGAGTGCAAAATATTTCCAGCCCTGAATGAGTTCTAGGAATTATTCTGCTTACTCATTTGAAGTGAGTATTTCCCTGGATTTGTGGAGTTTTACCCAATGCACATGCACATTACTACTATTCAACCAAATTTTGTAGAAGACCCCTCTGCAGATCTGTGGAGCTCTTTCTCAGTTCATTTTCTTATATCCTTCTTTGCAAATTCTATTTTTCTGGCCCTTGCTTAGCTTTGATTTCTTTATGCTGGTGCAGTGAGGCCACTGGGCTGTTTACTTTCCCCCCTTGCTTTTGCCTAGTGTGATGAGGACAATCTTAAGGTTGATCTTATTTGTATTCTCTCTTGAAGATTGTAGCCTTCCTTACCTATTGTCTGAAAACAGTTCCTTTATATACTTTATGCAGTTTTCTTATTGTTTATCATGGTGGTATATAATAGAAGTTCATACATTATTGTATATCATTGCAAAATGTCTGTCTACTCTTTTTCTTTGAATTTTAAATTCCAAAGAGTTTGTTATTAATATCAACAAACATTTTTAAAATCAGAATTTACTTGGATATCTTTTCATTAACCCCTATATTTTAAACCTTATTCATTACATTAAGTACATTCTTATGAAAGGATGAAGCTCAATATTGCTTTTGAAACTTAATATTATGCCTTTCTTTTAATGTAGAATTTAGATCATTCATGTTTAGTGTGATGCATTATATATGTATTATATATTTTATTTCATGTTTTTTGGTTATTTTACTTTTTTAATATTTATTTTTTTAGTTGTAGTTGGATACAATATCCTTATTTTAATATGGTGCTGAGGATTGAACATAGGGCTTTGCATGTACCAGGTGAGTGCTCTACCACTGAACCACAACCCAGCCCTGGTTATTTTACTTTTATGTCCTTTTTTATTTTCATGATTTTGGTGATTTACTAAAAAGAAATGCTTATTATCTTACCTCTTTTAATTTGGAAGTTCTAATATAGTTTTTGTCTCTAATAATGCTCATATTCTTTTCTACTTATCTCTGTATTTTAACATTATAATTGTGAATATAACATACTTATGGAAAAGTGATTAAACAAACATGTATGGATTAACACATATTTATAAATCAGACATGCTGTAAACTCAAAGAACTGGAACAATGCAAATATTTTTTTTGGATGGTGGTGCTGGGGATTGAACCCAGGGACTTGTATATAATAGGCAAGCACTCTACCAACTGAGCCATATCACCAGCCCTAATGACAAGATCTATTTTTTAATTCATTTAATCTCCTTTGAATTATATGCCATTTTATCAGGTTTCAAACATTAGAGGCCTAAATTTTTATTTTTTTATTTTTTAGTTGTAGATAGATGCCACAGTCTGGCTGCAGCAAAATAACAGGGGGTGCGGGGGGCGGTGACGAACAACTTGTGTAGATTGATACAGCAGGAGTGGGAGCTGTTTATTGTAGGACTGGAGGGGTATTTATACATTCCACACAGCTTATCTTAATTAACATAAACTAGATACAGCAGTCAACCAATAAGGAATCTCCACACTTAATGGCTCGCTGGCACCACCTCACAAACCACTCCCCCTGGCAAAATGCCAGGCACCATCCTGACTTGTTTACAGACTCTAACAGATAGACACAATGTCTTTATTTAATTAATTTATTTATTTATGTGGTGCTGAGGATCAAACCCAGTGCCTCATACTTGCTAGGCAAGCACTCTACTACTAAGCCACAACTCCAGCCCTAGAAGACATTATTATTTTAATTGTTTATACAATCAATATTTTTTAAAGTAAATGTAGAAAACAGGCTCAAGAAAGCTAAAAGTGGGTTTTTTGAAATAATCAATAATAATGATAACCTCTAGTGCAGTTGAACCAGAAAAAAAAGACACAGGAAGAAAAAATGATATCAAGAATTTACAAGGCTCAATTTTAAAATTTTATACAAAATTATATTTTGTTCTGGTGTAAAGAATCACCTGCTAAAAAGTAAATGATTTTTTAAAATGAAAAACAAAAGAAGAAGAATTGGTCGGTGTGGTGGTGCATGCCTGTAATCTCAGTGGCCTGGAAAGCTGAGGCAGGAGGATCACAAGTTCAAAGCCAGCCTCAACAGAAGTGAGGCACCAAGCAAATCAGTGAGATCCTGACTCTAAATAAAATACAAACTAGGGCTGGCTATGTGGCTCAGTGGTCAAGTGCCCCTGAGTTCAATGTATGCTCCCCCAATAAAAATGATTAAAAGGGGAATGTCACTAGAATGTAGAAAATGCTAACATGTAGCTGACAGTTTAGATTAATTGGGAATATACTCTGAAAATGTCACCTGCTATAACTGACATAAGAGGAAATAAAGCTCTGAACAGTCCTTTGACCACTAAGGAAACTGAATTAGTAATCAGAAGCATTCCCACCAATAAAACTCTAGGTACAGATAATTTCAATAGTAAGTTCTATGTTCAAGTGAGAAATAATTCAAAGAGTATATAAATCTTTGAGTATAGAAGGAGATGCCACTTTTATATTATTTAAGAAACTACCATAAATTGAATACTACTGGCAAAGAAATAAATCGGGAAGAAAAACAAGGATATGGAAGTATCACTCTGAAATTTAAATGCAAGAATTTTTTTAAACTTAAAGTAAATCAAGGAATATATAGAATGAATTATAAATTGTGATCTAATTATGATCAAATGTGTCTCTCCAAGAAAATACAGGTTCATTTGCCGAAGGAAAACCACAAATGTCATTCAATACATTAATTCTTGCAAGAGAAAAAACTCGCACATGCATACAAATTTGACATCAATTCTAATTTTAAAAAATTCATATAAACAATGACAGAGGCAATATATATAAACATTCAACTGGAAAAATCAGCTGGAAATAAAATTTTTTAAACTTCAGTTTGTTTTGGGTTTGGGTTTGGGGGGTTTTTGTTTTTGTTGTGGGGGGTACTTGGAATTGAACCCAGGGGTGCTCTATCACAGAACCACATGCAGCTGTTTTATTTTTTTATTTTGGGACAGAATCATGTAGGTTGGTTAAGGCCTCACTAAGCTGATAAGGGTGACTCCCAACTTCAATTCTCTTGCCCAGACTCCTGAGTTGTTGCAATTACAGGCATGCACCAGTGCACCCAAATAAAATGAAATTTTAAAAGATATTACACTTTAAACTATCAGGTATCTGGATATAAATCTAATAAAGCACTTGCAAGATTTCTATGGAAAAAAATCCATCCCTACCCTGAGCCAATAAACATACCTATATTTTAGAGTAGAAGCTTTATGATTTTTGTCTTTTATACTTGGAAAAATCTCTTCTTTTTTTTTACTGCTTATAGTGTCATTCCTATGACATATATACTGTTCATAATTATATGAGTCTTTATAGGTGTAAAATCTATTTTATTAATCTTTTTGTCTTATATCAGTACCGCAAGTAACACATAGTTATTATAACTGTAGTTTTAATTAAGGCTTGAGAGCTGGTAGTATAAATCCTCCTACTTTGATGTTCAAAGGGAAGTAATTCTATTTATTTTTGCTGTAAATTTTAATTGACAAATAATAATTGTTACTATTTCTGGGTATAGTTAATAGTAATATACTGTGTTTCAAAATTGCTAATAGTTATTTTTATGGAATAGATTTATATTCTCGCCATAAAAATTAAATTGATGAGGTGGGTATGTAAATTAGATTTTTCCCCCCAGTAGTAGTAATTGAACCCACAGCCTTACACATTCTAGGCAAGTGCTCTACTACGAAGCCACAGCTCCAGCTCTTTTAAAAATATTTATTTTTGAGACATTGTTTTGCTAATTTTCTCAGGCTGACCTCAAAGTTGCCATTCTCTGTCTCAATATCCACCTAGAGGAAAACATCACATGGGCAGCAGGAATGTAGCTCTATAGTAGAACTCTTACTTAGCTATCTTGAGGTCCTGGGTTCAATCCCCAGTGCTGAAAAAAATCACCTTATATTCCAGTTTTATCTTATCCAAGAATTGATAATTCTTAACCATCACTATTTCATTTAAACTGTGGTTTTTAAAGTTTCACATATACAAAAGAAATTCTAGTTGAGTTTTGAATTTTGATTGGTATTGAATTAAATCTATAGATCATTTTTTGGGGAGCTAATATCTTCAAAACATGCATTTCCAACTCATGAACATAGTATAGTCTCTTCTTATTTAGGTCCTCTCCAATGTTTCTCTAAAGAGTCTTATAACTTTTATCCATGCTGCATCACTGTAATATGCTGATTTTCAGTCCTTTGGGTATAAACCAAGGAGTGGGATAGCTGGATCAAATGGTGGTTCCATTCCAAGTTTTCTAAGGAATCTCCACGATTGCTTTCCAGAGTGATTGCACCAATTTGCAGTACCATCGTCATTGTATGAATGTACCTCCCCCCCCATATCCTTGCCAACACTTCTTATTCTTTCCTGATTGAAGTGAGGTGAAATTTTAGAGTAGTTTTGATTTGCATTTCTCTAATTTCTAGAGATGATAAACTTTTTTTTTATATGTTTGTTGATCAATTGTATATCTTCTTCTTTGAAGTGTCTGTTCAATTCCTGTGCCCATTTGTTGATTGGGTTATTTGTTTTTTGTTGTTAAGTGTTTTGGGTTCTTTATATATCCTGGAGATTAGTGCTGTATCTGATATGCATGTGGTAAAGATTTTCTCCCAATCTGTAGGCTCTCTCTTCATGTTATTTATTGTTTCCTTTGTTGAAAATAAGCGTGTAGTTTGAATCTATCCCATTTATTGATTTTTTATTTTACCTCTTCTGCTTTAAAAGTCTTGTTAAGAAAGTCAGGTCCTAAGCTCACATGATGAAGATTTGGGCCTACTTTTTCTTCTAATAGGCACAGAATGTCTCTTCTAATGCCTAAGTTTTTGATATACTTTGAGTTTATTTTTGTGTAGGGTGAGAGATAGAGGTTTAATTTCATTTTTTAACATATGGTATGGATTTCCAGTTTTCTTAGCACCGTTTGTTGAAGAGGCTATCTTTTCTCCAATGTATGTTTTTGGCACCTTTATCAAGTATGAGATAACTGTATTTATGTGGATTTGTATCTGTGTCTTCTATCCTGTACCATTGGTCTACATGTCTATTTTGGTCCCAATACCATGCTGTTTTTGTTACTATTGCTCTATAGTATAAGTTCTGGTATTGTGATACTTCCAGCTTTTTTCTTCTTACTAAGGATTTCTTTGGGACTCTTATTTTTCCAAATGAATTTCATAATTGTTTGTTCTATTTCTATGAAGAACATCATTGGCATTTTAATAGGAATTACCTTATATCTGTATAATACTTTTGATAGTATGGCCATTTGACAATATTAATTCTGCCTATCCAAGAGCATGGGAAATTTTTCCATTTTCTAAGGTCTTCTTCAACTTCTTTCTTTAGTGTCCTGTAATTTTCATTGTAGAGATATTTTTCACCTCTTTTGTTAGATTGATTTCGAAGTATTTTATTTTTTTGAGGCTGTTGTGAATGATGTAGTTTTCCTGACTTATCTTTCAGAAGATTCATCACTGATGTATAGAAATGCATTTGATTTATGGGTGTTGATTTTATGTCCTGCTACTTTGCTGAATTCATTTATTAGTTCTAGAAATATTCTGGTGGAATTTTTTTGGATCTTCTAAATATAGAATCATGTTGAAGGCACATAGTGATTTGTTTGATTTCTTCTTTTTCTATTCACATCCTTTTAATTTCCTTAGTCTGTCTTATTGCTTTGGCTACGATTTCAAGGACTATGTTGAATAGAAGTGGTGAAAGAGGGCATTCCAGTTTTTAGAGGAATGCTTTTATTTTTTTCTCCATTTACAATGATGTTGGCCTTGGTCTTAGCATAGATAGCTTTTACAATGTTGAGGTATGTAACTAGTATCCCTAGTTTTTCTAGTGTTTTGAACATGAAAGTGTGCTATATTTTGTCAAATTCTTTGCTGCATTTATTGAGATAATGATGATTATTGTCTTTAAGTCTATTGATATGATGAATTACATTTATTTATTTCCATATGTTGAAACAACCTTGCATCCCTGTGATCCCACTTGATTGTGGTGCAGTATCTTTTAACATGTTTTTGTATGCAATTTGCAATCTGATTGAAAAATTTTGCATCTATGTTCGTCAGGGATATTGGTGTGAAGTTTTCTTACCTTGATGTATCTTTGTGTGGTTTTGGTATCAGGGTGATACTAGCCTCATAGAATGAGTTTGGAAGTATTTCCTCCTTTTTGATTTCATGGAATAATTTGAGGAGTATTTGATGTTAGTTCTTCTTTGAAGTTCTTGTAGAACTTGGCTAAGAATCCATCTAGTCCTGGGCTTTTCTTGGTTGGTAGGCTTTTGATGGTGTCTTCTATTTTATTGCTTGAAGTTGATTTGTTTAAATTATGTATGTCCAATTGATTTAGTTTGGGTAGATCATATGCCTCTAGAAATTTGATGATGTCTTCAAGATTTTATATTTTATTGAAGTATAAATTTTCATAATAGTTTCTAATTATCTTCTGTGATTCAGTAGTGTCCACCGTGATAGTTCCTTTTTCATCACAAATTTTAGTAGTTTGTGTTTTCTCTTTCTATTTGTTAGTGTAGCTAAGGGTTTATCAATTTGATTTATTTTTTAAAGAACCAACTTTTTGTTTTGTCTTTTTTTGAATTGTTTCTTTTGTT
Source organism: Callospermophilus lateralis (assembly GCF_048772815.1). Classification (NCBI taxonomy): domain Eukaryota; kingdom Metazoa; phylum Chordata; class Mammalia; order Rodentia; family Sciuridae; genus Callospermophilus; species Callospermophilus lateralis. The sequence continues at coordinate 2,315,260 of NW_027510272.1, forward strand.
TCAATTTCATTAATTTCAGCTCTGATTTTAATACTTCCTGTCTTCTGATTTTGGTGTTGATTTGTTCTCCTTTTTCCTAAGGCTTTGAGGTGTAATGTTTGGACATATTTTGTCTTTTTATTCTTTTAATGTATGGTATGAGCTCAATGTAATGAACTTTCCTATTAGCCTTGCCTTCATAGTGTCACAGAGATTTTGATATGTTGTATCAGCGTTCTCATTAACCTCTAAGTATTTTTTTATTTTCTCCCCGATTTCTCCTGCTATCCATTCATCATTCAATAGCATGCTATTTAGTCTCCAGATGTTGGAGTAGCTTCTATGTTGTATTTTAACATTGATTTCTAGTTTTATTTCTATATTATTTAACATTGATTTCTAGTTTTATTTCATTATGATCTGATAGAATGCAGGGTAGTAGTCTTTCTTTTTTTTGTATTTGCTGAAGGTTCTTCTTGGCATAATGTATGGTCCATTTTAGAGAAGAATCCATATGCTGCTGAGAAGAGAAGAAAGCATATTTGCTCAATGATGGATGAAATACTCTAGTCTTCACTTCCCAAATGCTTGATTTATAAATTTGGCAACATCATTGCTTTTCTAATTTCAAGATTTTCCATTTCACCTTCAAAGCTGACCATTTTCAGTTGTGCAAATTATTCAACAAATGCAGTAATAAAAAGCAGCATTTTGAAATTAGTTGAGGTCAGTGCAGTTCTACTCTGAAATCAGTTTAGCTAAAGGAATCTGGCACTCTTGTTGAATGAAAACAGGAGATGGGATATGCCTACCATTTGACTTTGAGAGGATAAGCAAGATTTACTCATGATGCCTGGATTTGGGGTGGATTCCAATCTGTCATTGCCCTGTCACATGTCAATTACCACATAAAAGTTCAAACATAATGTCAAATGCAAAAACTATGGAGAAAAGAGTTCAGTTCCCAAAGGAACAGAAAGAGCTTAACAATGTGAAACATCATCTAGAATATATTGGCATTAAATTAGTACTGCTGAAACAATACATTGAGGATTTACAGTAACACCTGGAAGTTCCTTCTAATGTACATATAAATTGAATTATGAAGCTTTTTATATAACCTGTTTTATGGCCTTATAGATTTCATGAACCAAATGAAAACTTAAATCTCCATTCCACATTCCATCCTTTATCTTGAGATAAAATGTACTTATTTTCAAGGTAGAGTTTTAAGTATCCATATTTCTTATGCCCCTTTCAAAGAAATCTTATCTCAATTTTGGATGTTATCTCTTTTTATCTTGTATGTGAAACTCCAGTAGATTTAATATCGGCATTCATCACCTGTGAAACCCTTCACGTGTCCTTCAAATCAATTAATTTGGAATTCTCAGTGCTTTCTGTGCCAGTGGTGGATTTGATGCAGACCTGCTTTTGAATTTCTTTCACTATGCTCTTATCTTTTCATATCAAGTATTGCTTTCAAAATATCTGACAGTATATTTTTATTTTTTATAAGTGGTATTTATTTACCAATATTTTTGCCTGGGTATTCATGTTTTTTTCCTTGACATTTTCATTAGTGTCATGTATATTTATGAAAATATATCTTGATTTTGATTATTCTGGGTTAGTTGTCTCAGATAGATACATCAGACATTTTCTGCAATATGCAGTTTCAAGTTTTATTTTCCTAGATCATAGATTTTAGTATTCTATATCATTACTTCAGATTTTTTCCTTAAGGACTCCAATTACATATGTATTAAATACTGTATCTTTCTTTAATAGCTAACAGTTCTAAATTCTACTTAATTCTTTTTATAAGATTTTAATTATTTCTTATTTTCATCTTACATTTTTCTTAAGGCATTATGTTGTGTTCCTTCTAGTTTAATTTTTACTTCTGAAAAAAATTCTTTTGCTTTTTAAATAATTTTTTTGCTAAATTTTCTCATCTTTATCATATCTATTTTAAAACTCTCTTTTCTTTAGTCAGTCATCTCATAACTGAGTCTTATTTGTTTATTTATTAAATTTAAATTAGTTTAAATTATTATTTCAAATGATACACGAAAACATAAAAATTGTATATAGCAATGGGATACCATGGGAAGTTTCAATACACGTCTATATTGTATAATGCTTTAAACAGGGTAAACATAATCTGTCTGCACAAATGTTTATCATTTCTTTATAGTGAAAACTTTAATAATCTCTTCTAGCTTTGTGAAATGATTAGTACATTATTATTATCTATAGTCACCCTTCTATGTAAGAATTCCTTGCTTCTATTTAACTGTAACTTAGTACTTACTGATAAATCTTTCCCTGTGCCTCCTTCCCACCTAATCTCTTCAGCCTCTGGTAAACACAATTCTACTCTGAACTTCTATGAGAGCAACAGTTTTAGATTTTACATGGGTGAGATCATATGGTTTTTGTATTTTTTGTGTGCCTAATTTCACTTAACACAATGATCTTCATTTCTATACATGTTGTTGCAAATTATAGGATTTTATTCTTTTTTTCATGGTTGAACAAAAAGTATCCATTGTGTATATGTTCTACTTTTCTTAATTCATTCATCCGCTGATAGACATTTATATTTCTTAGCTATTGTGAATTGGGCTACAATGAACATAGGAGTGCAAAGGAAATGAATTGTTGGTTTCATTTCCTTTGGATAGATTTATACCCAGTAGTGGGATTTATGGATTATATTGTAGTTTTATTTTTAATGTTTTGAGGAACCTCCCCACTTTCCCATAATGATTGCATTAATTTACATTCCCACCAATGGTGTATGCAAGATTTCCTTTTTCTCCACATTCTCTTCAACATTTACTATCTTCAATCTTTTTGATAATAGTCATTCTTACAAGTATGAATGATATCTCATTGTGGTTTTGATTTGTATTTCCCTGATGGTTACTGATAATGCACATTTCCCCCATATACCTGTTGGTCATTTGTGTGTGTTCTTTTGAGGTATATCTGTTTAGATCTGTTACTCTTTATAAAATTGGGCTATTTGTGGGTTACTATTAAATTTTTGTATATGTTTAACTCTAAGTATAACACTGTCTTTCCCAGACTATCATATAGTTAGAACCATATGTTCAACCTACTTTTATTACTAACAAATACCCATTTAATGTTCCTTTTTTTTTAATTTTTACCAGTGAATAATATTCCATTGTATGAATATATCAGAGTTTGCTTATCTGTTCACCTTTTGAAAGACATCTTGGTTGCTTCCAGTTTTGTCAATTATGAATAAAGCTGATATAAACATTTATGTGAGGCTCTTTTCCCTACCTCCTTTTTTTTTGGTACTGGGAATTGAACCCAGGGTCACTTAAAGCCACATCCCCAGCCTTTAATTTTTTTTTTTATTTTGAGACAGTGTCCCACTGAGTTGCTTAGGGCCTTGCTAAGTTTCTTAGGCTGGCATGAACTTGTGATCCTCCTACCTCAGTCTCTAAAGTTGTTGGGATTACAGGTGTTCACCACTGTACCAGGCTATGTGCAGGTTTTCATTTGGACCTGCTTTCAAATCAATTATCTAAATACTTAGGAGTGTAGTTGCTCAGTTTTATGGTAAGACCATGTTTAGTTCTGTACAAAACTGCCAAACAGTCTTCCAGTGTGGGTATACCATTTTTTATTCCTGCCAGTAATAAATGAGAGTTCTTATTGATCTGCAATCTCTGTCAGCAATTTATATTGTCAGTTTTTTTAAAATTTGAGGCACTCTAATAGGTGTATGGTCATCATCTTACTCTGGATTAAATTTGCAATTCTTTATGTGTGATATTTTCATATGTTTGTCACCTGTAAATCTTCTTTATTTTGGTGGTGGTGGGGGGGAACCAGGGATTGAACTCAGAGGCACTTGACCACTGAGCCGCATCCCCAGCTCTATTTTGTGTTTTATTTAGAGACAGGTGTCTCAGCACCTCGCTGTTGCTGAGGCTGGCTTTGAACTCCTGATCCTCCTTTCTCAGCTTCCTGAGCCACTGGGATTAAAGATGTGCACCACCAAGCCTGGCTTATATATCTTTTTTAGTGAGATCTGTTCAGATTTATTGCCCATTTTAAAACTGGATTGTTGTCTGTTGAGTTTTTAGAATTATTTGTCCTTTATCAGATACAGGTTTTACATGTATTTTATCCCAGCTTGTGACTTGTGTTTTTATTCACAAGCAAAAATTTAAAATTTTAATAAAGTCAAACTTAGCAGTTTTTTTCTTTCAAGGATCATGCCTTTCATATTTAAAAATTCTTTGTCAGGACTGAGGGTGTAGCCCAGTGGTAGAATACTTAGTTAACATGCAAAGGCCCTGGGTTTGGCATCCAGCAGTACAAAAATGAATGAATGAATGAATGAATGAATAACATTTGTTGCTCAAATTGTTTCATCTCTGGACATTAGGAGATCTTAGCTGACCCCTTTGCTTTTAGTATATTCTTACTTTATGGTACTACAAGATGCTTGAGGTTCATCTTGTATATTTCTTGTTCCAGTCTTAGAATCATGCATTTCTACAAGGAGCTTTTATTTAAAAGTAGTATTAGAAATTAAGATCTGAATATGAGGTGCACCCACTGTTACTATTGTGCTGTTGCTTCTAGGACCTCTCAGCTGACAGGAAGGATATATGTATATACCACTGTATGCATGTGCACATATCTACAAATATTCTTTTTGTAACCATCTATATCAAGATAAATGTGAGTTATATTGATGTCTTCAACTCTAATACTTACCACATGGATCATTCCAGCCTCTTCTATTTGTTATCTGAAACTTTTCACTACAACAGTTGTCATCATCTCCCATTTGTCATCTATTTACTTAATTGTTCAATTAACTTACTTAATTTATTTAAGTATGTATGTATAGTGACTTCAGAATGTTGACCTGTACTTCTGTGATAACAACTCTATTAACTGTAGTACAAAAATGTTTCTTTTCCCTCTAGTCTTATAAATCACATCATTTCCAGAGTTGCTCAGGTCAGCACCTAATTACTTAACTTCCTTCACTGAGGTTATTTCATATATTTCTAATATTTTTAAATTTTTATTTTTAAATTTTATTTTATTGGTTCTTTTTAGTTATACATGACATTAGAATTCATTTTGACATAATTATACAAACATGGAATATATCTTACTGTAATTCAGACCCTAGTACCACTCCTTTCCCTTCCCTTTCTCCTTCCCCTACTCCCTTCCCTCTATTAGTATTTCTGCCATTTATGCATAATTATTTCTATTAATTAATTTCTTGTGGATGTACTTGATGGTGAAATTCACTGTGGTATATTCACATATGTACACAGGAAAGTTATGTCAGATTCATTCCACTCTTTTTCCTGTTCCAATCCACCCTCCCTTCCCTTTTGTCTAATCCACTGAACTTATATTGCCCCCTGCATCCCCTACCCTTCACTTTGGGTTAGCTTCCACATATCAGAGAAAATTCAACCTTATTTCCCTTAGCATAATAGTCTCCATATCCAGCTATTTACTAGTAAATGTCATAAAGTCATTCTTCTTTATGGATAAGTAATATTCCATTGTGTGTACATATCACATTTCCTTTTCCATTCATCTGTTGAAGGGCACCTATTTGGCTCCTAGCTTAACTATTGTGAATTGTGTTGCTTTAAACATTGATGTGACTGCATAACTATAGTATGCCGATTTTAAATTCTTTGGATATATATACTGAGGAGGTGGGTCAAATCTTGTTCCATTTCTAGTTTTTGTTGTTTTGTTTTGATAATTAGGCTATTTTATTATTTTCTCAATTAAAATTATTTTATTTTTTTTTTAAAGGAAAGAGGTTTATTTTGGCTCATTGCCCAGGAACTCTTTTTAAATTTATTTTAATTGGCAATTATAATTAGCCTTACAAAAACTATTTATTTGTTCTAATTAGTTATACATGATAATAGAATGCATTTTGACACATTATACATAAAATGAGTACAACTTCTCATTTGTCTGGTTGTACATGACATAGAGTTACACAGGTCATGCAATCCTATGTGCACACAGGGTGATAATGTATGATTCATTCTGCTATCATTCCTACTCCCATGCCCTACCCTATTCCCTCCCTTTACTCCCTAAATCTAGTGCGAAATACCTCTATTCTTGCCCTCCTTATTGTGAATTAGCATCTGCATATCAGAGAAAACATTCAACCTTTGGTTTTTTGGGATAAGCTTATTTTGTTTAGGATAATATTCTCCAGTTCCATTCATTTACTGGAAAATGCCATAACTTCATTCTTCTTTAAGGCTGAGTAATATTCCATTGTGTATATATACCACAGTTACTTTACTATTCCTAGTTTTTGAGGAATCTACATTCTGCTTTCCAGAGTGGTGGCACAAGTTTGCAGTACAACCAACAATGAATGAGTATACCTTTTCCCCCACATCCTTGCCAGCATTTGTTGTTACTTGTATTCTTGATCAATGCCATTCTGATTGAAGCAAGGTAAAATCTCAGTGTAGTTTTAATTTGCATTTTTTTTAAATTGTTAGAGATGTTGAACATTTTTTCATTTAATTGTTGACCATTTGTATTTCTTCTTTTAAGAAGTGTCTATTTAGTTTCTTTGCTCATTTATTGATGGGATTATGTAACATATTTAGATTTTTTTTTACATTCTGCATTCCATTCCAAGATGGCATAAATATTAAAATTTATTCTTTGTTCTATAAAGTACTATACATTTTGACAAAATCCTAATGTCTTGTGTGTTCACAATTAAAGTATCATGAAGAATAGTTTCACCTTATACTTTACCTATTCAATCTCACTGTCCCCTACTCTACCTTGAACCCTTGGCAAAACTTTTATAGTTTTACTTTTCCAGTAATTTGAAAGATTATAGTGAGTAGCTTTTTCTGACTGAATTACACTTTTTATTTACACATTGCTTAAAAAAAAGCTTTTTTTTATTTGTAGGTGAACATAATACCTTTATTTTATTTATTTATTTTTAATGTTGTGCTGAGGATCAAACCCAGTGCCTCACAACTGAGCTACAACCCCAGCCCTACCCATTGCTTTTGTGTCTTGACAGATCATTTCTTTTTGTTGATGGATACTATTCCATTGTGGAGACATACCACAGTTTGTTTATCCATTCATATATTAATGAATATATTGGTTGCTTTCAGTTTTTGTTGACCAAAAATAAATCTACCATAAATATTCATGTATATCTATACACTTTTTATTTCCTTTTCTTTTCTGTTTCAGCAAGTACTTCCAGAACAATGTTGGATAGAGGATAACCTTGCTTTGTTTCCAATCTTTGGGCAAAATTGTTCAGCTTCTTACCATAAGGATGATGTTAGCTATTTTTTTTGGTAGATGTTCTTTGTCAAATTCAGGTTGTTCCCTTCTATTCCCATTCACTGAGAATTTTATCATGAATTGTTGGCTCCTGTCAGGTACTTTATTTGCATTAAATTGATTGATCATATTATTTTTTTCCTTGTTAATTTGGTAGATTACATTAATTGATTTTGAAATGTTGAGCCAGCTTTGGATATTGGGAATAAATTCCACTGGTTTGTGATATATAATTTTTAATACATTAGTGGATTCAATTTGCTAATGTTTTCTTGAGAATTTTTATATCTATGTTTGTTTTAGTTTTCCCATTGTTGCTGTAACAAAATACCACACATTTAGTGGCTTTTAATAACACAAATTTATTCTCTTGAAATTCTAGAAGTCCAAAGTTTAAAATTAAGATGTAAGCTAGGCTTTATTCTTTCTGGAGGCTTCAGGAAATAATTCCCATTTTCTTGCCTTTTTTTTAGCTTCTAGAAGCTGCCTGCATTCCTTAGCTTGTGGCTGCTTCCACCTATCACTTCAAAATCTCTTGCTCACAAAATCTCATGTCCTACTACTGACTCTGTTTCTCTTGCCCACTTCTTATAAAGGAGCTTTGTGGTTACCTAGGGCTCACCCCAGTAATCCAATATAACCTGCCCATATTTAAAATCTTAAGTTAATCACATCTGTATTCCTTTTATCATGCAGAGTACTATATTCAGAAATTCTGAGATTAGGACCTGGACATCTTCAAGGCATCATTATTCAAGTTACCTTTACCAAAAATACTCTTGAAATCTGATCTGTAGTTTCTTTTTCTTGTGATATATTTATCTCATTTTGTTATTAGTACAATACTGGACTGATAGACTGAGTTAGCAAGTGTTCCCTCTTCTCTAGAAGAGATTGTAGAGAATTAGTATCATACTTTAAATGTTTGGTAGAATTCTCCAGTGAAACCATCTAGGCTTGGTGCTTTAAAAAATGTATGTAATGTGTATGTGTGTGTGTGTTTGTGTGTGTGTGTGTGTGTGTGTGTGTGTGTGTGTGTATTTTCAAGTCCTTTAATAAGTTTAGGGCCATTGAGATTATCCATTTTTTAGTGATTTATGTTTCCAAAGAATTGATCCATTTCTCTAAATTATAAATAAATGGGCATAGATTGTTCATAAAATTCTCTTGTTATCTTTTTAGATTTTTACATTCTTCATTCCATTCCAAGATGGCATAAATATTAAAATTTATTCTTTGTTCTATCAAGTACTATAAATTTTGACAAAATCCTAATGTCTTGTGTTCACAATTAAAGTATCATGAAGAATAGTTTCACTTTGTACTTTACCTATTCAATCTTATTGTCCCCTATTCTACCTTGAACCCTTGGCAAAACTTTTATAGTTTTACTTTTCCAATAATTTGAAATCTTATAGTGAGGAGTAGTGATTAATTCCTACATTTCTCATAACACTAATTTGTGTTTTCTTTCTCCTTTTCTTGGTTAGCTTGTCTAAAAGTTTATCAATTTTACTGATACTTTCAAAAAGCCAGCTTTTGGAGAATTCTTTTTGTTATTTGGAAAATCTTTTTATTATTATTGATTTCAATTGCTTCCCTGTTTTTAATTTCATTGATTTCTACTCTAATTTTTATTATTTCTTATTCATTGCCTTTGGCTTAGATAATTATTCATTCTTTTTCTAGTTTTCTAAGGTGGAAAATCATCTTATTGATTTTAGATTTTCTTTTATAATATATGAAGCTATAGTTTACCCCCCAAGTGCTATTTTCTCTGAAGCCCACAAATTATAATAAGTTGGATTTTCATATATATGTTATATATTTTTATACACACACACACACACACACACACACATATATATATATATATATATATATATATATATATATATATATATATATATTTCTATTGTCTTCTGTTACCCATATTGCTATTTGAAGCATGTTGTTTAATTTCCAAATATTGGGGAATTTTCTAGCATTATTGATTTCTAGTTTGATTCCACTTTGGTCTGAGAACATAATTTATATGTATTTTTCCTAATTTTAAAGGTGTTTTTTTTAATGGCCCAGATGTGGTTCATCTAGTAAAAGTTCCATATGAACTTGAGAGGAATATGTGTTCTTTTGTTTCTGGTTAAAGTATTCTATAAATGTCAATTAGATCAAGTTAAGTGATGGTGCTATTCAGTCAACTTCATCCTTACTGATTTTTCTGTCTCCTTGATCCATTAGTTACTGAAAAGGGGTTTCAAAGTCTCTGATTGCAATTGTAGATTTGCCTATACTCCTTTCCATTTGATCAGTTATTTCTTTGTGTGTTTGATTCTCTGTTTTTTGGGTGCATACAAGTATAGAATTGTTATATTTTCTTAGAGAAATGACATTTGATTATTATGCAGTGCTCCTCTTCATCCACAGTAATTTTCTTTGTCCTGTAGCTGGCTTTGTCCAACATTAATAGGCTACTCAGTGTTTCTTTTGATCTGTATTAATAAGGAGAATTTTTTCCATCTCTGTATTTTTAACATGTCAGAGTATTTATACTTAAAGTGGGGTTCCTGTAGACAACATATATTTGAGTCTTTTTTAATCCACTCTGATAATCTGTGCTTCTAAATTTGTGTATTTAGACTATTCAAATTTAAAGTTAATATTGTTATATTTATATTATTATCAAGTAGGTTCATAACTTTTCTATATATTGCCAGAGGCTTTTTCTTTATTTTCTTTCTTTCTTCCCTTATTTCTCTTCATTTCTTCCTTACTCAATCCTTCTTTCCTTCCTTCCTACCTTCTTTCCTTCCTTCCTTCTTTCCTTCTTTCCTTCCTTCCTTTCTTCCTTCCTTCTTCACTCACTTCCTTTCTTTCTTTCAGTATTGAGGATTGAACCCAGAGGGCTTAACCACTGAGCCCGTCTTTTTAATTTATCTTTTAATTTTGAGAGAGGGTCTTGCTAAGTCGCTTAGGGCCTTGCTAAGTTTCTGATGCTGAGCTCAAATTTGTGACCCTTCTGCCTCAGCCTCCTGAGTCACTGGGGTTACAGGCATGCACCACAACACCAGACTTTTCTTTGATTTTAATAGAGCATTTTATATGATTCCATTTATCTTATAATTATTTAAAATAATTTTATATGATTCCTAATTATAATTATTTTTAAAATGTTTACTAGTTGTCCTAGAGTTTATAATACACATATATAACTAATCTAAATCTACCTTCAAGTAACACTGTTATGCTTCATGTGCATGACAGGTACATTATAATAAACATTTCCCAATTCCTTCCTTCTATCCCTGTGACATTGTTCTCATTCTTTTCACTTATGGATAAGGTATAATCACTCTCTGCATTATTACAATTATTATTTTAAACTGTCATCTGCATTATTACAATTATTATTTTAAACTGTCATCTTTTAAATAAATGAAGAATAGGAAAAGTAAAACATTTGATTTTATCTTTGTTCTTTTTTTAAATATATTTTTAGTTGTAGATCGACACAATAAATTTATTTATTTATTTATTTATTTTTTTGTGGTTCTGAGGATCGAACCCAGTGCCTCACACATGTGAGGCAAGCACTCTCCCACTGAGATACATACAACTGCAGCTCCTCTTTATTTATTCCTTAGCAGTTTTTATTTTTGAAGATCTTTGTGTCATTTATATGATTTTTTCATTCAATTTGAAAAAATATTTTTTGATATTTTTTCCTGGGCAGGTCTCTCAAAGGCAATTAGTTCCCTTAGCTTTCCTTTGTCTGAAAAAATGTTTTTCTTTTTATTTTATTGGTCACAAATTTATTGGGGTATAATTTGCATACCATAGAATTCACCCATTTAAAGTATACAGCTAAATGACAAATATAATCATTTTATTAATTTTTTGATCATTTACTTAATTTTCACTATATTCAGTGTTGTGTAACTGTCATCCACAATAGATTTTAAAACTTTTCATCACCTGAAATAGATACCTCACACCCTTTATCAATCACTCCCTCCCCAAACTTTCCACCTTCTAGACATAGACAAACCCTAATCTGCTTTTGTTCTCTATAGAATTGCCTATTCTGAACATTTTATATAAATGAATTCATTCAATACAAGGTCTTTTTTGACTAGTGGATTTCACCTAGCACAATGTTTTAAAGGTTCATACATATTGTGGGGTGAATCAGTAATTCATTCTTTTTTTATTACTGAAAAATATTGCATTGTATGGAGTGTATCTATCTATTCATCAGTTGGTAAACATTGGGGTTGATTCCATTTATTGGTATTATGAATAATGATGCTGTGAACATTTGTGTACATGTTTTTGTATGGAAACATGTTTTCATTTCTCTTGTGTGTATACCTAGGAGTGAGATTGCTGGAACATATGGTAATTATATGTTTAATATTTGGAGAAACAGCCAGCCTGTTTTTCAAAATGATTTCACCATTTGCATTCCCACCAAAAGTGTATGAAGTTTCCAACTTCTGTATGCCCTGGTCAATCCTGGTGTTTTTATTTATAATCACCTTAATGCATGTTAAAGAACATCTCATAATGATTCTGATTTTCATTTCCCTGATGTTTAATGATGTTAAGCCTCTTTTGATGTGCTCACTAGTTGTTTGTATATAATATTTGGGAAAATATTCAGATTTATGTCCATTTAAAACTTGGTTTATTTGCCTCTTTATTTTTGAGTTGTAAGAGTTCTTTATATTCTGACAGGTATTTTGTTAGATATAGTATTACAAAATATTGTAATTTAGTGGACTGCCTTTTCACATTTTTTTTGTATCCCTGGGATTGAACTCAAGGGCACTCAACCACTACGTCACATCCCTAGCCCTTTAAAAAATTTTAAATTTTGAGACAGGGTCTTTCTAAGTTGATTAGGGCCTCACTAAGTTGCTGAGAGGCTGGCCTAAACCTGAATGGCACTGGGCCTTCCTTTTATATTCTTGATAATATTTTTACTTTTTAAAAAATATTTATTCTCTTAGGTGTAGATGAACACACACAATGCCTTCATTTTTATGTGGTGCTGAGGATCGAACCCGAGTCCCGTCTGTGCTAGGCAAGCACTCTACTGCTGAGCCACAATCCCAGCCCCAATATTTTTACTTTAAAAAACATCTTTATTGACATATCTTTATTCATATATGTAATTTATCATTTAATTGTATAACTTCTTGGTTTTGAGTATGCCCAGAGAGTTGTGTAATTATCATCCCAATCAATTTTTAATGATGGTGCTAGAGACTCCAGGGCCTCACATATGCTAAGTACATGCTGTAATACTGAGTTACACTCTCGGCACCATAATTAAATTAAGAGCATCTTTATCATCCATAAATGAAAAGTTGCTGGAGAGAAATAGGGGATGATAGTGTCCTTTGAAGAAACACAAGTTTTAAAATTTTATGAAGCCCAGGTTGCCTATTTTTTTCTAAGAAGCCACCACCAAATCTAAGACTGTGAAAATTTATATCTACATTTTCTTAAAAGTGTTATATAGTTTTAGTTTTTACATTTTGGTTCTTGATGTACTTTGAGTTTTTTGTGTATCATGTGAGGCAGCAGTCCATCTTCATTCTTTACCCTATAGATATATTCAGTCATCACAGCATCATTTATTTTATTTTATTTTATTGGTTCTTCTTAGTTATACATGACAGTAGAATCCATTTTGATGAAATTAAACTAGCATAGGATATATCTTATTCTAGTTAGGACCCATTCTTTGGATGGGCCCAGAATTGGGTAATTTCATATGTGTGCATAGGAAAATTATGTTAGATTTATTCTACTATCCTTCCTATTCCTATCCCCTCCCTTTCTTTTGTTCCCTTTTTCTGATCTACTAAATTTCTCTTCTTCCATCCCTCCTTATTGTGGTTTAGCTTCTATATATCAGCAAAAACATCTGACCTTTGGTTTTTTGAGATTGGTTTATTTCACTTAGCATGATATTTTATAGATCCATACATTTACTGACAAATGTCATAAAGTCATTCTTTTTATGGATGAATAATATTCCATTGTGTATATATACCACAATTTCTTTATCCATTTGTCTGTTGATGGGCATCTAGTTTGCTTCCATAGATAAGCTGTTATGAATAGTGCTGCTCTAAACATTGAGATGGCATCAAACTAAAAAGCATCTGTAGATGCTAACACACAATAAAGAGTGGGAAGAATAGAAGTTCATTGGGTTAAACTAAATGGAATGAAGGGAAGGGAGAGGGAATAGGAATAGGAAATATAGTAGAATGAATTGGACATGATTTTTCTATGTTCATATATTAATATACAACCAGTGAAACTCCACATCATGTACAACCACAAAAATTGGATTCCAACTAGAGTAAGTTATACTTCATGTATGTATAATATGTCAAAATACACTCTACTGTCATGTATATCTAAAGAGAACAAATAAAAAATCTTCTTCACAGAAAAAGAAAAAATCAAGAGTGTGAAGAGAAAACCTACATATGGGTTAGGGTTAGGGTTAGGGTTAGGGTTAGGGTTAGGGTTAGGGTTAGGGTTAGGTTTTGATACCTGTACCACAGATAGGGCATTAATTTCCAACCATACAAAGAACTCAAAAAAATTAAAGGCACAAAAGCAAATAATCCAACCAGTGAATGGGTAAAGGAATTTAAAAGACCTTTCTCAAAAGAAGAAATATGAATGATCAACAAATATTGAAAAAATGTTCAACGTCTCTAGCAATTAGAGAAATGCAAATTAAAACTACAATGAAATTCCAACTCACTTTAGTCAGAATGGCAATTATCAATAATACAAGTACCCAAATATTGGTGAGGTTGTGGAGAAAAGGCAATGCTCACCTTCTGGAAAGCAGAATGGAGATTCCTCAAAAAACTGGGAATAGAACCATCATTTGACCCAATTATCCCATTCCTCAACATATATCCAAAAGATCACAGCCTCATTTGCTGAAAAAACTATTCTTTCTCCACTGAATTGTTTGGAAGTCTTTTTTACAACTGATTGATAAATGTCAGAGTTCATTTCTGGATCCCCAATTTTATTTTATTTGTCTATATATCTATTCTTCTGCCAGTCCCATACTTGTTTACTGTGGCTTTGAAGTAAGTTTTGAAATCAAGAAGTGTTATGTTACAACTTTAATCTTTTCTTTCTTCCAACATTGTTTTAGCTGTTCTGGGTGCTTTGTATTGCAGGTGAATTTGAGATTTGTCAATTTCTGTGAAGAAGTCAGCTTACTTTTGATAGGGAGTTTGTAGAATCTCTAGATCAAATTGGGGAGTGTTGCCATCTTAACAATAGTAAGTGTTATGATCCATGAACATGGAATGTTTTTTCAATCATATGGAAATGTTTTTTTTTCCATTTATTTAGATCTTTATTTCAACAATATTTTGTAGTTTTCAGATAATATGCTTTATGCTTTTGTTGCTGAATCTATTTCTTAATATTTAATTCTTTTTCATGATATTTTAAATAGAATTTCTTTTTAATTCACTTTTTATTTTATTTCACTTTTGATTTTTTAATTGAAACTTATGTAATATGATTAATTTTTATTTATTGAAATTGTATTCTTATTTACATCATTTATTAGTTTTAGTAGATTTTTTAGTTATAGTAAATTTTTAGTGCATTATTTCAGATTTTCTATACACAGGATTATTTATCTCCAAATACAGTTTTAATCTTCCTTTGCAATCTGAATTCTTTTGGTTTCATTTTCTTGTCTAATTGCTCAGACTAGAACCTTTAGTAGAATGTTAGGTAGAAGTGGTGAAGGACTACAACCCTGAGTTGATAGGGTGAACACAGGTTTTTAACCTGTAATTATGCTCTTACTCATGGGTTTTAATTAAATGTCCTTATCAGAAAGAGGAAATTCTCTTGTTGATAGTTTGTAGAATTTTTTTAAATTATGAAATGGTGTTGGATTTTTCAAATGTTTTTTCTGCATCTATTAAGAATATCATGTGGTCTTTGATTTTTATTCTGTTAATAGGGTATTATGTATGGGCTAAGTAGCCCCCCTGCCAATTCTCATGGTGAAGTCCTAACCTCTACTACCTCAGAATGTGACTATATTTGAAGAGGGGGTCTTCAAAGAGGTAATGAGGTCATTAGAGTGGATCCTAATTCAAAATAACTGTTGTCCTAAAGAGAAGAGGAGATTCAGACACAGGCACATACAATGTAAATAATACCATGTGAAGATACTAGGAGAACATGTCCTTCTAAAAGCCAAGGAGAGAAACCTTAGGAGAAACCAGTTCTATCAACACCCTGATCTTGGACTTCTAGTCACCAGAAATGCAAGGAAATAACTTCTGTTGTTTATGCCACCCAGTCTGTGGTTGTTTTATAATGGCAGCCTTAGCAAACTTTGGTCCCATGAAGTGGAGTTTATTGTAATAAATACCTAAATATGTGGAAGCAGTTCTGGAATTGGGTAAATGAGTAAAGTCTGGAAGAATTTTGAGGTGTATATTAGAAAAAAGCCCACTAAACTGAAGAAACTCTTGATAGAAATGTGGATGCTAGAGGTGACTCTGGTGAGCTCAGTAATAAAAGACTGTAGACAAAACTTCTAAAATTATATATATATATATATATATATATATATATATATATATATATATATATTGAACACAATGTTGGTAGAAATATAAATATTAAAGATGTTTCTATTGAAGTCTCAAGTGGAAATGAGACACATATTATTGGAAACTGGAGGAAAGTAACTCCTTTTTATAAAGTGGCAAGAAGTTGACTTAGTTGTGTAATAGTGTTTATGGAAAAGAAAACTTATAAATGACAAACTTGAATATTTAGTTGAGATTTTTAAGCCAACTGTTAAAGGATTAGTCTGATATATCTTTGCTTTTTAGAGTGAAATATAGGAAGAAAGAGATAATTGAGGAAGAATTTGTTATGCAAAAAGGACTTGGACCAGGAATGTAACTCGGTGGTAAAGTGCTTCTCTAACATGTAAAAGACCCTGGGTTCAGTCCCCAGCACTTAAAAAATGGAAACCAGAACTTAACTATTTGGGAAGTTTTATATCTCATTAATAGCAAATAAATCAGAAAGCATCATTTGGAGAGATTATAACTGTGTGACTTATGGACCAATCAGCCATGTCAGTCAAAATCAGGAATAGAGATGGGATTATACCAGCATAAATGCTGGAAGCTTGGATTCCAGGGGCCAGAGAGGGGATGAAGCAAAGAGAGGCTGTTGGGCTTCTGAAATTGTACAGCACAACTATTGCTGTGAACATGAATTTTCCTCCAAGGAAAAGATTGAAGAAAAGGAAGAATGACCCTAAAATTGGTTTAGATGTTAGCAAAGCTTCCTATACCACCAGAGACCCAGAAGGTGCAGGGCTAAGGGAGTAAAGCTGCCACTCTGGAGGATCCAGAGGTGGCACCACCCCAATGGGCCCAGAGTGCAAAGCATTGAACCAAAAAGATTTTATTTTTCAGCATTAAAAGCCAGTACAATTTTCCCCTGGTTCAGTTATGCTTGCCTCTTGTGTCTAATTTTGTTTTATTACTTCCTTTTGAAATGAGAATGCCTATTCTATGCCTGTCTCACCATTGAATTTCAGAAACAGAAAACTTGTCTTGCTTCACAGATTCATAGCTGGAGAGAAATGTAATTTTTTCCCAGGAAGTATACCATATCTCACATCTCATCTATGCTTGATTATATTATATTTGGAACTTAAGAGTTGGGAGCTTGCAGTCAGTGCGTTATGGGTTAAATTGTGTTCCTCTCCAAATTCATTCTAAACCCAGTATTTTGAGGTAGGGTCTTTAATGAGATAATTAAGTCCATTAATTTAGACCCAAATGTAATACAACCAGTATCTTGTAGTAAGAGGAGATTAGAGCGTAAACTCACACATAAGGAAGATTACATAAAAATACAAGGAGAAGATGGCCATTTATAAGTCCAGGGCAGGAGAAACTACCCCTGCTAGCTATTCATAGACTTCTAGCCTTCAGAATTGTAACAAAATAAATTTCTTTTTTATTCCTGGGATGAATCCTACTTGGTCAGGGTATATAATTAATTTTATATACTGCTAAAGTTTGTTTGCTGTTATTTTGTTAAAGATCTGTGTAATTGTATTCATAAGAGATATTGTCTGTAGTTGCTATGGTTTGGAAGTTTGTGTCTACTAAAAAATTTATGTTGAAAATTAATTTCCAGTGTGATAATATTAAGAATTGGGGTCACGAGGATGTGATTTATGAGATCTCCTCCCTCATGGATGGGATTAAGGCCTTATGTGTCAGAGTGGCTTCCCAGAGCATGAGGCCCTTTTGCTATTTTGCTCTTCTGTCATGTGAAGGTACAGAATTCAAGGTTCCATCTTGGCTGCAGAGATTGGATTCTCATCAGACATGAATCTGCAAGCACCTTGATCTTGAACTTCCCAGCCTTCAGAACTATGAGAAATAAATTTGTTGTTTATAGACTATCTAGTCTCAAGTATTTTATTATAGCAGCACAAATGGATTAAGGCAATAGTTTGTTTCTGATAACTTTATTTGGTCTTAGTGTCAGGGAAATATTAGCCTCAGAATGGAAGCATTCAACCTTCTATTCTTTGGAACAGTTTGTAAAGAAATGTTATTGATACTTATTATTTTTCAATATTGAGGATTGAATCCAGACCCATCTAACCACTGAATTACACTCCCAGTCTATCTGTCCTTCCCTCCCTCAGTCACTCATTTCAACTCCTCCTTCCTTTTCCTTTTCTTCCTTCCTCCTTCTCCTTCTTCTTTTTTCTCTCCCACTCCTCCTCCTTTTCTTTCTCCTTCTCTTTCTTTCATATTGAAACAGGATCTTTCTATGTTGCTGATGCTGCCCTCAAACTTGCAATCCTCTTGTTTCAGTCTCCTGAGTGGCTGGGACTACAGGCATGTATTATTGTGACCATCTTACTTACTTAATATTATACTTATTTAAATGTTAGTTTAATATTTTACTTATTTAAATGTTTGGTGGAAGCCAGGCTTAACCCCAGCAACTTGGGAAACATAGAAAGGAGGATCACAAGTTTAAGATGAGCCTTGGAATCTTAGCAAGTCCCTTCCCAACCCTCCACTCCCTAAAAATTAAAAGGGCTGGGAATGTAGCTTGGTGGTAGAGCACCCTGGGTTCAATACCCAGTACCACAACATTTCAAAAAAATTGTTTGATAGAATTCATTGGTAATGCATTTTGTTCCTGAACCTTTGTGAATATCTCTTTTTAACTAATTAATTCCCTTTACATTTTATATTTCTTTTTTACTTGATTTTAGTATTACTATATTTGTAGGAATTTTCCATTTCATTTAGGGTACTCATTTATTAGCATACAATTGTTCATATAGCTTCCTTATATTTCTTTTTATTTATGTAAGGTCAATATTAATGTTTCTTGTTTCATTTCTGGTTGTAGTAATTTGAATAGTTTGGCTTTTTCTCTTGGGTAGTGTAGGTAAAGATTTGTTAATTTTATTGATCTTTTCAAGGAAGAACTTGTAGTTTCATTTTCTTTATTGCTTTTTCCTACTCTTTTTCTCATTAAATTCTTTTCTAATTATTTTCTTTCCTGCTTCTCATTTGAGTTTACTTTTCCAATGTCTTAAGATAGAAGGTTATATAATTGATTTGAGCTCTTTTTAAAATAATGTTGACAGCTATAAATTTCTAAGTCCTGCTTATTAAGCTGTATCCTGTAAGTTTTAACATGTTCCATCTTCATTTTATTTATCTAAGGTTATTTTCTTTTTAAATATATTTTTTAATTGTTGATAGACATTTATTTTATTTATTTATTCATATGCAGTGCTGAGAATCAAACCCAATAACACACATATGCTAGGCAAGTGCTCTACCACTAGGCCACAACCCCAGCCCTAAGGTTATTTTCTAATCTCTCTCTTGGTTTACTATTTGACTGGTTGGTTATTTTATTATGTATTGTTGAATTTCCACTTGTTTGTGAATTATCCAAAATATTTTGGTTATTGATTTTTAATTTCACTCCATTGTGGTTGAAGAACATACATTGTATGATAGCAATATTTTAAAAATTTTTTTTTGTTTGTTTTGTAGCTTAGCATATATCTTATCATGGAGAATGTTCCATGTGTAATTGAAAAGAATGTATATTCTGTGGCTGACAGATGAATGTTCTACAGTTTTTACTATGATCTTAATGTTTTGTCTTCCCTTCCCACATTTATGTTGAAACCTAATATCCAGTGTGATAGCATAAAGTGGTCATGCCTTTGAAAGGTGACCGCTTAGGTCATAGGAACACTACCCTCATGAATAGGAGTAGAGCTCATATAAACTGGGCCCTAGAGAGTTGCCTTGCCTCTTCTACATGTTAGGACACATCAAGAATATGATATCTGTGAAATGGAAAGTACATCATCATCAGACACCAAATCTGGTGTCTTGATCACAGACTTCCCAGCCTCCAGAACTGCCAGAAATAAATTTTCTTTGTTTATAAGCTACATAGCATATAGTATTTTGTTATACCAGCCCAAACAGACAGAGGCAGATATCTTTTAAGTCTGGTTGGTTTTTAGTATTGTTCATGGCTTTCCTTGTTGATCTTCTGTCTAGTTATCCATTCCTGGAAGTGGAATATTAAAACCTCCAGCTATTGCTGTCGAATTGTCTATTTTTTCTTTCATGAGTTTTTAGTTCACGTATTGGGGGTACTTTTTTAGGTGTAGGTATGTATCTAATTGTTCTGTCTCCCTAATTCACCCCTCTGTCATTATAAAATATCCCTTTATATTTCTAGTAACATTTGTCTTGTAGATTGTGTATTTCCCTAATGCCTCTTGTGTTTGTTGTTTCCACAATATATATGTTACCATCCTTTCTTATTTTATTACTATTATTTTTGTACTAGGGATTGAACCCAGGGGTGTTAAACCACAGAGCTACACCCCCAGCCTCCCTCCCTTTTTGAGACAAGGTCTTGCTGGGTTGCTTAGGGCCTTGCTAAGATGCTGAGGTTGGCTTTGAACTTGTGATCCTCTTGCTTCAGCCTGCAGAGCTACTGGGATTACAGGCATGGGCCCCTGTGCCTGGTTCCTATTTTTATTTTTCAATCTAAATTTTGCTCCTATAGAAAATATATAGTTGTCTATAGGAGCAAACTGGTTTCTTTAAAAAATCTAGTCCGAAACTCTGACAATTCTACTTTTTGTTTGATCATTTAATCCATTCACATTTAATGATTTTATTGATACACTTGGATTTATGCCTGTCATTTTCTCTTTCTTTCCTATGTGTCATCATTCTCTCTTATTCCTATGCCTCTTCCTTTCTTATTTATTTATAGTGAGTATTTTATAATTTAATATTGCAATTCCTTTAATGTTTTAAAATGTATTTATTTGAGTTGTTTTCTCAGTAGTTCTCCAGAGTTTACCATACACATTCCAGCTTAGTAGTATCTACTTCAGATTTATATTAATTTGAGTAACATATAAAATATTATAAAATAAAATACAATTTTATTTCTCCTACCTTTTTCTATTATTGTTAACTCTGTTACATCTTGTGGTGGGTTGAATTGTGGCTCCCACAAAAGTTATGGAACCTGTGACTTTACTTAGAAAATAATCTTTGAAGATGTAATTAAGTCAAGGGTCTGGGGATGAGGTCATCCTGGATTTTCCAATGACTAATTCCAATGACAAGTGTCTTTATAAGCGGTAGAAGAAGAGAAAACAAACACAGAACAGAAGGTCATGTGAACCTGGAAGAAGCAAGGAATAGAATACTCCTGGAGCCTCTAGAGGGAGTACAGCCCTGCCAGTAAATGCAGTTTGGACTTGTCCCCTCCAGAACTAGGAGAAAAATTGTTGTAAGTCACACAGGGTGTGATAATTTATAACAATTTCTACAGAAAACCAATACTCATTTATATATATATATATATATATATATATATATATATATATATATATATATATAAAACAAACCCAACAATACATTCTTACTATATCTTTTAGACATGCTGAGAGAAAAAAAGAGCAATATACATTTATAACATTTCTTAAATACCATTTCTAGTTCTTTTCATTTGTTTCTGTGGGTTTGAATTACCATCTGGTGTCATTTCCTTACCTGATAGAGCTGCTTTCCTACCCACCTCTTTTGCATTGTGGTTGGCAAATTTGTTACATTTCTGTTTTATGTCCAACAACACATTTCTTTATATTGTTTCATACAATTGCTTAAGATACAGGTTTTCTATTTTACTTTCAAAGTGTGGCCCTCAGAACTTAAAGTCAGAGTTTGGTTAATCAAATCAGCTCCAAGAGAGCAGATCTAGCCCTTTTATTTTATTTATATATATATGGTAATTGAGTCCAAAATTGTGTTTACTTAATAGCCACATTGTACTTGGGTTTTTTGTTGTTGCTATCCCAAACACCTGAAACTGGATAAGTTGTTAAAAAGGGGGGAGGGGATTCATATTGACTTGAAGTTCTGGAGGTGGGAAAGTTCATGAATATGGTGTGGCATTTACTTAGTTTCTTGTGAAGCCTTCACAATGGAAAATAGAAGAAGAGTCATGTGGTAAGAGGAGAAAGAATGAGAGTGAAGGAAGGAAGTCAAGCTAGCTTGATAGCAACCTGCTCTCACAGTAACTAATCCAGTACCAAGAGATGTAATTTACCACTGTAATACCAAGATGGGCATTAATCCTTTCTGAGGGTAGTGCCTTATCACCTTGCTGTAGTCCAGCTGCAGCAAACTAGCTGGGGGGTGATGAGCAAATTGTGTAGATTGATACAGCAGGAGTGGGAGCCATTTATTGTAAGACAACAGAGGTATTTATACATTCCACACAGCTTATCTTAATTAGCATAAACTAGATACAGCAGTCAACCAATAAGAAATCTCCACACTTAATGGCTCCCTGGCTCCACCTCACATACTAATCCCCCTGGCAAAATGCCAGGCGCCATCCAGACTTGTTTACAGACCTTAACATTCCCCCCTTATGTTTAATTTAAATAATAACCATAGTGGTTTTTACACAAACACCATAAATAATCTGCTACAAGCAGAAGGGGAGGAAACAAAATGCCACAATACCAAGCCAATTGATGGCTCCATGCAAGAAGCCCTTGGAAAAATTATACCAGCAATGACACCATTAGCAAAGATACCAAGTTAAATTTGTTGTAGATTACAGTTTGTTGTCTCAGTCCAGGTAAAGCAGTGTCTCAGTAGATTAACTCACAGTCCAGGTAAATCACAGTCCAGGTAAGTTCTGCAGGCAGCTAGCTTAAATCACAGTCCAGGTAAGTTCTGCAGGCAGCTAGCTTGATCCAAGTCTCGTCCGGTTCTCAGCAACACTGGAAAATCTTCCACCTTCGTCTTCACTGGCGCTGGGATGAAGGCTGGCTAAAGAAAATCCTGTAGTATTCCAGCAGGCTCTAAGAAAGCAACCTTCTGAACAATTTAGTGCATTATCTCAAGGTTTTTTACATTTGCAATAAGCCTTAATAGTATTCATTACTCATCAGCCTCCAGGTGTGGGAGAACCATTGTACCTGCAAGTAGCTGGTCTTGGAAGAACTTCTCTCAAAGAAAAGTAGTGATCAAAGGAGCCAAAATGGGATCTATATTCATATTGCAAGAAAGGAAAAACTATATACATGACAAATTACAGATGAGAATACACACCTGAAATTTTTTACAAGCAGATTTTTAACCAGAAGTCTTTAGCCAAAAAATTCACAAAACCTAATTAATCAATTATTTTAAGATTAAGAAATATTGTATATATTTATCATGTACAGTATGCTGTAAAGTGTGAATATATTGTGGAATGGCTTAATAAAACTAATTAATGTAGTAATTACCTCGCATACTTTTTGCACTGATAGCACTTAAAATTTACTCTGCAATTTTTGAGAATACATTGTTGTTAATAGATCTTTTGAATTTATTTCTCCTAACTGAAATTTTGTATCCTTTGACCAACATCTCCCCACTCCAACCCCTTTTCACCACCACGATATTGCCTTCTTTTATGAATTCAATTTTGTTTGATTTCATGTGCCATCATCCCTGGGTATCTGTGGTATTGGCTCCAGGGCCCCCACAGATTTCAAAACTTGTGGATGATTAAGTTTCTTATATAAAATGTGCATAAAACATATGCACATCCTTCTGTATACTTTAAATCATCTCTAATTTAATCATAATACCTAATGTAATGTAAGTGATATGTAAATATTTGTTACATTTTATTGTTTAGGGAATAATGACAAGATAAAATGTGCATATTCAGTTTAGAAGCAACTTTTAAAAAGTAGTTTTGATCAGTAGTTGGTTGAATTCAGAGATGTGAAATTCATGGATATGGAGGACTAACTGTGAAAATGAGATCATGTGATATTTATCTTTCCGTGCCTGGCTTATTTCACTTATATTCTCCGGATTCATCTATATTATCACAAATGACAAGGTTTCCTTCTTCTTTAGTATTCCATAGTGTATGTATACCACATTTTCTTTATCCATTTACTCACTGATGACTCACTGATGGAGACATAGGTTGATTCCATATCTAAGCTGTTTTGAATATTGAACGTGAGAGTACAAATTATAGTCTCTTTGACATATTGGTTTCATCTTCCTTAAATATACACCCAATAGTGGGATTGCCAAATCATATGGCCATTTTTGCTTCAACTTTTTGAGGAACCTCCATGCTATTTTGCATTACAGCTGTACTAATTTATATTCCTACCAACATCATGTAGGGATTCCCTTTTTTCCACATCTTTACTAACATCTCTTTCATGTTTGACAACAGTCATTCTAACAGATGTCACAGATGTGAGATAATATCTAACTGTGGTTTAAATTTGCATTTCCCTGATAATTAGTGATTTTGAGCATTTTTTATATAACTGTTGACCATTGTGTGTATGTATGTGTCAGGGGGTGGGGTGTGTTTTGAGATATCTATTCAGTTTCTTTACTCCTCCTTTTTTTCCCCCTCCCAGTGCTGGGGATCCAACTTGGGGCCTTGCATATACTAGGAAAATGCTCTACCTCTGAATTATGTCTGCCATCCCCTTTACTCATTTTATTTCCTCTCTAAAATTAAAAGTTTTTTAATCTACTGCCTAGAAGTAAAATTAGAGAAAATTAGAATATAAAAATAAATGAAATTTACATTAATGAACATTCTACTCAAAGTGAAAAATAGCAATAAAAATCATGTATGTAAGTCAAACTTCATCAAAAGCACAAAATAGTATTTGTTACTTTCATGAGAAAACAAATGTGAACACTAAAAATATGTAACACACACACACACACACTTTTGTGTCAAATTTTAAAATGCACTCAAATTTCTCATTCTTAATCTAAAACTAGTTATAACATCCTCCAAAACATACTCATTTTCATTAGTACACACAAAACTCTTAGCATCTACTGGAAAGACCCACAATGATATGATTAAGCTTTATCCTGCATTTGCAGAATGATAAAGCACAGTTCATCATATTAAGAAGATAATAATTTTATTTATTTGCCTATAAATAAGAAATTGGTAACTTGGACTGTCTTCTAATCCTTTATTCATTTCAAATGTGTTGTTTTCTTATCATTGAGTTGTTTGAGTTCCCTGTGACTGGGCAATGTCACTAGTTGTCTTAATTACTGCTTTCAGTCATTAAGATGCCTGAATTGGATTTATCACCAACAATCGGATCAATTACTTGGTGCTCAACTGCAATCTCAGTCTTTCTGTACCTCCACTTCAGTTATTTCATTAAGATGGATGGGCTGGTAATGTCACTCCCGTGGGAGGTTAGGCTAGAGAGTTCTGACTGAATGGAGCCTTAGAGATAAAAATAAACTAGGTATATAAGGAACAAGGGAGCAGAGAAACAGAATTCTTTGTTCACATCTCCTTGTGCCTGGGGAGCCACTCAGCTTACAGCTGGTGGTGACAGATTACTCAGAGGGGCTGAGGGCTCTCCAGCTGGACTCCTCATATTTGCTGAGCATAAACATGGTTTCATTGAGGTTTGGGAGATTAGAGCTCTTTATTCCAGGGCTGGTCTCTCTTCCTGCATAAAATGTGTCTTTTTCATGGTATAGGCCTCTGTCGGCCCCAGCAGGTCCATTCTGCCATGATTAGGACACACTTTACTGTAGAAACTAAATGTCCTTTGGGGCAAGTGGCTTGTGTCTCCTGGAGTAGCTGCACAAAAAGAGTGCAGGGAATTACCAGCTCTGGTTCTTCTTCTTTTTAATGATGGGTATCCACAGTCCAGTGTTCTAGTGAGCTCTTTGTCCATTGACTGCCCTGAAATACTCTGATTCAGCACTTTGTCAACTAACTTGCCTCCAATGGGACTTCTTAGGGATCTTTGCTGCATATAACTTTATGTTATTGCTACCCTCACCCTGCAGGACTTCAGGACCCCAAGAGGCTTCATGTTCCCAAATCAAACAATGTCTCAATCTTGTGTGCATTTTGAGAGCCTCCCCTTGCTATCACTTACTTTGTAATTCCTAGATAACCTTCTGCAGTTTGAGCAAATAGTATTGGAGTCTTTGGCAACTACAAGACACTAATTCTATTTACAAGGAGTTGAGTAGAACTGGAAGCTGCTACAATCATTTCCATTTTTTTCTTTGCAGACCTTCTTCACTCAAGATTAGCCCTAGGTCCTAAACTTGTGTTTAGGGCCTGTATTCCCAAGTGGCTTGCCTTACTTGCATGGACCCCTGCATTGTAACTTGATCCTGGTCATCTAGATTTTTGACTTTTGAAGCATATTTTTATTCAAAAGTTTTTTTTTTTTTTAGATTTTATACTTCTCTTTCTTCCTTAGTTTCTGAGTCAATAACTTGGTTGGAACTGTCTGGCCTCCTGGTCCCCTCCCTCAGCACAGGGCTGTGGATGGTGAACTGACCAGCATGCTGGGCCTTTTATTAGAAGGAGAGCCTGGTCATTCCAATGCATATCCCTTGACTTCTCAGTCACAGACAATTTTTTTCCAGTACTGAAGGTTGAACACCAAGCCTCCTGCATGCCAGGCAAGGCAAGTGCTCTACCACTGAGCTACATATGCAGCCCTCCTTTGTCTTTTCTTTATTTAAAAGAAAAGAGTAGTCTTCATGATTTCAATTCTTTTACTCCAAAACATGAAAATATTGATTGAAAGCAGCCATTTGATGTTCACAAAGCCATTGGAAAAAAAGCATTGTAACTTTTTAATGAGCTTCTAAAAGTACTTTGGACCACAAAGACTGTGTTTTGCTGAATTTGAACAGCCTTATTTGAAAGGGGTTGGTAGGTTGTTTTGACTGAAGTTATCTTCAGGTTGCATAGAGAGGCAATTGTTTTCCTTGGAAGAAGCAGGCAGATTCCTTTATGTCTGGGAACTAAGGAGATGGTGGTAATTAGATGAAATCATGTACTCGCCACATGATGGCACTGGTCTAAGTGCATAGGACCTTTGCTCCCCCACCAATGACAAGAGGGTGGCACAGGTTGGGTATAAGGCACAGTGTTATGGTTTAGATATGAAATGTTCCCCAAAAGCTCACATGTGAGACAATGCAAGAAGTTTAGAGGGGGAAATGATTGGGTTATGAGAGCCTTAACCTACTCAGTGCATTAATCCCCTGACAGAGATTGACTTGGTGGTAACTGTAGGCAGGTAAGGTGTGGCTGGAAGAAATGCATTGATGGGCATGTGCCCTTGGGTTTATATTTTGTCTTTGGAGAGGGGCATGCTCTCTCTGCTTCCTGATGCCATGTTCTAAGCCGTATTACTTAGCCATCCCCTTCCACCATGGTGTTCAACTCCATCAGGTTCAGACCAATGGAATTGGCCATCAATGGACTAAAACCTGTGAAACCATGAGCACAAATAAACTTTTCTTACTCCAAATTGTTCTTGTCAGTTCTTTTGGTTGTAGCAGACAAAGAAAACCCCACATACCCCCTTATCATGCATGTGATTTCTGGTTTTTAATTGAAATTATATAGAAAATTCATCCAGTTCCTCTTGCCCCATTGTTTAAATCTTATAAATAGCTCCCACCTCACCCACCAAATTCCCAATAAGTGTGGTTTTAGAGAAGAAAGGTCACAAAAAAAGTCTAGGTTCAAGTATCAGCCTGGATACTACCAGGCAGGTGACTACGGACAAGGCAGCTGGCATTACTGAAGCAGTTAGCGTCCAGTTCTTAAGGAACTGTGCTATGTATGTGTACATGCTTGATAATCATGACAGTGATGAGTTATCATGGTGACTACCACTTATTGAACTTGAATTAAGTGTTTATAACTTTTCACTTACTTCTTTAATAATCCTTGATGATAGGCAGCATCTACATGGGGAAACTAAGGCTAAAAGAACTTAATTGTCTTGCCTAAAAGTCATATAGCTTATAAGTTATACAACAGAGAATGGATTAAGTTCTGTTGGACTTCAAAGCCCATGTTTCTAACCATTAGTCACCAGAGTGACTCACATGATAATCCTTTGTTCAAGGTTTAAGAGCCTATAGGAGAAATCAAGCCTATGTGCAATTAAGATTAGTGTCCTTAGATGGATACTAAGCTATCAGACAACAGACACTAAGATGCTAAGAATTCAGAGAGCAGAGAGATTGTTTCAAGCTGTGGGGACCAAGAAAGTCTTTGTAGAGAAGTTACCATATTTGGTTATGATTTGAGAGTAAGATATATGTGAATCTTGTATATTGTAGGAACAGGGCCCCTTACGTTCTAGGTCTCTAACAAGTGAATGCTAGAAATTTTTGCAGGGTGAAGTAGAGGTATGCAAGAAGAAGGGGTTGGTTCAGTCTGGCACAAAAATTCTGAGTCAATATGAGTATATGGGCTAAATATATCTATATCTATCTTTACCATCTATATCTATCTGTACCCATATGTCTAAACCTCTACCTCTACCTCCACCTTATCTCTACCCCCATTCCACTTCCATATCCAACTACACTTCTATTCCCATCTTCACCTTTACCTCTATCTTCACTTCCATCTCCACCTCCACCCACCTTCATCTCCAGCTATACCTCCAACTCCATTTCCACCTCCACCCGTATCTCCACTTCCACTTCCACCTCCACCTCCACCTGTATTGCTACCTCCATCTTCATCTCCTCTCTACCTCCACCTTTACTTCCATCCTCATCTCCACCTGTATCTCCACCTCCACTTCCATCTCCACCTCTATCTTCACCTTCATTTATATCTCTACCTCTATTATCACCTGTCTCATAGGGCCTGATCTCACTCCCAGGGGTATGTTCCTAAAAATAGCTCACAAGGATGTATAAATCTGTGTGACAATGTTTTCCATAGCATTGTTTGTATGGTTTGATGAGGGACAGGAGAGAAGAAAAACATGATTCCCTGGATGCAGCCTGCCATACCTCAATTAGAAGCACACATGGCTGCCGCAGTCTCTGGCTGGGCACAAATCACGAGTCTCCACACAGATTGTAGATTCAAACAGCAATTCTTTATTCCCGAACTCACACCGGCCATCTACAAACACGTTCTGGGGGAATCCACGTTCTCTGCCCAAATCCACTTCTCCCAAATCCACTACTCTGCCCAAATCCACTCTACATGGGTTTCTGTCTCCCAAAATATACTGTCTGACCCTAAGAACTCAAGAGGAACTCAGCAGCAGGATACGCCCTATTCTAAAGGGGGAACACCCTAATCTCCTATTATCCTAAACCGCCCTATTCTAAAGGGGGAACACCCTAATCTCCTATTATGCTAAACCGCCCTGGTCCTTGAGCAAGGTCACCTTTCAGAAGTCCTTCCACTAGACAGCATGGAAGTAAGCTGGCAAGGAGATTGTCATACCTACTTGGCTGATGGCTCCCAGCATCTCCCCCCTTCTGATTAATTAAACAACAAGTAATGTGGCTTAAGGACCGTGCCTGGTAGGTTGTCCAGTTCAACATATGGCTCTTACCCGTCATTGGAAAACTGACCTTTAGGCGTCAGCCTCCTGTCTTAGGTTGATACCACTGCAACTGGATCATACCCGTCACTGACTACCGGTCCAGCATACAGCCATACTTGTGGATAGGTCTATGCACCAGTGGGGGGGTGAGGTTCTTTGCCTCACCTCTGTTGGCCCCCAAATTTGGCCTTGGTGCCAGTGGGGGAGTGAGGTTAATGTGGCTTAAGGACCGTGCCTGGTAGGTTGTCCAATTCAACATATGGTTCTTACCCGTCATTGGAAAACTGACCTTTAGGCAACTGACCTTTAGGAGTCAGCCTCCTTTCTTAGGTTGATACCACTGCAATTGGATCATACCCGTCACTGACTACCGGTCCAGTATATAGCCATTGGCCCCCAAATTTAGACCATCACTAGCAGAAGGGAGGAGGATACAGAAATGCCACGACACCAAGCCAATTGACAGTTCCTTTGGAAAAATTGCATCATTGGTGACACCTTCAGCAAAGATATGCCAGCATTACCACAATTAACATGTGGTGCGCTGGCAAGAAAATAAAAATTGCATCACTGGTGACACCATCAGCAAATATATGCCAGCATTACCACAATTAGCTGCACTAAACGTAGTTACATAGTCCAGGCAAGTTCTGCAAGCAGTTCAAAGTGGAGGAATCTATCAATATGTCCGTCTTCTCCCAAAGTCCGTTGCCTCCCAAAGTAAGTTGGCTCCTTGATTGAGCATACTTGTTGAGTTATATTCATTGGGATGAAGATAGGAATTCTGGCAATGATGCTAAAAAGACATTATCCTGAAAAGAATTATTAAATATAATGAAAAGGAAAGGTGAAAGTAAACAAACAGATCTGTTAACCTTCTTAAAAAACAATCCTTAACAGCTGTTTACCTGATTTAAATTAGTAAACAAGCAGATCTGTTAACCACCTTTAAAAACAATCCTTAACAGCTGTTTACCTAATTTAAATTAAGCCATTTAAATCACGTGAATAGAAAAAATAATAATTTGGATCCATTTTCTCATGAGCACTCCTCATATATGAAATATGGACATACGCACACACAGACATATAACACAAAACACAAATGTGCAAACAAACGTACAACACAAGATAATAATAAAGGCCTTGTAGCTTTACCTAGGTGAAATCTCCATTGCAATGTTTAAAAACTCCACAGTCAAAAAATAAAACTGATCAAAAAAAACATTAACCTAAGTTTGTATGAGCTCAAAAAATAAAAATAGAACCTTATGATGTGGAAAAATGCAATAATAAAATCGATATTGAAAAAAGCATCCTGGTTAATCACAGTCGCAGATGTAAGAATGGCCAAGCTGGAGTTCTGGATATCAGCTGTTATGGATTTGAGTCAAATCATCTTCTTTTCGATCTGTAGAAATCGTTTTAGTTAGTCTTTCTGGAATCCAAATCGGCTGCTGTTCTCCCTGTGGAAACACGCAAACAGAGCCCCGACTCCAGACAATCACTGGATCAGGACCTTTCCATTGTCCTGTTAGAATATCTTTCCAAAGAACTTTAGGCTTATGCACTTTTTTTGGATACATATGCCTTTCCGCAGCACTAAGTCCTGATGAATCCAAATTTAAAAAGTTTAGAGTAAAAAGGGTTATTTTAAGTTTATCTTTGGGGGATATATACCCCTTTCCCATTTTTAAGATTAACTAGGCTTCGAATGATGCAATCTTTTCTCCATCATGAAGGCATCTTAACCACCTTCAAATTAACCTTTTAAAGTCTTACAATTATCATCTATACTGTACTTTTAAACGTACTTTTTCACCACCTACAGCTTCACTATTTTAAACGAGGCTTAGATTCTGTTTAAATCGCTTAATATTAGTTTACATGGCTGCCCTTCAACCAAAGGCCTTTTTTACTCCATTAAGAAGCTTTGTCTCAATCTGCCATGTACAAATACCTTTTTCTTTTTCTTCCTTTCTCAAGCTTTTAAGGTAAGTCTAGTTTCCTCAAAATCTTTTTAAATGGCATTTTACAACTTTTTACTTTAAAACAGAGATTATCTCATCTAGAAACATTTCTTTTTCTTTTAAACTTCCATATTAAAATATATTTCCACATCTTGAATCTTTTTATATCTCTTTTTAAGCCATTAACCCTTTTTATAAATTCACATTCTGAAACAACCCTTATAAAATTTCTGATTTAGACAAATTACTCCACTTTAATAAGATGAAATACTTTCATGTTTTTTTTTTTATGGTACTATAATAATATAATTGAAACCCAACTGAAAATTCTTATACTCTTTGTATATAAATTACACCTGATAGAATCTTAACTCTTAGTAACCTTGTTTTAGCAAAGACATAGACCAAAGCAATATTAAACTTTTTTTCCATTTACCAATTTATGAAAACACACATAATGATTAAATATATTACCTTATGGAACTTAATAAGTAAAGAGTACTTGATTTCATATTTAGTGGTTGATATTTTAACACTCTAGTTTTGTAAATTAATCAGATGTCTGTAAAAACCAAGATTTTAGACAAGCGTAGTAAACAGAATTAGCCATCTCTTTCTTGTTGAAGAAAAATCCTTCTACAGGATACCATGATGGTCCCATTGATATATTTAACAACTTTTCATTTAAAAGCCATGGGCTGCATTTTTGTATTGTATCAACATACGCCCTAGCTGTTCTTGGTCTTACTGGGGTGCCTTTTTTCTCTAACAATTTCTCTCCCTCGCTGGTGAACAACTTCAAACCTTGAGTTAACCATTTTCCCCAGTTTGCCTGAGAAAGTTCTAGGAACAGGCAACTTGAAATAAAAACAAAATAAATCAAAAAAAGAACACATTGTTTTTTGAAATGGTCACCCATTATTTCACACTTCCTCAGGGTCGAACAATTTCACTTACCTTCTTTTCAGATGTTCCCCGTATGGACCGCCAAATGCCGCAGTCTCTGGCTGGGCACAAATCATGAGTCTCCACACAGCTTGTAGATTCAAACAGCAATTCTTTATTCCCGAACTCACACCGGCCATCTACAAACACGTTCTGGGGGAATCCACGTTCTCTGCCCAAATCCACTTCTCCCAAATCCACTACTCTGCCCAAATCCACTCTACATGGGCTTCTGTCTCCCAAAATATACTGTCTGACCCTAAGGACTCAAGAGGAACTCAGCAGCAGGATACGCCCTATTCTGAAGGGGGAACACCCTAATCTCCTATTATGCTAAACCGCCCTATTCTAAAGGGGGAACACCCTAATCTCCTATTATGCTAAACCGCCCTGGTCCTTGAGCAAGGTCACCTTTCAGAAGTCCTTCCACTAGACAGCATGGAAGTAAGCTGGCAAGGAGATTGTCATACCTACTTGGCTGATGGCTCGCAGCACATGGCAACATGTGTGCATCTTAAGAGCATAGTGCTGAGTTGAAAAGAAAACATATATATATGGCATATTATTTATATAAGTTAAAAATATGTGTACCCAGATAACAATACATATTTTACAAAGACACTTGCAAATAAAAAGGTAAATATTAAACTCAAAACATGATTACTTATGGGGGGAGAATGGGAATGGATAATGGAAAGAAAGGATTTGCCCAAATCAAGGATGAAAATGTGTCATGAACTAAAAGACATAATTTACTCTATCCTTTGAATTGAGATGGGTATCAAGAGAGATTGTACCCTAATGGTGGATTAAGAGCCCACTGGGTATGCAAGTGATTACATGATCTTTAAATATGAGTCTGTCACACAAGATCACATGATCAAAAAAAAATCAAATAATAATCATTAGCCAATGATTATAAGGGCATATGCATCATATTACATACTCTTACTCAACATATTTTTGTTGCTCATTTTGAATAACTGATTTTCTCTCTAATTATAGCTTATGTTCATATATTTTACTCTACTCCATTGATTATGTCATTCCTATTAATTTAATATTTTTAACTTGAGTGATTTTACTACAATATTAAGCTTTTTTAAAAAAACATAAATTACTATACCTTCCCTTACCATCAATTGCATGTATGTTTGCTTTATTCTTAATAGAAATTCTACCATCATCTGTCTGTTTTTCTTCATGGTGAATAAAAGTGGTGCTTTGTCACTCTGAAACACAACAAAATAGTTTATTCATGAAATTACTACTTCCCAACTAAACTTAACCTTACAAAATACTGTATGAACATAAATATATAATAGTCATGTAAATTAAGAGTAGCCACTCTCTTCTCTTCCCATTCTGCTTCCATACATGCTGCTATTTCATTTTTAAATGCCTCTCCTCTGCCTAGAGTGGCCACATGAACTCCAGTCATTTTCAAAATTGCTTAATACATTACTGTTTCTATGGATCTTTGCCACTATCAAGCATTCATCATGGCATCTAGGAGTTATGTAACATGCATCCACCTCAACCAAGAGCATCTTGAGGACATAAACTGTATCTTCTATCTCAGTAGCCCCATTCCCTAGTACATATTAGTAAAGGACGTAATTATTATATTCAATTAAGAAGCCAAATTCTCAAGTCACTAGTAGGGTGTATCAATCATATTCTGAAGAATGTCTACTTTTTCAGAAATACCAAGCTGCATAGAAAAACTTTCCTTGTAAATGGGTGGAATAAAAGAATATCATGCTAATTGAAATAAGTCAAACTAAGAAACTCAAAGGTCAAATGCTTCATATGTGGAAGCTGCAGTTAAGTAAATAAAAAGAGAAGGGAAGAACAGAATATTAAAAGATGTAGGGAAAATCATTAGGGTACAAAAAGGAGATTGAGAGGCAGAGTAGGAATGGGAATGGGAAGGCAAAGAAGAAGGAATTCCTTAAAATTTATGTTAAATGCATATATATCATAGGAAACTGCACCTTTATGTATAAGTAAAAAGAAACAATCAAAAATAAATAAATAAACAAGTTCAAGGAAGTCCAGGAGTATAAGAGGAGGAGAATAGAGAAGGAAGAGTAGGACAAGAGGGAAAAGAGGGAATCATGAACTCAACTGGAATTCCATGCATGTATGATTTTGTTGGGATGAACTAAAAACTACTATGTAAAACTATAAACTCTAATAAAAATAATATTGAAAATGTATTCTCAATTATAATGACAATCCTGGTAACATAATGCTAAGGTACTTTTCAATTTTTTTTTACTCTCATTTCACTTTAATTGCTACTTAAATTATTTACAATTTAAGGCAAAATTTAATTCAGAATTATTATGTATCAACAAGATTCATGCTGATCTACACAGATTATTTTTATTATCATGAAAGACACTACATCATTTGCATTTTTAAGGAACAAATCTGAAGAGTAATACATAGCACATCTTGAAAAATCCATGAGTGATCTACTTCTAGCAATAATTTATACACTTCTAGCAATAAGTAACCTAACCAGCCTTTCAAAAATTTCAATGAGAACATGATTTTTATAGTATATAGAAAGAAAACTATTTAAATGCCATATTTTAAATTCAAAAATTTAATCCCATTTGAAAGAGATTCATAATATATTATGTAGGCCATATTCTTGAATATCAGTAGAAATAACCATGAAATCTTTATCAGAATACATTATAAAACAGGAGTTGTAACCTCATTTATAGAGGCAAAGTAGGTGATCTGAATGAATACTACAGTTGCCAGTAGCAAACTGAAGAATATGTGTGCCCAGCATGTGGGAGGAAAACCCTGCACACCATACCACACAGTACTATGGTTCAAGGGGGACCACATCAGGTTTCCTCACAGAAGCTTGAAGTTAAGATTCCTGCATGAGTCTCTTCAATTCTAGATGTGGACTCAATTCATGAAGGCAAACTAAACATACACATGAGCTACAAAAGAATGAGTAGGAATACAAGGAGAACTTCCAACATTTGCTACTATTCCAATCAAAATAATTCTGCTTCTACTCAGTATTTGTTAACATACATCACTGTTAATTTTAAAGAAACATTTCATATATTTTGGAAATAGTGGTGATTGATGTATATACCGTGTTTTTGGCTTCAATATCTGCATTGAATGAAAGCAGTTTTGTTGCTAATGATGTGCTCCTATAAAAGATAGGACAGTGGAGAGGAGTTTCACACTTGTTGTTGTGAACATTTGTATTGGCAACATGTTATAGAAGAATAATTGCACATTCCTCTTCTTTGTATTGTTAGGGCCTGTCGGGTTTTAACCAAGAAATACAATGTAAATATGAGAAATACAAGAAAAATATTTCACATTTCACTCATTAGTTATAACTAACTGGCATTACTCATTTTTTTCTTCTAAGCATTTCATCAAATTCATTTCCTGCAAAACCATTGGCTACATCTTCCTTCATCAATGATGTATTGCCTTCACTGTCACACAGGTCGACACTTCATTTCCTCTTTACTAGAAGAGCCACCACTGATGAATTGCCATTGGCACAGGCATAAGAGGCAAGTAAGAGGCTTTGTTAGGAATTCATAAGACACATTTTGAAATACACAACTATTTATGCAATTATAAACATTAAGTAACTCATTATTCCTCTATTTTCTTCTGAAAAAGATATAATATTTACTAGCTGTCATTACTTATTAAATTAATGAATGATTGGCCTATGCCATTGACACTTTCTTTCTTATTTCTTGTTTCTATACTACTGGAGATTGCACCCTGGGGCACTCAACTATTGAGTCATATCCTAAGCACATTTTATTATTTAAAAAAAAATTGATGCAGGGTCTCACTAAGTTGCCCACCCTAGCCTTGAACATCCAATGCTCTTGCCTCAGCATCCTAAGTCACTGGAATCATGGGCATGTGCCACTGTACCCAGTTCCATTGATTTTATTTATTTTTGTTTCTTTGTTTTCATGGTGCTGGGTATGGAACCAAGGCTTGAAACATTCTAGGTAATGAAGGGCTCTACCATAGAACCATATCCTCAGAGCAGAGCAGCCCACTTGCTTAGAAAGTATGTGGCCTTGAGATTTAGCTCATCTTCATTATAAGTTCTATTTTAGGCTCTGTGATATACTAGTTATCCCACAATCTTTGTCTTAGTCAGTTTTCTAAAAAAGTAAGGATTAAAATGAGTATCTCTCAGGGTCTACAGTGATACTTATTGGAGAATGTATGTAAAACATTTGAAGAGTTTCCAGCACAAGCAACAGCTCTATAATTGGTATCTATTGGAATCAATACTATTGCTTTTACCAACTATAAGTATTTCAATTAATAAATTAGTAGCATTATAGTGATTTTTACAAATATTTTTAAAAAAACTATATTTAAATAAGTCTTAGATGCTTTTTTCAATGATTTTAACAACACTGATATTGGAATGCCACTAATAATTTAGGCTGCATTACAACTATAATTGGTAGCATTTAATTTTTTCTTCATACACAAAATAAAGAACCATCATATAATCCATGGTGCTTTACCTTAAGTGAAATGCAAGACAAATAATTGATTTATGGCACTTCTCATCACATTGATGGAATTTAAATTATGTTCAGTTTTTAAAAGTACTATTGGAAAAGTAGGCTGGATAATAACATCCAAATACCAAACTAAAAGCAAAATACCCCTTATTTATCTTATTTTTTTCCCAAGTAACTTAATGCCAAAGGAAAAAGAACCCAAATAAATTAGTATGTTTAAATTAATTCAGTATTTAGATATACAGAATATATGTGAATCCGGTATTTTCAATGTTCAGTATTTAATACTGTCTTAATTTTTCACAAAGGCAGTTTAAAATTTCTTACCTCCATCAATGCCTAATTGGAAAGGAGGAAGAACTGATTTATTTGAAATTGAATCCTAGCACTTCAGTTTTAATTAACTGGTCATGTAAAGGAAGTTTTTATGTAAGAGTTCTGTGAGATAGTAGAATATGTGAAATACAAAATAAGTAGCTGTGCAGTTTTTTTAGCATAAAAAAGTATTCAGTTATGAGTAGAAATGAATAGAATTAAATAATAAATAAGAATAGTTGAGAACTTCAGTATTTTTAAGCAAAGCTTTTATAAAGTAAGCAATAGTTTTGCAGTAGTAATAATCTTTTATACTCGCTCTCTTCTATTTTCTTCATGATGCAATAAAATATTGAAATAAAATATACATATATAAGAAATGTATGTGTAATAATACCTACAATAGATGAATTGCACTATAGGACGTCTTTATAGAAATGTATAGAAGAAAACACAAATGCCTCTTCACGTTGGCAAAGGTGTTCTAAGAAATAATAAATTGAAAAGAATTCCTTTTTTTCTACCTCTCTTTTTAAAATCTATTATGTTGATGATGATGACAGTGTTGTTGCTGTTATTGTTCTGGGGATTGTACTCTTACCCTTGACTTTGCCATGCAAGAAGTACTCTAACACTGAGCTACATTTCCAAACTTGGAATTCTAATTTAAATCAGATAAAGTACTTTTTTACAAATGCTCAAGTGACAGTGACATGTGAACATAGAAAAAATATATAGTGTCCTTGGTAAGATAAGGAATTTAAGTCTAACAAATGAAATAGATTTCTCAGGTACAATGTTTTCAAAATGCAGAGTAGTGGTATTGGGCTGTTGATTAAGGTTTGAGCTGTTTAATGCTCTTCATATAGATGATTGGATGGCAACTTCTGTGCAACATTTAAAACTGTGCATGTCACTACCTACCAATTCCATTTTACTATTCTTCCAGATATTTCAGTATTCTTTTTATCCTGTTCTACTCCCTACTCTTTTGGCCATTGGTGAACAAGTAATTTGTGAAATGGTTCAGAAAAACTAGCACTTCTTTTCTTTTAGAAGATGACTGTGTTCCTTTAGTTGTTGTTCTGGATAGCTTGTATGGGATGAGATGAAGGAAGGCAGCCTGAGTCATAGCCCAGCCATTGTTTTGGGCTATCAGCATCCTCTGTAGAGTACAGAGAAACCAAGAGCTCTGGAATTTTATGCCTCTCTCTGCCTCTTACTAGCTACATCTGATTGTGGCATACTAGTAGAGTAAGGCTTCTTTGAGATAGACACAGGCATTGGCTGCACATATCTATGTGCTCAGATTTGTGTGTGTGCTGGGCCTCATACATGCCAGGCAAGCATTATGCCACTCAGTCACACCCCAATCCCTCAAGATAATTTTCAGTACAAGTAGACTTATGCTTAAAAGAGGATTAACCTTCAAGTGTATTGGCTGGGATTGAGAAGATGATCAAAGATGACCTCAAGACAAGATGATGAAAAGTATTTTTCTGGAGTCTTTTATAATATGCTTTGGGCCTACTTCTTTTCTATTTAGTTTTTTTTCTGTCTTTCATATAACTATATTTAGGAAAGTTATGCCTTAATAAGTTTCTTGTCATAAATAGCTAATTACGAAGCTTTTCTTTATTAGGAGTATATCTGTAGTTTATATGCTATCCATTTTGAACACGTTTGCTAAAAATGTTAAGGCAGGAAGTATTTAAAGTGTTATCTAAAAAAAACTGATTTGACTAATTTCTTCTTTCAACAGTGTTTCATAATCTAGACCCTCAGTGAAGACATATTTGGTTTTCTTCTTTCCTTTTTTTTTTCCAGTCCTGCGGATTGAATCCAAGGTGCTTTAATCTACAGCCTACTAATCTACAGCCCTAAACCTTTTTATTTTTCCGCCTCAAACATACAATCCTCCTATCTCAGCCTCCTACATTGCTGAGATTATAGGTCTATGCTATCACAACCAGCCATGTTCTTATTTATTTATTTATTTATTCATTCATTCATTCATTCATTCATGTACTTTTCTTTAAGGAACTCATGGCTGGTGGCAGAGGGAGACCAGTGACAGGAAGCCCAAGACAGTTAATC
Source organism: Callospermophilus lateralis (assembly GCF_048772815.1). NCBI lineage: Eukaryota > Metazoa > Chordata > Mammalia > Rodentia > Sciuridae > Callospermophilus > Callospermophilus lateralis. The sequence goes on from NW_027510272.1 coordinate 2,354,583, forward strand.
CAGGAGTTTTTAGAAAGTTTCCCAGACAATATAGTATCAGAATAAATCTTGAAGGAAGAATAGGAGTTAGTTATAGTAATAATTATAATAAATGGCACAGCATGTACTTACTGAGGGCCCAGAACTATACTAAGTGCTTCACTTCTTCATGCAGCTACTACTGTCATCTCCATTTTACAGATGAGATCTCTTTTTTAGAGAAATTTTAATATGTGCAGAAACTAGGAAGAAGCAGATAGAGATTTTATCCCCAGGCTGTTTTACTCATGAAAGTAAGCTCTTAATCTGGCCATATGTGAAGGTAGAGGAAAGGCATTTCAGTTTTAGGCAAAAGCTGAAGAGTACAACACCATAGTGCATTTACCAACCCACAGAAGTTCAACATGACTGAAATGTAGAGTCTGGATTACCCATTTATGAAAAGAAAGGCAGGAGTCAATTTATGGATGTCAGGCTAAGGAGTTTGGATTTCATCCTGTGTGCAAATGGGCCCTGAAGAACTTTGAGATGAGAAGTTACATGATAAAAGGATGCATTGGTAGGGGCAAATCTGGCAGCAGGTTTAGAGAATGATTTAAAAGGGAAGGCTAGACACTGTTTATGTTTGGAGTGTTTGAAAGGTTTGAGAAGAGAATCACTTGAGAAAATTGAAGGATGTAAAACTGATATGACTAGTGATTGTATGGGCATGAGGGTAGGGGGAATCAGACATGGAGGGGTAACGGGTGGAGTCAGATCTGGATTTCTGGATTAGGTAACTGGGTGGATGGTGGTAACATTCATTTAGGATTATAAAAGGAGTAAAATTTTTCTTAGTGGGGAAGAAAGAGGGTGGTGGATGCTGGAAAATGCTTAGATTTTTTTTTTCAATGGACTGAGTTCAATATCCTGGAGCAGTCTATAAAATTGTTGGAAATAAGTCTGGAACTTAAGATAGAGATCTGGCCCAGAATAGCTGATCCAGATATCACCAGCATATAGTGATAGTTGAAGCTGAGAACAGATGAGGTCATAATGCAAGACTGAAAAGGAAAGATGTGCCTAAGAAATAATATACTAACAATGTCTCTTTTCCACTTAGAATACAAGTTCTGAAAAGACATGAATGGATGATTAAATAACATAACCCCCCCCCCAAAAAAAAATTAGGGAAACTGAATCTATGAGGTATAAAAAGTGGTACAAAGCAGTTGTGAGGCAATTGTTTGTTAGAAGGAACAATGTTGAAGATACACATACCTGAGTCTATATAATAAACTTGCCCCTGGAGCTATGTTGGGTACTGAACCACCTTCCTATCTCTGAGTACTGATTGTTAAGTTTTCCATAAGTTTTGTGAGGCTTATGTATCCAGCCAAATCCTTCTGTTCTTTATTTACTCATATAGTTAATTTTCTGTGTACCCAGAAGAGTCAGACTGATAGAAGGTACAAATTGGAGATGAAGACAATGATTAGAGATAACCAGATTAGAGAGTCTTGTATATTCTAAGAACTGGCAAAAGGTCATCAAACAAAATATTAAATGTTGAAGGAGAGAAGGGCCACAGCAGTTGTGGGTGTAGCTCAGTTGATACAGAGTATACTTAACATGAATGAGGCTCTGGCTTCGATTCCCAGCAATGAAAAATAGAAGGGTATATTTTTTTCTATAGCTTTCTATTTCAAAATAATTTCAAATTTAAAGAAAAAGAATATAAAAAACTTTTGTTCATCCTTTACCCAGAATTCCTAATTATTAAATTATTTGCTTTTCATCATTCTCTCAGTATATATGTACACATTACTTTTTTTCTATGCTATATAGTGGAGGGAAAGGAAAAGGTCTGCCCCAGGATCTGATTAACGTTATGTGTATATGTGTGTATGTGGTAGTGGAGCTATAGGTATAGTTCAGGGGCATGTCCAAGGCCCTGGGTTCAAAGCCTGGTACCACACACACACCTACAAAAGATTATGTGTACTAGTAGTAATTAGTGATTACTTGTATAGATAGAAATTTTATTAATAAAAATTAAAATTTTAGAAATAAATAATTTCCTCAAGTGACCTTGAGTTACATAGGTTGGGCTCAAGCTATTCCATTGGGTTTTTAAATAATTTGGTTTTTGAAGAGAGTGGCATAACTAAATGAGTAAAGTAATTCAAAATTAGATTTCCTTTTCCTGATTTTTCATTTTTTTGCTTTATATAATTGATTCATATGTTTTTAAAATAACAGTATTGAAAATATGTTGTTAGATTTTGTTTTCATTGTATATTTAAATGATTTTTGACTAGTAAGAGAAGTATTTCGTGTACAAGTTCTACAGTATCCTTTCTTTCATGACAGTAAAGTTGAATCAGAAGATAACCAAGAAGAACAGAAACAGGTCCACATAGGAGAAAGCAGCCTGACACCATGGGAGGTGTGGTTTGTTGGCAAAGAAAAAGAAGAACATGACCTGCTGCAACAGAAAGCTCTAGAGGTACAAGTAGACAGTATTCTTTCTATATGACAATGAGCTCACAGAGTAGAGTTGCTGTTGTAAATTAAAATGTTAATCTTATTGTTCCTGAAAACAATGTGTGTGCATTTATTTGTATTTGTTTACTATATTAATCTTAATAAATCTAATTGTAGAAGCAGTATATTTATTAGAAGTACATTTAGAAAATATAGCTAAATATAATTAAGAAAATGAAAAGCTCTTTTAATTTCACCACCTAATAATAATCTTTGTTAAAATTATGGAATATAGCCTTCTAAACTTTCTTTGTAAGTTTTTTAAAAAATAAAAACAGTCATCTTAAGTATCCAAGAGGTTTGATTCCAGGACTTTCTTGGATTCCAAAATACTCAATGCTCAAGTCTTTCTATATAAAGGCATTTAATGTATATATCTCCCAATCTACTTTTAATCTTTTCTAATGTAAAAGGGAAATGCCAGAATATACTAATTTACACAATCATTGTAATATCACCTAAATATCACCTAATACAATATGAACACTACCTAAATAGTTATTATACTGAATTGATCACAGCATAATGACAATAAAACAATGTGTCCCTGCTCAGTATAGGCACAATTTTTTTGGCATATTTTCAATTTATGCTTGATTAAATCCATGGTTGCAGAACCCATGGATACAGAGGGCTGATTATATGTACAAATGTATATCTAGAGAGACATACAATAGAATTTTGCTCTTAGGTAAATTAAACTATATACTCAGGAAAAGTTCTAGGAAAGAAGAGAAAAATTGAAATAGAGACAGGAATCTATTCTACCTACCAAAGAGCATGTGCCCTGGCAAGTAAATAGATTTGTGTAACTTGCCATCGCCTAAGCTCCCTATCCAGACTCACTCTCTGATTTCTTTTTATCACAGAAATGGTGAAAGATACTTCTTGTTTTTAGTGAAATAGTTTCAATCTTTTTAATCTGTTTTTTTGCCTGTTATATTATTAATATATTTCCATGTTATTTTAATTTTTTTTGTATTTTTTGGAGCTGCATTGGGGATCTAACCCAAGGCTTTGTGCTTGCTAGGAAAACATGTTACCACTGAGCTATATCCCAGCCCTCATTAAATATTTTTCAACACCACTATAAAATGATTGTTTATTATTGGCTGGGGATATAGCTCATTTGGTATAGTGCTTGCCTCTCATGCACAATGCTCTGGGTTCAATCCCTAGCACCACAAAAAAAGAAAAGCAAAGAAAAGAAAAAGATTGCTTATTATTAAAATGTATTAATGTGTATTAAAATATAGTAAACTGGTACACTATGGTTGGATATTTTAATTTATTCTAGTCTGTTAGTAACCATGTTATTATAAAAAATCATGGGAACTAAAGCTTTGCACATTCTTTGCCCTTTATAATCTTCCTTGAAATTTTTCATATTGGTTTTGAAATTAGTTGTTATTTTTGTGATGAGTTTATACCAGGTAGGCAATCATCTGTTCAGGAGACTTGGAATGATTCAAATGATTGTGTAAATTAGTATATTCTGGCATTTCCCTTTTACATGATACTTTGTATTCTAGAATACAAATTTATTCCTGGAAATGTACACTGTGAGAGTAGTATTTATTTTCTCTTAGCAAGCACAGGGCTTGAAAAAGACTTTGTGGTTTGGTTTCAGCCAGGCTTAATAAAAGCCCTAGTTCTAGTCTTTTTACTTGCTGGATGATCTTAGCCAATTTATTTAGATTTCATACTTCAGTTTCCCCATCTGGACAAGGTGGGAAAAATAGTACCTGTCATGGGATTTTTGTGAGGATTAAATGAAACAAAGTATAAAGATGGCTGATTTGGTTTTTTATTGGTATTGGCATTTTTATCATTGCTAGTTTTAGCCTTTGGGGAAGATTTTTTTAAAATTTGTTTTCAGAATTAATGTTTATTTTTAAGACCCCAGTCTCTTCCCATTACCTCAACTTTAGATTTTAACATTACTAGTTCTTTTAACATTACTAGTTCCAATGTTTAGTGTGGCTTTTATTTTTCCTGCTTCTTTTTTTTTCTTAGACTGCTAGAGATCAAACCCAGAGCCCTGCACATGTTAGGCAAGGGTTCTACCACTGTTCATCAGTCCTTGGGTAGTGTTTTTGAAAAATATTTGTTCACAGTGAGAAATCTAATTTTTTCATGTTGAACATAACTATAAACCTATACATAGATGTATATACATATATATTTGAAAAAGTATCTTACTTTATTCAAAACATGGTATTCTTTTTTATGATAGTCAATTATAATCTGTTAAATTGATTTTAGACTTACAACTTGGAAAACACTGGTAGAGTAAGTTAGTGGTAAAGCACAGTTCATTTGTGGTTTTTTCTAGCTACTATAGAAGTCACTTGTAAGGAGAATCACTATCAGTGAAAGGGGGAGAATAATATTTACCTCTTATTGTTATTATGAGGTCTAAATGAATATCAGGATATGGCCTACTATATATAAAAAATTCAATACGAGTTAGTTATTACATATGAAAGTATATAATAATTACTCTGAAAATTTGTTTCAAGAACAGATTAAAATAATAAATATAAAGCCCTTACCACAACCATTAAGCATATAGCAGGGTGTAATTATTTGTATGTATTAAAGCCTTTTAATGTTTTGAGTAATTTGACATTTCTTATGGCTACTTCATTACTTAACTTTGAAGAAATTTAAGATATTTTTGAATGAACCTTGCCTGTTAGTTATGCCAAGGAATTGTACCTATCAACCATAACATACGGATCATATACTCAGTGTTTTGTTAGCTTATTTTGAGCTATTATGGTCTTTATATTTTATTTCTTTTGAGTGAAAACTTTATTTATTTTTTTCTTTTAAAGAATACTGCCTAAAACTATTATAGCTTTCTGCAGAAATAATATTTAACTTCTGTCATCCAGAAAGTGTAAATTGGAGGTACTTTCATTGGAAGTAGGATCAGTTTGCTTTGCAGGATATATGAGGGACATTTGGTGTTGGGGGACTGATGATATTGGTAGAAAACAATGCAGAATTAGAAGATGGCTTATCATCATAAATTTCAGCCAAAATCTATTTGGATTTTCATGCCTTTCTCTTTATTTCCTAAGTCATGCTTTTCCTTATTTTTCTATTCCCTAATTTGCTTACAAACCATGTCATTAAAAGCACAGATTTTTGACCATAAGGAATTGTTTATTTCAGATCCTTATAAAAGCTAAGAAGCATGAAGGAGAGAGAAGTAACTTTGCCAAGGTTTCGGTTAGTGGCAGAGCTGGAACTGGTATTAAGTTCTTTAGATTTTCAATTTATGTGCTTTTTATTAAGAAACATTTTAGAAATAAATAGATCAGACATATTATTTGCTTTTTAAACTTATTCTTGCTTTCTTATTTTCTTCCTTTAACATTTAAAAGAAATTTTTTTTCAGTACCACGCAGAGGTACTTAACCACTGAGTCACATCTCCAGTCCTTTTTTGTAGTTTATTTAGAAACAGGGTCTCACTAAATTACTGGGGGCCTCACTAAGTTGCTGATTGCTTTGAACTAGTAATCCTCCTGCCTCAGCCTCTCAAACTGCTGGGATTACTGGCAAGTGCCACCATGCCCCACTTAAAGGAAAACTTAAAGGATAGTTGAATCATTAAAAAGCTCATTTCATTCATGAATTTGTTTTCAGTAACAGACATTTAAATTTGTTTTAGACATCTCTGTGAGATTGAGTTAAAAAATTGTTTTAACCCTTTACAGTTACCCTATTAAAAATGTTATACATTTGTAATAATGTTGAAATGATAAACATGGTAAACACTGAAAATTAACATTGACATTATGCAAGCTAACATATTGGTTTTGTAGGTTATTAAATATATTTACATTTTTATTATTTAAAATAATTCTTTAATTCTTCTAAGTTCTCTGTGGTTTTTGGCTAATTCTAATTTTTAACATTTGACTTAACATTTTAATGTAATCTGTTCAAAATTATAAAAATTATTTATTTTGTGACTAGTCCAGGTACTTTTTTTCCTGTTATTTTTTAACCTCACCATTTAATCTTCAGCTATTTAATTTATCAGCCATTAAGGAAGGAATAGGGTAGGATATAGAGTTGGTGAAACTCAAAATTGTCAGTTTGTTTTTTGTTTTTGTTTTTGTTTTTGTTACCTTCAATAGTAAAAAATCATTTGAAAACAGGCAAAGTGTATTGAAATAATGATGCATGTTTAGGACCCTCTTTGGAGTTTTGTTTTCCATTACCAAATGTTTATTCTAAGGGAAAATAGCTATAATCCTGTTGAAATTCAGTGGTGTGCCAGAAGAACACACAGGGTCTTTTGGAAAGAAGACTCCTGCTGTATCCTGGAGGAGGCCTGCCTCAGTGGTGAATAGATGGAGCCATTCAGCATGGGAAATTCTAAGAGTAGCTAGCCTTGGAAGAGAGGGTAGTGTATGAGAACGTGATGTATATTCTGGGTAGGCAAATACTTAAATAGACATTATAAGAATACAGTACTATTCAGGTCAGTGGTAGCATTTTCTAGGTACTTTTGGATCTTTTATTTATTATCACCTATATCAACATTAACTAAAATTTGGTATTCATAAAATAGTAATGCAACATCTTAATTTTCCCCCTTTTGAGTTACTTGAAGACTGTTAAAAAGTATATAAATATAATCAATTATGCTTAATCATACACTTAAACTTTTTTAAATGAAAATTTAGAACTGGTTTGGAAAATTTTGAATGTATAGTTGTCAGATTTATATCTAGCCTTTTACTATATGTAAATTTATACACATGTATATACACATACATACACACATGCGTATCTGCACACCCACACACACTCTGTGTGTTTTTCCTTTTACTTGTTTTCTGGCACAAGTCCAGACTGTCTTCCCCTTATAGGGTATATTGTCGTAACCTTCTAGTCAATCTCCCTCAGAATAGTACTGATCATTTCAAACTCAGCCTTCAGTCTTAATAAGAGCAGTAAATCATCACTTTTGACTTTTATTCTTCATCATAGTGTTCAATTTACTGTCTTCAAAAAACCTCTTTCTATCTAAAGAAGAAATTAGTACCACACTTTAAATTAATCATCATCCCCACCCACATCTTTCACTTCTTTTAAAGTCATCTTCTCTCACTATTTTAAGAACTGCTCATTTCTGACTATCCTGGTTCAAACCATTTTTCTTTGTCTTCCCTTTTTGTTCTTTTCTCCAAACTCCTTTTTTTATACCCAGTAACTCACAGTGTAGCACTTTATTCTTTGGTATATAGAGAAAAGATTAGATGAGAGACTTCTAAAATTTCATCTTTCTGTGTGTGTGTGTGTGTGTGTGTGTGTGTGTGTACATGCACAGTTCTTGTTAGATCAATAGCAGGCACTCAATTAGAGTGTATTGAGTGAGTAATGAAGGAATAACAGCTATGAGGTAGTGAAGAATCCTATCAAGGTGGATATTTGTTTTGTGGGATATGGTATTTCAAGGTTTGAAGATTTTCTAAGTGAGATAGGGCAACTATTTTCTTTGCAGTGAAATTTTAAGATCAGAAGTCATGGTAAACAAGTATCTTTTGATTAGTCATTCTAAAATGCAAAAAAATATGTTCTTGGTGTAAAGTTTTATCTTCATTTAAGACCCTGGAATTAACCTGAGAGTTGGAAAATTGCCCATGGAGGTAAGTATTTGGAGAGAAAGGAAAGATGGGAAGGAGAAAGGGAGAACAATGGAAGATTCATAAATGTATCCGATTATTAGTATCTAAGGAAGAAAGAAAACTAACCAGTAATTATGATTGTAGAGTCCTAGAGAAGTCTAGTTTGAATAGCTTTCTCAACTAAAGCCATAATTTAGTTGATGAGTGACAGAGTGGTAGCATTCAACTTGTAGTTTTATTTGGCCATGCCTTCCACATTCTTTCTTCTAAGGAAATGCCCAGATGTGTAGATTCTGGTGACAACAAGACAGTTAAATAATCTGAGGTATGAATTTGGTTTTGTTTTATATCCCAGTAGCTATAAAATCTGTGAAGAAAACTCTGATTCTTCTTTTCTCTATGGAAAACTGAATACCTTCTTTAGATTTCTTCTTGGGTGTAACTCAGATTTAAAATTTTAATTTAGGGATTACTTAATTCCTATTCTGTAGCTTCAGCAAGAATCTTGAACCTTTTTATAACTGTAAAAAAGTTGCAATTCTCTTGAGCTACTGCCAATAGCTTACAGTGGTGCCAAAATTTATGTATGGGAAAGTTGATTTCAATGAGGGTAATTTAGCTGAAATTTAGTCTAAGAAACTAGTGTTTTACTGCCAAGCAATTATTTGCATTTCTAAAAAATGACTTATATTTTTACCAATGCTTTCTTTCATTGTAGACTAGTTACTTAAGTAAGTTATTATCAGTAGTGGTATATATTGTATAATGGAAACTATATTCTTGTTTAATTTGGTTAAGCTCAACCTTTTTTAAAATATGTGATTTGGGAACTTCCCTTAAACATTGCCTTTTGTTTAAATAAAATCCACAGGAATTAAATCAACAACTAGAAAAAAAAATGAAAGAATGTGAAAAAAAAAGATAATTGCTGAAGAAAAGCACAAGGGATGGGTTCAGAAAAAGAATGAACAGGTAAAAAGGAAAAAAAATGCATAAACAAATCCTAACATCTCTTTTCAAAGTCTTTCTTCCAATTAGTCCTTAGCTATATTTTTCTTATATTTCTCTTAGGTTCTTTCTCTTTTGGGGTTTTGCTTTTTTTTTTACCCCTACCCTCATGAATATTTATCAAGTCTCTTGTCTTCTGCCCTTCGCCCTTTACTCTTCTTTTGTTTTTGGTACTAAGGATTGATCCCAGACATGCTTTACCACTGAACTACATCTCTGCCCTTTTTATTTTGTTTTGAAACAGGGTCTCACTAAGTTGCTGAGACTGTCCCTAACTTGCCATCCTCCTGCCTTAGTCCCCTTGAGTCACTGGGATTAAAGGCATGCACTACAGAGCCTGGATGCTCTCTAATTTTATTCTTTTCTGTCCCTGTGAACTCTACTAGTGTCTGCCTGAATTCAGCAATTCTAAATATTTTTAAAATATTTTTAGTTGTATATGGACACAATATCTTTATTGTATTTATTTATTTTTATGTGGTGCTGAAGATGGAACCCAGCACCTCACATGTGCTAGGCAAGTGCTCTACCCCTGAGCTACAATGCCAGCCCCACCAAGTCTGAATCTTTAGACTTGAATTTTTTGAGTCTTGGATTTCTATCCATTAGATCAGCAGGAAACTCCAAATGTGTACACCTAAAAAAATACCTTTGCCCCATTCCTCTTCATAGACTTTTTCCTATTATTCCTTTATTTCTATTACTTCTACTGTGTCTTCAGCCACTTAATAATAATAATTATTATGTTGCTCCAAAACATCCCTTCCTTTACTATATATAATTGCTGCTTCTATTTTATTTTCTGAATGGTCTCATTACTTCCTTCAACTTTATTGTTTACTTCTCCACACTAGGATATAAGTTCTTATAAGATCAGGAATTTTACTTCTTTTTTTCAGTTATCCAACAGCTTATTCATTACCACACATTAGAGGTACCCAGAAATATTTGTTAAATGAATAAACCCTTCCTGTATGTCTCTGCAAGATTAATCTTTGCTGAATAGATCTGACTGTCATTCCTTATGTCTATTTTTTTTATGTTCCACACCTGTACTGTCTTCTGACTGAGATTTTACCAACTCTAGACTGACTGTTCCAAAGTAGCATTTCAGCCATGTCTACCATCTGTTTTCTCTTTATTCTATGCTGATTCTTTTTACTGAGAATATTTAGGGAGCTCACACAAGATAATCACAGCTGCCCCCAATCTTCTTGGAGTATTAGTTTTACTGGAAATGTTTTGAGAGGAAAATGTTATATTTTTATAGTAAAGCAAACATAGGTATATAAAGAAGTAGACTGTAAGTTTTATTTTTATTTTATTTTTCAAAGTGTTCATGATCAAACCCAAGGCCTTGCATATACTAAGAGAGCACTAAATTTTTTACATTATTTTAAAGATACAAATAAATTTCCTAGAAATCTTGAGCTTTTGGCTGTACTGCCCAGGCCTCAAGAGTATGTATTCTTGAGAAATTTTGAGAATACTTATCTTTTTACTATTTTTTATTTCCTAATTTTTACATATGGTATTTTATCAGGATGGAATCTCATCATATCCTCTGTTCTACTTTTCCATTTGTCATCTAACTCAGATTACTTCCTATATACAGATTGGCTGTTCACATGTTAGAGATTCTTTCCTGTGAATCTTTGATCAATTTATATTAACTTTTATAGCACTTTATCATATGGTGCTTTGTATTTTCTGTATGTTTTATAAAAAAGAAAAAAAAATGGCTGTATTGTATTATGTACATCCCTTTGCTTTCCTTGTAATTTTAAGATCCTTAAGAACAAGAATTCTTTTTTTATTATTTTTTATCCATTACAAGATTTATAATCCTTTGTATATAGTAAGCTTTTGTTAATTGAATGAGTGAATGAATTTTTTTTTCTTTTTCTTTTTTGCAGTGCTGGGGATCAAACCTAGGGTTTCACTCATGCTGGGTTTTACCACTGAGCTATGTTCCTATTCTTCCTTTCAATTTTTTTTTGTTGTTATTATTATTATTATTATTATTATTATTATTATTATTATTATTACTTTTTAATTTATGGTGCTAATTGAACCCATGGCCTTAAGCATGTTAGGCTAGCATGCAACCATTGAGCTATCCTTCATATCCCTACTTTCAATTTTAATACATTCTAATGTTGGATCACACATTAGAATTTTTTTAAAAGGTCTTTATTTTGTTTATTTATTTTTATATGGTGCTGAGGATCGAACCCAGTGCCTCACATGTACAAGGCAAGTACTCTGCCACTGAGCCACAACCCCAGCCTGATACATTAGAAATTTTAAAATAACTGGGCGTAGTGGCACATGCCTGTTGACTCCAAGTACTTTAGAAGCTGAGATGGGAGAATCACAAAGTTGAGGCCAGTCTGGTGAATTTTCTGAGACCCTGACTCAAAATGAAATGAAAAAAGGTCTAGGATAGGGTGTAGCTCTGTGATAGACTGCTTATCTAGCATGCATGAGGACTTGAGTGGAATCCCTAATATTGCCCCCCAACCTCCATTTAAAAAAAATACTCTGCTATCACTTTGTTTTATATTGTGATTCTGTATTTTTCAAATTGATTTTATTATTAAAATATAACTATGAATTTAGATAAATGCTCAAATTATAGGACAAAGATTTAAATTTTTAATTATAGTTTATGTCCTTACCTATTGTTGAATGTGATGCCAAGTGATATTATTATGAGTATCAAATAATTTCAGTAAGTTAAAGATAACATAATCTTCATCATCCAGGCATTAGAAGAAGGAAATTGGTTAGAGAGGTGTGTGTGTGTGTGTGTGTGTGTGTGTGTGTGTGTGTATTATAACCATAAAAGTATTTGATCCTTACTTAGATTGTGTTTGTTTAGAAATCAATTATTATGAATTGTGTTTGTTTACTTCATCCCCAAAAGAGTACTTTGAATAAATGTCACAATCAAAATAAGTCTATATGACCATTACAAAATTTTGATTGACACCTTTTTGAAGTTTATATAAAAATAGTTCTCCATGTATGGTGTGCTCTCCATTCAAGAAGCTTCTCTTACCTTCTAACTTCATTAAGCTAATTTTACCATGCCAATCAAATATAATCGTTGTTTTTTCTAAGAATGTAAGATGCTGCTGAGGGATATATGATATATATTCACTGTTTTAGTTAGTTGTAGTAGACCTAATCCAATTATTTTTGAGGAAAAAATTCTTTTGGAGTAAGTGGCTTGCCATGACATAAATCACTAATTATTGAAAGCAAGATTCCATAAGGTAGAAAATGATTCAGACATGAACCCTGAAAAATTAATTTACCTATTCTGCAGCATTCTTGTGCATGTTAAAGAATAATTGATCCCTCTTTTTTTTCTTAAAAACTATCAGATTTCTTATTCAGCCTTAGTTACATTTACTTGTATTTGTAAAGACTGCTCTCCTGGTTCTTCTCTTCCTGTCTGCCATCTAGCTTTCTGTTTACATTTCATGGTGTGTGGTCCTCTGCTGCCTACAGCTTTATTTTAGTTTTATCTTGGGCTGCTATTTTCTCTAAGTCATTTTCACTGTGTTTTATCAAAAAATCAGACAAAAGAATTTATGTATATATTAGTAAGATTGCTTTCTTCTAATATGACTGTAAATTGTGAAATTTTTTTAAAACAAATATCTTATCTCATTGAGTACACTTAATATTTGTGTTGCTATGCTAAATTATTTTCCAGATTAATGTTTTTACACATTAATACAAATTTTGAAAAAGACCTCTACTTTCAATGTTTTGAAAAGTTATTTAAAAATAAAATTGTTTTTAATTCTCAAAGCACACTGATATTTTATTTGAAAGACTTAATTCAAATCAACAAGGTGTATGATTGATAACACTGTTATCAGTGTATCATTCATGATTTCAACAAATGTTTACTTAGCTTTTTCTATGTGCCAAGTAGGCCCTATTAGAAGAATTAAAATAGAAAGTCAAAAACTTTAAGTATCCAGTTGTTAATTTCTTTTACTTGTAAGAAACAAAGGTTCTTTCAGGGCACCATTTTAGAAAAAGATGATTAATTATTGTCCTCTGTGATATAGAACCAGTGTGCTAGAAATTCCAAAACCACTTAATGGCTGACTGCTTTCTCAGTAGCAGTGACTATTCTGACTGCCTGCTGTGCAATAAAATACACCTATTTTAAGTTTATGAGTTTGACAGATGTGCATACCTGTATGATTAATAAGCACCACAGTCAAGAATACAAAATTTTCATCACTCCGGAAATTTCCCTTCACATCCAACCCCCATTCCCCTTCTCATAGCCAGCCACAGCTCCAAATATCTTGGTAATCTTTCTATTCTGTATATAAGATTGTACTGTCTATACTTTCTTAAAAGCAGAATGAAAGAATATTTTGGACTTTTTTGTGTTGGACTTTTTTTTGTTTTTAAATATATCCTGATATTTCATATATTGTTGATTCATTTTTATTTATGAGTAGTCTCCCATGGAATAGCACAAATTGTTTATCCATTCACTAGTTGATGGTCAGTGGATTGTTTTCCATTAGGAGATATTATGAATAAAATTCCATGACCATTTATATACAAGTCTTTTTTGGACATTTGTTTTCATTTGTTTTGGGTAAATGTTTAGGACATGAATTGCTGGGCTATGTGGTAAGAATGTGTTTATGAGAAATAGCCAAAGTATTTTCTCAGGTGCTTATACCAATATATCTTCCCATGACTATTTATAAAAGTTCCAAATATTTTACATCTTTGGCAAACCTTATAATGTCAGTCTTTTATTTTTGTTCTTCCAGTGTATGTGTAGTATATGCCATTGTTTTAATATTCATTTCCATGAGATCTAATGCTGTTTCACATCTTTTTATAAGCTCATTGTATTAGTCTTTCAGGGATGCCATAACCAAATACCACAGACTTTGGTGGTTTAAACAACAGAAAATTTTCTCACATCCCAGTGTCTGCAGGTTTGGACTCTATTTAGGCCTCTGGCCTGCAGATGGCTTGTCTTCTGGCTTTTTCTCTGTGCACACATATCTTTGGTGTATTTTCTTCTTTAAAGGACTTCAGTCTTATTGGATTAAGACCTCATTTAAGTTTGATTTACTCTTGGAAGGTTTTATCTCCTCACACTGGGAGATAGGGCTTCAACATAGGAGGTGAAGGGACATAATTTAGTTGATTATACTTGTTGACCATGGTAGGCAGCATTCTACAACTGAGCTACATTTGTTGTTAGCTTCTTTTGGACTTGTTTTGTGTCAGTTTAAGTCTTTTGCCCATTTTTTTGAAGGGGTTACATGACTTCTTATTAAGATATAAGAATTTGTAAGAATTCATGGTTGAGTAAAACTTAGTGGCAGAGAGCATGCTTAGCAGGCTCTGGGTTCAGTCCTCAACAAGTCTCCTTTCTCCGTCAAAAGACATGTAGGAATTATTCTTTCTTTTCTTTTCTTTCTTTCTTTCTTTTTTTTTTTTTTTTTTGAGATGGAGATCTTGGTGATATCACTTTTTTACCCCGGTTGACCTCAAATTCCTGGGCTTGTCAGGTGATCCTCTTGTCTGAGTCTCCCAAGTAGCTGGGAATATAGGTACATGTGACACTGGGTGAATTTTGTACATTTCTCTTCAATTTTTCTTTTCTTTTTTAATGTGGTGCTGGAGATTGAACTCAAGGCCTCACTCAGGCTAGTCTAGCACCTGTCAATGAGCTAATCCCCAGTCTTTGAATTCTTTATATATTCAGACCACAAGTCCAATGTCAGATAAATGCATTGCAAATTTTTTCTCCCATTTATTTATTTTCTTTTTTCTTTCTTTTTTTTTTTTTTGCCAAGGACTAAATCCAGGGATGTTTAACTACTGAGTCACATCTCCAGCCAGTTTTTTTTTATTTTTTGTTTTGAGACAGTTTCTTACTAAGTGGTGTAGGAGGGCCTTGCTAAGTTGCTGAGGCTGACTTTGAAGTTGAAATCCTCCTGCCTCAGTCTGCTGAGTCATTGGGATTACAGGTGTGTGCCATCACTCATGGCCCATTTAATTTTTCTGAATACTATGTTTTAAAGAGCAGAATGATCTTCCTTCCTTCCTTCCTTCCTTCCTTCCTTCCTTCCTTTCTTCCTTCCTTCCTTCCTTCCTTCCTTGCTTCCTTCCCTGGGGATTTAACCCATCTAGTCTTTACCACTTAGATATATCCCCATCCTTTTTTTTGAGACACAATCTTGCTAAATTGTGTAGGGCCTCCCTAAGTTGCTGAGGCTGGCCTTAAAAATGTGATCCTCCTGCTTCAGCCTCCCTATTCACTGGGATTATAGGCATGCACCTCTGTGCCCAACTTAAAGAATACAAGTTTTAAATTTTGACAATATTCCATATTTCAGTTTTTTCCTTTTATGGTTATGGTTTGTATGTCTTTATTTAAGAAACATTGTGTAATTCAAGAGTATAAAATATTTATTGTTTTCTTCTAGAAGTTATAACTTCAGCTTTACCTGTATGTTTATTTTGAGTTCATTTTAATATCTTGTTGAGTTAAAGGTTGGGGTTCATTCATTTGCATACATATATTCAATTGTTCCACTGTTAATTGAATAGATAATCCTTTCCCTTTCAAATTACCTTGGCACTTTGTTTAAAATCAATTGAACACACACACAGACACACACACACACACACACACACACACACACACACACATACACACACATAGATCTATTTCTGAATTCTATTCTCTTCTATTGATTTTATATCCTGTGTCAGCAGTAATAACTTATTACTACAGCTCTATAATTATTGAACTTATAGTTTTTTAAAAATAGATATATAAATCAACTTTTGTCTTCTTTTCCAAACTTATTTTAGTTCCTTTGCACCTTTCTATATGTAATTCAGCATCTGATTATCAGATTTGCTAATTATGCCTGCTTGAATAGTGCCTGGCACTATTGGGATTTTGTTAAATGTGTAGATCGTTTTGGAGAAAATGGCTTTTAGTAATATCAAATTTAAAATCTATGAATATGTTTTTTTTTCCATTTATTTGTCTTATTTCTTCTCAGTTTTATTTAGTTTTTAATGATGGTATTATGCATCATTTGTTACATGTATTTCTAATTATTTCACATTTTGGGCTATAGAGCAGTTATCTTGCCTTGTTTCTGATATTATCTTGAATCATAAAATTAATTTGTGTAGTCATTTGTTATTATTTCTTTCTTAAATGTACATTGCAAACTACCAATGAAGCTATCAGAAACTAGAGTACTTTGTGGTAAATTTTTAAATTTTGATTTTTTTTATAATAAATGGTTATCCAGATACTATTTCTTCTTAAATTAATTTTGAGAAGTAGTATGTTTTAAAAAGTTTTGACATTTCACTTTGGTTTAAATTTTTTGGCATAACATTATTTTTAGCATTCCTCCATTATGAAGTCTTTGTGGTCTATAGTGATCTACTACTTACTGTGTGATCTTAGACAAATTTCTTACCCTCTTGTGCCTTCCTTTCCTCCTTTGTAAATAGGATAATAATAGTACCTACCTCATACTGGGATTGTAAGAATTAACTGATGGTCCATATGTATAATAAAGTACATAGAGTAGTGTGAGGTATAGATACCAATGAAGTGTTAGTTTCTGTCATTAAAAACATTGTAGGGACTGGATGATTTCTTGTTGGTGAGGTTAGGCAGGAGAGTCATAAATCACACAGATTAAGAGAGATATATTCCAAGACCATTTTCAGTTTGTAGATTTTCTGTCAGTGAGGAGTAATTAAAACCCATTATTGTTCCATTGGCTACTGAGGTTTTGTTATGAAAGGATTCCTTTTCACAACTATTGACTGCAGAGCAAGAAAGAAATATATCAACTTGAGGAATGGTACAAGCCCTGATTTTCAAGACTTGCTTGTGCTGCTCAGCACTGAACAGGACATGTATTGTATGTAACTGCTGTTTATTAATTGGGTGTTAACTTATAATACAGTATTTTACAAGATACTTTCAGGGAAGGAATTTCTCTTTTGGGATCATCTCTCTTTGCTCCATGAAAACTGACGTGTGTGTGTGTGTGTGTGTGTGTGTGTGTATATATATATTTGTATTCCATATTCCTTTTATACTTTTCAGGTTAATTTCTAAAAGTTTGATAAAGAGAAATCTCCATGTCATTATTTATTTAAAATTTAACTACAGGTGGTAGGTTATCATTTGAGTAAGGAGAAGAAAAGCATTGAGTTATATTTTATGTCAAAAATTATTATTTTTTTTCTGAAAAGGGCCAGATCTTAAACATCTCAGGTTTACTGCTCATGCAGTCTCTATGGCAACTATTCAATTTTGCTATTGTAGAATAAAATAAACCATATGCAAATATATAAGCAAAATTAGTTGGCCATACTTATATACAATGTTGTTTACAAATACAGATGGCCTGTGGGCCGAATTTGATATTTAGCCTTGTTTGCAAATCTCTGATCTCTATAAAACAGTATACCTAAATATTTGCCCAATTATGTCCTTATATGCAATCTTCAGCAGGCATTATTCATTTGAATTCTATAACACACTTTTGGTGAATACTTATCCAAGTATTTGTATTGAAAAATTGTCTATCTAGAAATGTTCATATATATGAGGGTAAACATCCATTAAAAATACTAGGATTCAGCAGTCTAACAGATAGAAATATTTATTCACTAATTTATTTAAAGAATATTTATTGAGAACCTGTTATTTACTCAGTACTATCCCAGTTGCAGGTATATGTTGGTGAGCAAGATCTTTGTCAGTGTCCTAATGAAACTTACAGCCAAGCAGTAACTATCTGTTATTGACATTGAACAGGTAATTGCAGTATGTTATATATTCTCATAAACCGCATTGTGCCAACCACTGTTACACCACTTATTTTAAGAATAATAGAAGTTTAGAAAATTATTTCATATAACAATCCTTCCTTATGTGAGAATAATTACAGGTATTTCAATTAAAATTTCTATTTTTATTTAAGAAAAGGAAAGAAAGAGAACAAAAAATGAATAAAGAAATGGAGGAGAAAGCAGCAAAAGAACTAGAGAAAGAACATTTGCAAGAAAAAGCAAAAAAAATATATATCAAGAATGGTTAAAGAAAAAAATTGCTGAAGAATGTGAGAAGAAAAAGAAAGAAAAGGTATTTTTATTAAAGTATCCAGTTAGAATATATGTTTTTGGTGTTCATAGGTGCCAACCATATTTTAGAAAAAAGTATAAGATTAGAAAATTGACCGTATCATAGCATAAAGATATGAAACTATCCTTACTTATATTATGCTGTCTTTAAGCTTCAAAATGAATATGTATTTTTGGTTTTCTTACATTGAGTAATTTCAATAAGCTTATATATTTTTCAGTCATATTCAAAATTGTTGTTAGTTGTTTTAAATATTTTTTCAATATACTTTTATCTAGTCATATTACTGTATAATAAATTACTTTAAAAAGAAGGTGGATTCCTTTTTCTTGGGTTTGATATCTTATTGTTTAGAGGAAGACACATTAATATCACATCCCTGATCATGTTCAATTTTACTCCCAAATTACAGAAATATAATTCAATATTGTGGCCAGTAAGCCATTGAGAGAGGAAACAGCTCGGAGAAAAGACTCAGTAGAATTTGAATGGAAAGTTTAGTTATAGAATATCCTTGGGAATGCTTTGGTCTTGTCATTTTAAGGAAAAAGAAAAACAATGGCAAGCTGAATTACAAGAGAAAAAGGAAATAGCAGATAAAAGTTTAAGGAATGGTTGGAAAATGCAAAAAGTAAACCTTGTCCAGCTGTAAAGAGCTATGGGTATGCCAATGGAAAACTTACAGGTTAGTTTTAATGTTATGTGGCTTACATAAGTATGGTTTGCAAAAGCAAATTTTATACATTTTGTTTCTTTTTCACAGAAATAGAAACTTATAAAATTTATTTTTCTTTCAAATTACTATCTTTTAGAAAATTATACTATGTTGGTAGGAATTTATTCATTCTCCATAAATGATATATAGAGGTAATGGTTGTAGAACTTCAAACTTACACTTTTAAGCAATGATTTCTAACATTTGGAAATAAGTTAAATTCTCAGGAATGGAATTGTAGTTCAGTCACAGAGAACGTTCTTAGCATGCATACAGCCCTGCGTTCAATTGCTAGCATCCCTGTTAGGGCTCTCACATTCTTGGATGAAAAAGCCTTACTCAGGGTGTTTTTAATGGTTCATCTTGCCTACCCTTTTTCTAACCTTCTCTAAGGCAGAGCTTCCAGTGTCTTTGGCACATTATTTTTACAGGGTGGGTTATAGATAGCACATGATCAAACAAAACCAATTGGCCTTTAGGCTTGGTCTGATGATAAATGGCATTGCATATTTTTCGTTCTGTTTTATGTTGAAAGCTCATAACTTGATGACAGCTGCCTTCGCTTGTTTAAATGATTTATTTTTAAAAATACTCCCATTCTCTTTTGTTCACACAGTGGAACATATTCCAGACTTTGTTTTGACCATCTTGGTGAAGTGTGTGTTGACATATTATGCAGTCAAAGTGGGCTGCCAGGGTCTGAAAGAAACATTCCTGCTGTCAGGATTAGACCTCTCTTATATGTCATAGAGGTCATCCATTGTATCCATTAATGCATTTTAGCTACTGAGGATGGCTTCTTTGTTCTCCTTCTCCTCCTCCTCCTACCTCAACATTCCTCCCTGCCACCCTCCCTTTCTTTCTTTCTCTCTTGCTTAAAAATAGGGCAATAAGCAGTGATTTTAACCTACTGATTAGATAGTAAAGCTAAGACTTTAGGTGGGAATATACATATTGACTAGAAATTAATTGCTAAAACAATGGACTATTTTATTAAATTACTTTGCATTTTGAATGAGTTTAATTCTTTTTTATTTGATTGGTTCTCTTTAGTCATACATGACTGTAGAATTCATTTTGATATAACTAAACAAATATGGGACATACCATCCTTATGGATGTACACGATGGTGCAATTATATACATCATGTGAAAATTATTTTAAATTCATTTCACTCTATTTTTTTCCTATCCCCATCCCTTCCCTTCATTCTAATAAGCAACATATTTGGCTGCATGCTGTACTTCTGTTAAGTCTTTATTCTTTATCCTATCATTTTTATAAATTATGAAATAAAGGAATTTGTGTGCCTATAATAACCAAAGAATTTGAAGATAATTTACAGAATGTTCTTCCTTCACATAGTTATTATTGTCAGGCATCACAATTTTTAAACAGTATGTTCATCAAAAGATGCTCTCTCTAATTCGTAATAAAATTTCACTGATTCTGTGAAATCTTATTAACTTGAATAACAATAAATCAAAATTCCCTTGTTCTAAAAAATCTGATTCACTTTAACTGTATAAGCAAAATAAATTTTTCTGTAAATTTTAGTCTCTGACAAGGGGAAACTAGTTCAAAAATAAGTCATTTCCTAGACAGGGTTAAGAAAATGAAGGTTTTATTCAATTTTATGGTTCTGAAATTAATTCCATATTAAAAACTTTGCAGGTATTATTATTTGCATTGATTTTAACAATATTATTTGGGTTCTCAGCATTATTTTTTGTATATGTTTTAACTATTTTTTGGCTTCTCAGAATTATCTTTTACTACATTGCTATATTTGAAAGTGTTAGATTTTTAAAAGTATTCAGATTAGCTTGGTGTGTCAGTGATAGTTCGCCTTTTTGACAGTTTAATATTTTCTAGGAATTTTAAAATAAGTAATTGTTGTCAAGAAGTTTAGTTGTTTTGTTTTGTTCTGATTTTTCAGTGATTGTAGGTTTTTACAGTGGAACTTCCTATCCAGAACCAGCCTTTTGTAATTCAATTCCATGGAAACCAATTCATATGCCACCTCCCAAAGAAGCTAAGCATCTATCAGGAAAGAAGAATAAAAGACCTGTGATAGGTCAGCCACACAGGTAATCTCTGGTAATTCATAAAGCCAGAAGCAATCTCTGCCTGGGAACTCTGTGCAAAATGGAAAGATAGTATATGTGGAAAATACTATGCTTTTACCTAAAGCTACTTAATTTTGAAATCAAAAAGATTTTTTACCTCTCAATCAGCAAGTTAGTACTTGATGTGATTATTTTTGTATTTTATATAGAGTCTAAATGATTAATTGAGAAAGGTATTTTTTACATTTTGGTTTTTCTTCTAAGATTGATCTTGGCATATTGTTTTGCATGATAAATCTAACAATTTTGCTTATGTTTAGCTTGTTTTAAAACCACACTGTAATACCCATAAAACCGAAAATTTTTCCTATATTATTTCATACTCTATATTGTTTGCTGATGTTTATGTTCAAGAACATAACATTAAGATTAATTTGTCTAAATATGCATTTCTAAACTGCATGATTTATTAAATGGGTTACAAACCAAGAATAATCAAAACAGTCTTTATTGATGTCTTTTAGTATACTTTTTCCATTTTTGATATTTTAAAAATAACTGAGTAAAAGTTTATTTTGTTACAGATATAAGAGTTGGGACTTCCAAAGGAAAATCTAAACACATTGTTTTATGCTCTGTGTCTTAGATTGATGTGTCATAATCTTGAGACCTTAGTAATATTGTGCTTTATTTTGTAAAAATAATTATACATTAATTGTACTTCTTTGTTAGCTTTGAAATTGGGATTGTCATTGCAATATTTTTTAATATTGAAAGGTTAATTGTCAAGTTTATGTTGCTGAGGTTAAAATCACAGATCTTATTCATAAACACATTTTAAGGATAAAAGTTGAAATGATTACTAAAATAGCACACAATTTGTATTAAAGTTTATTAAATATGCTTTTTAGGAAAATCCTGTTATCTTTTTTAAGGCCTGAGAAAGAAATGAAAATTTATTCATTTGAAAGTGATTTCTATTTAGAATATATTCCATATTTTTGCCAGATTAGTCACCAGCCAAGTTTCTGGTGATCAGGTAGTATGTTGAACAATGCAAGAACACAATTTTTTAAGCATATTCATGTAATCACAACTTTAGAAAAATGCAATTCTAAGCATAGAACAATTTGTTAGCAATCAGTAGTGTTTGTTTAGTCAAAATGTTGGTGAGATTTAGGTTTAGTTAGTTTGTTTGTTTTTATGCAGTACTAAAGATTGAACCTAGAGCCTCACACTCATGAGCTATGCTGAGTTATGTTTCTGGCCCTTGTGACCCTTGACCATATTTCTTAGAACTCCTAAAATAGTGATACTTCCAGATAATCATTCCATTTTAACAAATTTGCCTTTATAGAAAAAATGTAGAATTTTTCAGGGTAGCAATATTTTTTTTTCTGTTAAAAATATATGTGCATTTTCCCTATAAAAGCAATTTTGGCTTTATATAATTCTGTGTGTGTGTGTGTGTGTGTGTGTGAGAGAGAGAGAGAGAGAGAGAGAGAGAGAGAGAGAGAGAGAGAGAGATGTGTATCTGAAGTATCTGAATTTCTGAGGGTTTCACATGTAGTTGTTATATCTAATAAACATTCTATTTCACAGCTGAGATTAACTGTTAACTATAACTATTGTAGCAAGACTTTTCATTCAGTCATTAATCATTTTAGTGTATATCCTGAGTTCAATAGATATCAGTAGTTTTAATTTAATTCTTTCTCTTTTTTAGTACTGTGGATTGAACCTACAGGTGCTTTACTACTAAGACACATCCATAGCCCCTTTTTTTTTATTTTGAGACATTGTCTCACTAAGTTGCTTAGGGCCTCGTTAAATTGCAGAGGCTAGCCTCAAACTTGTGATCTCCTGCCTCAGCCTCCCTTGATGCTGGAATTATAGCTGTCCACCACTGTGACTGGATTTAATTATAATTGCCTCTGAAGATTTTAAACAGGAAATTGATAAGGTGTGGTTTATTCTTTGAAATTACATTGGCTGCTCTGAAGAAAATTACTTAATTGGGAGGAGGGGAGAATGGGAGGAGGGAAATGTTTAGAAGATTTTTTATCATCTAGCAAAGAGATCATGATAACTTGGATTAAGATGGAAGCAGTAATAAGAAGTAGAGATGTGGGCTGGGGATGTGGCTCAAGCGGTAGCGTGCTTTCCTGGCATGCGTGCGGCCTGGGTTCGAGCCTCAGCACCACATACCAACAAAGATGTTGTGTCCGCCAAATACTAAAAAATAAATGTTAAAATTCTCTCTCCCTCTCTCTCCTCTCTCTCACTCTTTCTTTAAAAAAAAAAGAAGTAGAGATGTATCTGAGGTTTTTTTTTCCAAGATGAAGCAAACAGGCCTGCTATTATTTGAATATCAGTTTGAGAAGAAGGAAGAATCAGATATGACTTCTAGTTATTTGGCCTGATAACTATGTAAATAATGATAATTATGACAGATATAGAAAGATTAATAGAGCAGATTTATGGGCTAAGATGAAGAAAGAGGGAGGTCTTTAAGAATTCAGTTCTGGATTTGTTCGATTTTCAGTACCAACTTAATATCCTAGTGGAGATGGTAGTTAATTATATGTGTCTGATGCTCAGAAGAAAGCCAGGATTGGAGATATGAATTTGAGCAACATCAGCACATAGATGATATTTAAAAACATGAAACTTGATCAGAATACCTAGGAAGAGTTTAGATAGTAAGAAGGGTGGGCTGAATATTCTAATTTTTAGACGTTAAACAGACATCAAATCCTGAATCAGCATCCAGTAGAGTAGAAGAAACCCAATAGAGTGTGATGTCACAGGATCCATGAATAGAAGTGAGTTGTGAACTCTATCTACTGCCTCTTGAGAACTAAGACAAAGAAGAGCCTTCATTATTGGATTTGGTAAGATGAAAAATGGTTCTTTGTTGAACATAATAGTGAACATGTATTGAATTATTTCTACAGTTCTGGTATTCTTATGCTTTCATATGTGCCATTTAATCTTCACAATAATCTTATGAGATAGTTACTTTGATTATTTTCATTTTATACTTGAGGAAACCAAGATACAGAGAAGTTATATTGCACTTATTGATAGTAACTCACGGAACATTAATCAGAGCCCAAGAGGTTAAGGTTCAAGCTTAAAAATCAGATTTGTTTCCTTTCCTATATAATAAATATGAAGAAAAACTGGAATGAAACTATAATGAAATAGACTTCATAGAGAATCAGAGGTAACTTTTTGCAAAAGTTTTACAGTGAAAGGAGAAGCTAAATGGGATATGAGCTGGAACGAAATGTAAGGTCAAGATCACTTTGTTTTGTATTAGATGAGTGATATTAAATGTGTTTCTGCTGATGGTAATGCTATAGTTGAAAGACGACTTGATGATTTAGGAGAGATTAGGGATGATTTGAGAAATGCAGTTCTTAAATAGCAAAAATGGTGGCCTATGTAGAAGTAAGGAAATTTCTTCTATTTTAATAGAAAGCACATTGTTCAGAGATTCAAATGTAGCTGGATTGAGAGTATTATAGGAAATTGATGTAGGTAATTCTTGTCTTGTGGTTTCTTGTTTCTATAGAGAAATCAGAAGAGCTAATTGGCAATGGTACTTTCCATTTGATATTTTTGGTTATAGGGTAAAACCAATTAGCATTGTTCTATCATGTTTTTCTCCCTTTCTGGAGAAGAGTTTAGCTATTTGGATTTAGGCCCAGAGTAAGGTTTATTCGGGATTATACAAGTAGACAGTTGGATGGAGAGAAAGAGGAACAAAGCAGTTAAAGTGTTTTCAGGGAGTGATTATCGTTCTGGAACATGATGTTTCACAAAGGATGGGTAAAGAGGGGTGAAAAAGAAGAGGAGATCTTTAATAGAAAGTTGTTTGTTAAGATGTCACAAAGGCTGGGTGAACTGGAAGGAGACTGGAGAGGCAAGGGCTTGTGGTCGAGACTAGCAGTGACTGTATCCAGAGTATAACCAGGGCAGTGGGTCGTCCAGATAGAAAAAAAAAAAAATATATATATATATATATATATATATATATATATATATATATATATATATATATGAGAGAGAGAGAGAGAGAGTGAGAGTGTGTGTGTGTGTGTGTGTTGAGGAAATTAAGAATTTGGGAGACCACAGTATGAGGAAGAGGATTATTATTTTTAAAGATGGGTACTAAAATTGCCGAGAATGTGACACAAGTAGTGGAAAAGAGGAAGACAGTAAGCCAGGTACTAGAATTTCAGTGAAATGAGGTCATGTCTTAGCCAAATGACAGTCAAGAGGAACAGTATTGGCTAGTGTGGTCAGATAAAATAATCTTCAGAATATCTGGCAGTTTTGAAGGAAGAAAGGGGGATGAAGTTGTTTTGAAATAATATTGGAAACAAGGTAGGTGGGAAAACACCTATCTACCAGTATCAAGCCTCAAAGTTTCAGAGGGAAAACAGTATTTTCAGGAGGTTACTACAGGCAAGAGCAACTTTCAAAAGCATGCCTGTAGTAGGATGGTTTGGATGGGTAGAGACCAAAGGTAGAGCCACCAGTAATAAGACTGTGGAACTATTTCAGGGAGAGGTGAGGATCAGACAAGGCCAATAGGGTTGGAGAGAGATGTTTGAAAGATCCATCAGAAGCATAACTTGCAGGACTGTTTTAGAAAAAAAATGGTAAGATAATTGGTAATAATATTGGCAGAGAAAGAGAACACAGAAATGAAGGACAGATTTCAGGGGAGGAAACTGAAGGTCTTTTTTGGGGAGGGTACTAGGAACAGAACTCTCAGGAGCGCTCGGCCAATGAGGCACATCCCCAGCCCTATTTTGTATTTTATTTAGAGACAGGGTCTTGCTGAGTTGCTTAGAGCCTTGGTGTTGTTGAAGCTGGCTTTGAACTCTTGATTCTCCTGTCTGGGACCCCTCAGCTGCTGGCATTACAGGTGTGCACCACCGTGCCCAGCTTTTTTTTTTTTTTTTTAAGTCAAATAGTACTAAATTTTTTTTGTTAGGAAAACAGTATTTTGTTTCACTTCTCACTATCTCTTAGTGCTTCTCTCAGGAGGATATTATATTTTTTTCTGTAGTAATTGTCTCCTATAATATTTTTTGTTCATTTCCCCCTTAGAATCCTGTTTGGCAGTTGTTGGCCTTTCTGATTTAATTCTGTATTTTAAATGTTGCTTTTCTTCTATCTTACTCCTACCACCATGAATCTCTACCTAGTGAGGAGACTATTTTCTGAGAGATTTCTTTAATATCATCTTCAAATTCTTAGATAACTTTTTATGGTACCTTATTTTTAAATTCCAAGCGTTCTTTTGCTTATTCCATTTTCATAGCATCCTATAGTTATTTATGGATATAACATCTTCTCATTTCTAAAGACATTAATTACAATTTTTCTTCTATTTTCATTGGCTCTGTTTGCTCTGTATACCTTTTTCCCTTTCATTTTATCATATTCAGAAGTTTCCCTCAATTGTTTATTAATCTCTGTCTGACTTTATATTCACAATACAAATCCCTATATGCTGGTATTTAGCAACAGGTCATTAAAGAACTGAATAGAAGCAGTGTGGGCATAGGTAGGGCTTGTCAGTGGTGGATATTTTTGTTGTTTGTGGTGCCTCAAAACTTTGAGAAGTCATTCCCCCTGGGGCTGTCAAGTTTCTTGGAGAAGCAGCTTCTAATTTTCTAGGGGGACATAGGCCTTGTTCCAGGGCCTGGTGCCAGGTTCCAGATAAACTGACAGTTAAACTGAACGAGTTCATTATACGTTATGTACTGTCAGTTTATCTGGGTTTCTGTCTTGCCAGTACATATACTGTGCTCTCCTTGGTTCTGTAGGCCAAATTAGTTGTTGTTCTCCTCCTTCTCCTCCTCCTCCTCATCTTTCTTTCTTCTTTCCTTTAGTAATCAATGCTTAGAAAACTTTAGATGGTTAATGAGAAAAGCAAGGAAAAAAGCACCCTGTGGAAACAACTAATTAAAAAGAAGAAAAAAAATCAACTATTGTAAAGTCCTTAAAATGAGAAAAAAAATACTGCATTCATACTGACTTCTAATTCAGACATTTCACTTCTATCTGCTTTCTTACAAAAGTTTGTTGGAATTTTTAGTTAACCACTGTATTCTCTTCTGTACTCTTTGTCCTTGTAAATTTGTATATATTTTCTTCAGGAAATTTCTTAGCTATCATTCTAAGGAATGGGACAGATTAATCTGTGTGTGTGATTAATCTGCTATTTTTAATTGGACTTCTTAAGTTTCATTTTGAACATATTGCTATAGATATGCTTGTGGAGATAGAGGTTTGTTGCCAGAGTTGAGAAATTTTACTTAGTGATAGATATTTAGACCTAATCAGATTAATATCATTTTTGAAGCATATCCCAAGGAGTCTGAAGCATGACATTATTTCATTTATTTACTCAACATGTAACTATCAAGCGTCCACTGTGTGCTGGCAAGAAGATGACAGACTAGGATGGAACGTGAGGAAGGAGCTAGAGGTAAGGCAGAGGCAAAGAAGCCATTGAAGAGCACCAAAAGTGGTGGGAGGAGGACATGAAGAGAGATCTCCTATAGTGAGAGTGGGTACATTCAGTAAGGGTGAGCAGAAGGTGTTCTGTAGCATCAAGTAAAGCTAAGGTTCAGGGAGAATGAGTGAGAACTTCTGCTATTTACTGCATCCCTAACATGGTGCTAGATTCTGGGTGAACAAGATTGTCCTAATCTGAAAACTGTAAGAGCTTAATACATGCCATCAGAGATAACAACAATTAATCTTATACTTACCCTATGAGGAGGTGGCCCTAAGAGTTATTAAACAGACTCAGGATGAGCCACCCAACTAAACAGAACTTTGAAGAATTAATAATAGACTCAGAAGTCAGGTGTATTTCCACATGTAACCTTTTTTTTCTTTCAAAGA
This sequence comes from Callospermophilus lateralis, assembly GCF_048772815.1. NCBI lineage: Eukaryota > Metazoa > Chordata > Mammalia > Rodentia > Sciuridae > Callospermophilus > Callospermophilus lateralis. The sequence continues at coordinate 2,382,669 of NW_027510272.1, forward strand.
ACAACCTCAGATGATATGTAAGCTTTTGAAGAACAAAGGGATTTTCAGAGGGTTTGGACACATTGACACATTAATACAAAATTACAAAGGAAATTTGAAAATTATTAATCATTTGTAAAGAAAATCTTAAGTATTTCATGGAAAAATATACTTTGAGGCTTTTAATGTTAAAAATAGTATATTTTATTAATATAAATACTATATTTCTGTGACCTCAAAGACTGAGGTGACAAAAATGGGCTATTTATTTGAAAAACAAATTTCCAGTGAACTAATTGGCAATTCAGTGTTTACACTCTCATTAACTTGCTTACTATGATACCCATGGCCCAGGGAAATAACAAAAGTATGGAGTAGTTTACACCAATTACACTTTAAAACTAAAAACTAAATTTTCTTTATTCAAACAGAAAACAATATTTGTGTTCTTACTATTGCCCATTAATATCCTAAATTAAATCAAATGTTGGCTTGAGAAAAACATGCTCCCCCCCAAAGCTACTTTACCTACCTACTGTTAATAATGGCAGTATGCCTGAGAGAAAATATTTTTCAGAAAGGACAGCAGTGTCATGGATTTCCTCTTAAAATTGAGAATACATGTAATTATCTGTCAACCAAAAGAAAGCTGTGCTGTATGTGCAGGGACAAAAGTTGGCAAGGAACACTACCTTATTTTTTCCTAGAAACTGCAGAGCCCTTCCAATCACCCTGTTTCCCTTTTCTCCTTCATGTTCTTCTAGCTGATAGAATCATCACAGAACTTAGAAAAAGGAGAAGCCTTACTGGCTGTTTACTTTTACAGCTCTGGGAACACCTGAAGGCCAGAGGGAGATGAAATCTCTCATTTTTCCTTTTTAGTGGCAACACAGGATGGTGTGGGAGTGGAATGTTTTCTTAATTTGAATACATTTACCAAAAAAACCCACCTAACCCCTACCTCTCTACAGCTCCCACTCCCTCAGCAAAAGGCTTTCCTCCCTTGGTGTAGGCTGAGATGCAAAGTGCTTACACAGATAAATCTAAAAGGTGAATCAGAGAAAGTGTCTCTCAGTAAAATGCTCACCAGTTTTATCTGTTCAATAAAGACCCTAACCTGGATGATCTCAAAACCTCTTTTGTATGCTAACACTTTATTATTCTGAGAGATTAATTTTTGTAATTTTAGGGTGCAGATGTTGGTTTCTAATCTCTACTAAGGACAGAGAGAGCAGCAGCATTTCCTTTGTAGAAGGGTATGTGTGAAATAAAAACAGCTTCCTTCAGGGAGTCTTCCTATGGGCCATGCCCAGCTCCTGCTGGGAAGTAGCAGGACTCAGGAGAGCAGTAGCGACTCACCAGAGTTTGAGTACATGTTTTGTGGGGACTCAGACAAGTCTAAACCCCCTTAAGCCTCAGTTAATTCTTCTAAAAAATGGGCCCAATAAAGCTTAGTCCATAGGTGGATGCAAAGATTAATTATGTAAAGTACCTAATACAATGTTTGGCACATGGAATTGCTTATTATGTCATTTGACTGTACTTATTAATAACGGAAGTAGTATATGCCCTTCTTAGTTTGAATAAATTTACCAAAACAACCACCTAACACCTACCTGTCTACAGCTCCCACTCCCACAGCCAAAGGCTTTCCTCCCTTGGTATAGGATGAGATGCAAAATGCCCACACAGCTAAATCTAAAAGGTGAATCAGAGAAAGTATCTCTCAGTAAAATGCTCACCAGACATACCCATGTACAATTTTCCCAATATTTTGTGCAGTTACAGAGAATTCGCCATTGTTTCCTGATCCCAGAGTGGACCCAGCCTCAGTTTGCCATCACAAGTGCTTTTGAAATACTGTCAAGTATTTGACATTTTCTTCACTCAATTGTAGTGTCATTTTGCAGTTGTTTTGTAAAACATTGGGTCTTTGGAAGTTGCATGATCAGATATCTATCTGAAAATAGGTGTTGCTTTAAGGATTGACTATCTTTTAATGATGTAGATAGAACATTTAGTATAACCAGTTTTTTTGTTTTTATTTGGTAGTACTCTTCCATTTGAATTTAATAAATTAATTCAGGAACATTTTGGTTTTCTCTGGCTAGGTTGTTTTACCTCATTAAATTTGATGCTTGGTTAATATGTCTCTTGGAAACTTATGTAAGTTGTCTTTGGTGGAAATGATGGGAAATTATTCCTCACATTTCATAAGAATGAATTACAAAAAATTCTCAAAAGTTATCACTTTATTATGTCTGATTTGATACTCTAAGAAACAGACACTAAAATAATATTAATCATTCAAGAGGTTATTTGGGTCATCGCCTTGGGGTAAATGGGAATGAAGCCAATGAATCCCAAGAGATCATGATGCAAGTCTGGTCCCTGTGGAGGAGAGAAGAGAAGGATTACAGTTTGGTAGTAAGAGTCTTATTACAATGCAGTTCTAAGAAAAGTTCCACCAGTCTGATGAGTTTCCAACCAAAATTGCAGAGGTGTCCACTTGCAGTTATGGGCCTGCTTTAGAATCCCTTCTGTGCTGAACCACAAGCAAGAAGTAGGCCACTGGCAGGGTGGCCTCAGATAAAATCCTGCTTCTGCAGTAGATATGAGACTCCCATTTCCATGGCCACTACACTTTTATTTATTCCCATAGCCTATGTTACAGTCTTATGTTCTTTGTAATTAATATATTCTCAGCTATTGGTTCACAAAATTATTGAGATACTTGACAGTATTTCAAAAGCACTTGTGATTGCAAACTGAGGCTGGGTCCACTCTGGGATCAGGAAATAAAGAGACAATTTCTGTGTAAAGAATTTGAAAATAATAAAGCTGACGAAAATATTCTGGTCTTTTTTTATCACCATGTGCTGGCAATTCTAAGTGATGTCACTGATAAATACTTCAACCCATCAGGACAGACGACTCCAGCCATCACACCCCCAAACTTTAATGTCACTGCCAGGCTTTCTTTTTCTCTTCTTTTTAATTCCAGCCATGAAAGTGTGCCAAAAAAAAGTTGTACAGTTTTTCTCTCCAGATTCCTGATAGGAATGTACTTAAGAGCATCTTTGGGAATGCTAGATACTGAATGACTTTAATGTTGCAGTACTATATGGTTTCAAAAAGTGAAGACATTACTTTATTTTATTTATTTATCTATTTATAGTTGTAGTTAGACACATACCTTTATTTATTTATTTATTTATTTATTTATTTATTTTTATGTGGTGCTGAGAATCAAACCCAGCTAGATGAGGGTCACTTGAATTACTTCCTTTTCAGTTATCCTTTCCAAGGGAAACCTGGTGATCTCCCAGCAATACAAATATGACCATGTCAAATGCTTCTGCCTTTATCTTTTCCAACATCTTCAATCCTTTTTTACCTCCTTGCTCCACAACTTTTACCACTATAACACAGGCAGGTCCTTCGATGAGTATTCTACATGGTGATTTTCAGCCTATATATACCCCTTGGAACAGTGTTTAGAATCTTGGGAAAGAAACTCTTTGTTCTCTCCACCATTTCTTTTTTCCCTGTCCCCTTTTCTCCATTCTGAGACATATTCTTCTACCAAAGGGCTTGACCCTTAATATGGTAAACAAAGCCACTTTATGAAGTATCCCTGTTTCTCTAATCTTGTCTTTCACCAAGCTCTATTTTGTTACTTTAACTTCTTATACTCCAAACTTCTGAAAATTTCCAGAAGAGACCAATTATTCCTAAATTGTGTGCCTATGCTTAGTTTTCTCTTGTCTTTTTAGAATGCCTCACCATTTTAGCTTCTCCAGTGCGCTCTCTCTCTCTCTCTCTCTCTCTCTCTCTCTCCTTCTCTCTCTCTCTCTCTCTCTCTCTCTCTCTCTCTCTCTCTCTCTCTCTCTCTGTGTTGTAAATGGACCTTTTATTTAATTTATATGTGGTGCTGAGAATTGAATCCAAGGTCTCACACATGCTAGGCTAGTGCTCTACCACTCTCTCTTAAAAAAAAAAGAAAATCTTGAAGTTTTGAAAGCAATCAGCAAATCTCTCAATGTGGGGATTATCTCTTTGGAGATTACTCTGACTCCTTACTCTGCTGGGTTTGGACTCTTTTTTTATTATCAAGGTTGCTATGTATTTTTCTTACTAAGCTTGCTGTGTTATACTATAATTAATTGTTTTAATAGGTCTATAACTGTTACCTATGTCCTCTAGATTTTAAAATTTTATAATATTTTGATTTAATTTAGTTTTTTGACTTCAAGAAATTCAGAGAATTATTCTTAACAGAAGCTAACATCAAAATACGTCAATATTGAAAAAAAATTATATATTTTTAAAGAAACTTTAACTGCTACATAAAACCATATATATTTATGGGGTACCATGTGATGTTTTTGTACACACACACACACACACACACACACTCTTTGTGTCATGTTCAAATGGAGGTAAACATATCTATTTCTTCAAATATTTACTATTCCTTTATGGTGAAAACATTTAAATCTTCTAGCTTTTTAAAATGTATAGTACATTATTGTATAGTCACACTACTATACAGTAGCTCATGAGAATATCTTTCTCTTATCAAATGGCACTTAATATCCCCATCCTTTCTTCTCCCCTACTCTCCCTGGCCTCTGGTAACCTCCAACCTACTATGAATTTCTATGAGATTAGCTGTTTTAGATTAGACAGACCTAAAACAAAAGTAATTTATTTTGTTTAATCACAAAAGTGTGTTTTATACTTGCTGAATTTGGGGAGGGTGCCATCTATTCAAATGGAAACATTGCAACATGTTTTAAAAATATGAAATTACACTACATGCTGGAAAACTTAATTAAAAAAGGTAGGTGAAACTCCAAAAATAAAGTATATATAGGAAGAACAAAGGACTGAAGACCAATCATTAGGGCAACATCTGCCTTCAAAAAGCAAACATTCAGGAGTTGAGTAGACAAAAGATTTGTAGAAGGAGAGCCAGCATAATGTATAAAAACCAGAAAAAGGAGTGTTTTGAAAGCAGAAATGTGATGGAACTAGTATTCCAGGTGGCAAGGGGTCTTGTGAAGTTTCTCTCTGGTGACACCTACTCTGGGAAGCAGCATCCACAAAAAAGGAACCAACATCTCCAGGAATCAAACTGGATAAATTAATTGAGGCTCCAATCTTTTTAGCAAGTAGTTCTTGGCCTTTTTGAGACACATAACTTTTTGAAAAATCTCATAAAATCTAATGACTATCTATCCTTAGGAAAATGCACTTGGGTACACATACATGTGCAATTTTACTTCTAATTTCTCATGGTTCTCTCTACCACTACCTCTAAACCATCCCCACTCAAGCTTTTAAATGGACTTCCACATTACAAGTATGCTTCCACCATCAGATCACAAACAATGCTTGGTCTCTGAGGACAGGTGATATGCTTGAGGATTAAGAATTATTATCTCTGTTCAACTCTTAGTAGGTTTAAACTCATGGAGGCCTTAGGAGAAATCCTTTTTTTCCTTACCATTCTAAGGAGCAATGGACTGAGAAGAAGTATCCCTTGGTGCCTGCTAGTCTTTCCAGCCTGCCAATTGAGCATTTTATGGATTTCTACCTATTGACTAACCAAGGCACTAACTTAGGCTTCTAGCTACTGTGGTTCTGCAAGCCTTGGCTTCCTAAGAGATCTCCTTTAGATTTTTAACCAGAAAATAATTTATTTCATCCATGTCTGGCTTTTGGCACCCCTTCTTTTAAATGACTCACCTTCATTAATTCACTTTTTGAATATAAGAATTTAGGAAAGCAATGAAAACATTCTGGCTTCGAGAAATAGTTGTTTAAATTTTTAAAGGAAAGGGGAACAGAGTGATAATCAACTTTTGTCAATATTAGCTGAAGGAAAGAGCAGTGCTGTGAGAGATTCAGAGAACTCGACAATAAAAAATATTATCTTTGACTGTGATTTATATTATGAAGTTGTTTTGTATGTATTTTATGATTTTATTTTTTCTGAATTAGCATAAAATATTTTTGCAATAACTGTTTCAAGAGAGAAATCAGATGTGTTGGGAAATTGTTTTGGGATTCTAAGTGTATTTATTTGATCTATATGTGTCATTAGTGATTAAGTCTTGATATCTCTTCAAGAGAGAATTTTAGAATTTGATAAATGGAGATTCCTTTAAGTAGAATATGATATTTTGTGAAAAAAAACTAAATGTAGTGAATGTGAAAGAATATTAGTATAGAAATAATTATTATAGTCAATATTATATTTGATTTTTAAAGAATAAAGTGTTTGCATAAAAATGCTGCCCCATTTTATAAGGGGTCTTGGGGGTGATGGGCTAGTCTGGTGCCATGCTGTTGAATTACATTACTCTGCATTTTTCAAAACACATAGAACTGTATACCCCAAAAGTAATTTTTCTTGCATGCAAATTTTAAAAATTAACCAGTATGGAAAGCAGACTAACAAATGGATCGAAATATGTTACAAAAATAACCTCTCTGGAAGGGACATGGAAGAAAGGACTTAACCTAAATAACTTTGGGAAACAATGTTTCATATCTAGGTAGTACAAAGGATCCAGAAGTAAAGACTAAGAAACCATTGCAGATCAAAGGAGTCTTAGGAGGAAGATAAAAGCAGTATGGTAGCCCAGGATAGTATAGGCCATCGAAGGAAAGACTGCAGAAATTCAAATGAAGTCTGCAGTTAAGTTAACAGTGTTGTGCCATGTTAGTTTCTTAGTTTTGATAAATGTGCCTTGGTTATATAAATGTTTATACATGGTTATGTGTTAATGTACCATGGTTATAACTAAGAGGAATATGGGTGAAAGGTACAAGGAAACTCTCAATAATAGTATGTGCTCACCTGTTGTAAGACCAAATTTATTTTCATATAAAAAGTTAAAAAGTGCTGCCTCAAAATCCATAAATTTAAAAGTTAGGCTTTGTTGATTCTAGTAAATACTGGATATTTTGGTATTCTTCTACTTTAATATGATAGGTTGTCATTTGGTAGAAGACCATTTAAACATAGATATAAATGGAATTTAATTAAAGAAATAACTTTATTTTTAGGTCTTAAATAGAAACTAAAACCAAACTGAATAATTTATCAAGACTAAAACAGGTTATGAATGTGCATGTGTGACTGTGTTTCATCCAGCATAATGCTTTTGCCAAACAGAACAAGTGTTTGAAATATTTCCAATAGAATATTATTCACAGAGAACAATGCATGATTTCACACTAAATGCATGAAAAGAAACTGTAATTTTATGGTGTCAGTGGGGGAAAAAACAGCCTACTGTTTATGTCATTGTATCTTCTATTTTAAAAACACAGGGCTGGTGATATAGTTCACTGGTACAGTGCTGGCCTAATGTGCACAGTGCCAGAGGTTTCATCCCCAGCCCCCTACACAAACACAGACACACAGTTCTTAACACTGCCTATTGCCTCCCATCCAGGCAGTGATAATTACTTTATCATCCTGCCCCTCTAAGCTTATGCATTTACATTATCTGGTATGCCATTATAGTTTGGATGTGGAATGTACCCCAAAAGCTTTTGTGATAAAATCATGATCCCCTCATGCAGCAAGGTTTAGGGAAGGGTTTTAAAAGCAAAAAATAAAAAAAATTAAAAAACTGTATCTGGCCCTGGCCCTTTCCTCCTCCCCCACTCCTCCACTTCTGCCACCTTCTTGAGCTGAGCAGTTTTTCTCCAATATACTCTTCCACCTGATGTTTCTGCCTTGGAGCTGTGGACCATGGACTGAACCTCAGAAACCTTGAGCCAAAATCAACCTTTCCTCCTCCAAGTTGTTCTTTCCAGGTATTTTGATCTCGGGGATGAAAAGCTGACCAACACACCTACATAATGGGAATGGGAATAACTGTTTCCCTACAATTCCTGCAATTTTGTTCAGTATAAATCTTAATAATTAAGTTTTTATTTAAATTTACTATAACTATATTTTAACTCTACAATAGATTTGTTTTTTTTCCTCCCTAGAAGTGGTAATTTTCTGATAAATACTGAGAACAGATGAGCTTTGTTTAAATTTTTGAATTTAAAAAGTTGTACAGTTTCAGATCTAAAACTAGAGATAGAGCTTTGTCCCCTTTATACTAATCAGTGGCAGTCCAAAAGTATAATCACTCAAATACAAAATGACTCCTCCAGCTTTTTTGTAACCTGGTCTAAAGGTCTGCCTTACCTCCCCCTCTCTGCCCCCATACTCCTAGTACCCCCTCTGATTTCTCATTACTTACCATTTAATCATTTACTCTAAGTAACATGACTTAACTTCTGTATGGTTGTGTCTTACCTCCCTTTTTAGATTGTAAAGGCCTACTGAACAGATTCAACATTTTAAATTTTTTAAAAATGTTTTAGTGCAGAAAAATGGAATATGTGCAAATATTTGAATTAGTGACCCACGAAACCAAAATATTGCCCTTTACATTGTTCCTAATTTTCCTAAAGACCTAAAAAGAGCATACTACAGGGATACTGCTACATCAATGTTCATAGCAGCACAATTCACAATAGCTAGACTGTGGAACCTATGTAGATGCCCTTCAATAGATGAATGGATAAAAAAAATGTGGCATTTATACACAATGGAGTATTACTCTGCATTTCACACTTTTAATCAAAGCTGACTCGATTGGTGTAGTGCTCAATAAAACATCAATCACCCTCCTTCCCTTCCTCGTTGGTTTCTGCAATAACAAGCTCCAAGCTTGTGATGCCTTGGGCACAATAAAGAACTGAAAGGCAGCGAGTGGCTTCTCTCAGTTCCGCCTGTTAAAGAGCAAAGGAGGGTGTTCTCGTTTATACTTCAGGGGGCTCCATCTGTAGTGACCACAAGTGTCATCACGAGCATTTAGCTACATGAGGAGGTATTCAGAAGTCGGGAGAGGCCAGACTTTTTCCCTTATTGCAAAAGGTGAATTGAGGAAACTCAGGCTCACGTTTAAGCAAAAATGAGTTAAAAGCTTGATTCTTATAAAAAACTTGATTGGGGCGAGGGTGGTCACATTCTGAGAATCTGCATATGGCAGAAATAATCACCCTTTCATTTCTGTACTCATATGAATGAAAAAAAGAAGGAAAGAAAGAAAAAGAGCCAGAAATAATGGTACATGCCGACAATACCAGTGGCTCAGGAGGCTGACGCAGGAGGATCACAAGTTCAAAGCCAACCTCAACCAAAGTGAGGCCCTAAGCAACTCAGGGAGACCCTGTCTCTAAATAAAATACAAAACAGGGCTGGGGATGGGACTCAGTGGTCAAGGGTCCCTGAGTTCAATCCCTGGTACCTAAACCTCCCCCCCAAAAAAACAAAACAAAACAAAAAAAAACACTTGAACCCACGTCCCTCGATTTCACTGAAGTTAAAAGAATTCTAAGAAATCATTTGGTAGTGGAATTTGCTCTCTTAGCTTTAAAAGAATGAATCAAAAAGGATTATAGTACATTCTAATGCAAGGCGAATTTTTTTTCTTTCAGTGGAAAACAATATATTATAAGACATAATAAATTTTCATGTGGAATCTTTAATAAAAGGAGAAAAGAAATTACTTTGACATCAGAGTTTTCACTGTGATGCAAAACAACTAAATCCCTATTTTGGTTCTCAATTTCTTGTAACTGTTGTAGTTGAAAAAAAATATATATATCATATATATATGATATTTATGTGTATTTATAGAATGCATATGACATAATAATATGCATTATACGTACTTCTCAACTACAGCAGTATAATATATATTATATGTAATGTACAATATTATATATTATATTGCTATAGTTGAGCAATATGTAATATTTATATATGAACATGTATTCATATATAATAGCACTTATTATATAATATATTAAAATATATCATTAAATTTTGTATATATATTTATAAAATGTATCATATTATCATATAATATGTAATACATATTTATATATTACATGTATAAATTATAATCATAATACATTTCTACATCATATATAATCATATGTAATGTGTATATATCAAAATATAAATGTTCCCATATTTTATGTGTAGATACACAATATATTAAATATATATATATAAATAAAAGTATATATTTAAATATATTTAGTCTATTAAATATATTATATATGTAATATATTTATATAAAAATATAAATATACAAATATTTATATATTTAAATATATAATATATTTTAAATATTAGATAAATTTATCATTGATGGATTTTATATATTATATAAATATCATATATTGTATTTTTTATATATCATATAAATTCATAAAATATAGAAATACATTTATATAGAGATACAAAATATATAAAATATTATATATCAAATATATACATATGTAATATGTAATACATTCTATATTAAATATATAGATATGTAATATGTAAACATTTCTATAAATCATATATACTCATATATTTAATATAGAATGTATTTTATGTATTATCTATTTATATATTATAAACTATACGTATAAAAACTATATGTATAAAATACTATTTATATATTTATTTTCTGTATTTGTCAATTTATGTATTTACATATTATAAACTATATGTATAAAAACTATATGTATAGATACCTTTGTATACACCACGTCCCATCATTTCAAAGTCATCATCATCTTTTTCTACAAGTGGGTTCAGTAAGGATGACTAATTCAATCGAGCAGTTGGGGTTAGCTCCTGATAAAGCCCTTTCTTGTAGGCCCAAGGTCCACGGTTCAAATCCCAGTCCTGCAAATACAAAAAAAAAAAAAAAAGAAAAAAAGAAAAACAAAATCTCCACCTTGGGTTCTGCAGAGTGGCCATTACCCCAGGCTGACTCGTTGCCAGCTCCCAGTATGATACTCGGGACGATGTGCGGTGAATTAAAGGGGGTGGACCCAGGCGCGTCTTTCTCCAAAGCTCCACTTCTTCACTGATGGAGGAAAAGATCCAAGATGGGATGGAGGCGATGCCTAGGGAACTGGGAGGGATTCTTCAGAAGCACAGGGTGCTCCTGGGCCATGCAACTCCACAGTGCACTCTCCTGCGCTGCGAGGGCCAGGGGTGAGTGTGCAGGAAGATTGACACCGGACATCTGGCCGCTAGGGTGGCCCTTGGTGACACTCTTCCCAGGCACACCATCTTGCTATTCTGCAATTGCCTCCTTTCCTGCCTCAGAAGGTTGCTCTCTGGACACAGAGCAGAGGGCGCCACCTACTGGTCGGCTCTGGTTGCTTCATGGAACCCGTGGCATGGAATTGGTGTTTGATTGATGGGTTTTGTTTTGTTTTGTTTTATTTCTTTGCTAAAAGATGTTTCTCATTGAAATATGGATGTATAGGCGTGAAAAAAATAGAAACAGATAAATATGCATAGGATGTTGATATCACTTATGGATCTTTTTGATATTCCTATCCTAAAATCTTATGAGGAATCAATGAAGAAGGTCAGTCAATTATCCAAAGTTAAGCAGCTGAGAACATGGAATTCAGGCAGGATCCAGACCACGCGCTCTCCTCGCTCCCAAAATATTGCCTCCAGAGGTGGGGAGATGAGAATGAATGAGCAAATCATTGTCCCATCTTCTTATTGGGACAGCTATTTAAAGGACCTGCATAAAGTGATACAAAGTATCTTTAATGGCTTTCGAAAATACCCTCCAGACCCACAAGAGGTGAGACTCTGTTCCCTGATGTATACACCAATGGCTTCTGGTTTATACATTGGCTTTGGCTTATGGAATGCAGAAAGAACATGTTTTTACCAGGAAATCCTTTTTTGTTACACTTAGTCTTAGACTGACCTTCCGTTTTGAATCATTGGAACAAATGGGGTTATCAATGATTATATGTGCACATATGTAATTATATATGCAATTTATCCTCGTGAGGCATACATGCTGTTTTCTTGTACTAGATCATTTGCACACATGCATGTGGTCAGCTATAGATATGGCTTATGGGCACCCTGAGCCATTAAAAGTCACATCTGCCAGAGGAAGGAGAAGACCACCTTTGGTTTTCTTGTAGGAGGTGACATACATGTCAGTTGAGCTGGAACATGCAAGTGGTCCTTTATACTATGGTCTTCTTATATTAGCAAAAAAATGGGATTTATGTGACTGGGGCAATAATGAGAATATGAGGAATTTGCTACACAGGTGTCAACTGATCTCTTTGTGGGTTGAAAGATACCGTGTCCATGTCACTAGATGGATCCCAAAGATGCTAATGCAGAGAGACTCAGCACATGTTCTATGTGACTTTGTTTTCTGTGATAGTATAGCTTTGAATAATGTTGATATCAAGAATAACAACAAATAACCCAATAAGGAAAATGTGCTATAGCTACAGAATGGAATTCTATTCAGCATTAAAAAAGACATTCTGACCAGGCGTGGTGGTGCAGTCCTATAATCCCAGTGGCTCAGGAGGCTGAGGCAGGAGAATGGTGAGTTCAAAGCCAGCCTCAGCCAAAGCGAGGCCAAAAGCAACTCAGGGAGACCCTGTCTCTAAATAAAATGCAAAATAGGGCTGGGGACGGGGCTCAGTGGTCAAGTGCCCCTGAGCTCCATCCCTGGTACCCTCCTGCAAAAAAAAAAAATCTTACAAAAATGCCCTAATATGTATCTATGTCCTCCTTTCCTTCATCTCTCAGGGATACCTTCAGAGGATATTTAGCGGGGAGACGAGGAAATTGGGGTGAGGGAAGTATAGAAAAAAGAAAAAAGGAAGAAGGAATCTGATTCTTCCATCTGAACACCCCAAGTGAGTAACTGCATGATTCTCAGGAGAATCCATGTCTGCCCCAGTGTGACCTTGACGGTGCCTTGGAAATGGTTCAGGGATGTGGGTTCTGGGTGGAGTGAGCTTGCTTCCATGAAGTGCTTCGGTTTCTACCTCAGAAAGAAAGTGCATAAAAATAAATACCACAAAGAAAATATCTTCCTTGATTAAGTTGTTAATATTATAAAGAATTTTTGCATGATTATCACATATGATTAATATGATAACCTCATATGCAATTATATATGACTCTATATCTGAATACTGAATATTTTATTGTTTTATGGCAGATAATTGTGTTTTAATATTATGCAATTGTATTATTAATATTGTATTTAATCATATTAATACAATATATAATTGCATTGTTAAGATGATCTATGATATTTTTAATGTATGTGATGGTACTAATATTACACTTTATTATTTATGTAAAAGTCTATTAAGATAACACCTAATTACATTATTAATGTATGAAATTGCATTAATATATCATTTTATTCTTTATATATACAATTACACCATTAAGATAATATATATAGCCAGATGCGTTGGAACACGCCTGTAATCCCAGCATCTTGGGAGCCTGAGGCAGGAGGATCGGGAACTCAAAGCCAGCCCCAACATCTTGGTGAGGTGCTAAGCAACTCAATGAGAGCTTATCTCCAAATGCAATAAATACAGAAAAGGGCCTAGGGTATGTCTAGGTGGTTAAGCACCCCCTGAATTAACTCCCCAGTGCCAAAAATATCAAATGCAATATCTAATCTCTTGGGTGACCTGAGCCTTTGTTCTTCAGAAATGAGGGACCCCTTGATCCATGCCATATCGCCTGGTGCCAATGGAACTGGGGACCAGGGTTCGACCACAGGCATATTTTAAATCATTTCCTTTCCTGAGAGGGAGACAGACAGGCCATGTGTGTTTTTCCCCTAGCCCCCACGCTGGCTAAAAAGGTTAATGTCCTTCCCCCTCCATTGGTTCAGCCTGCAGGTTGCTTAGCAAGGAGGCTTCAAAGATTGGAAGACGTCAATCTTCCCAGGACACAGACAGAGAAGCTCCTCTTGCAGTAGCTCTTCATGGGAGGGTCTCTGCTCCTGGACATTCCTTCCAAATGTGTACCCCTGAGAGGTCCCCTGCACCCACTGTCCCCCAAACAGGCAAGCAGGTAGGCAAGTTGGCAGCCTGTCACTCTCTGTGATTGCATGTCCTGTTTGGAGTGGCCAGGAGACTTCTTCCCACTGGAGGAATCCGGTGAAGATATTGGACTTGGGTGCTCACCCTGTCTCTAAATAAAATACAAAATAGGGCTGGGGATGTGGGTCAGTGGTCAAGTGCCCCTAAGTTCAATCCCTGGCCTGAGTTCAATCCCTGATACCCACCCACCACCACCAAAGAAAAGAAAAAAACAAAAACAGTACAAGACAGTGGAAGAAAAATACTTGAGTTAACAGCTCAGAATATGTAACTATAAAATTTGAAGTTACTTTTGGGGGTACAAAAATGAATGCCAAAAAAATGGTCAGAAGCAAAGGTTCCTGTTTATTTCCCCTGTTGCATATGTGTGAAATATTTCATGTGTGTGTGTGTGTGTTTCCCTATCTTTAGGGAATAATACTTTCCAATACGGTATCCAGACTGCCATAGGGTAATGTCTTACATGCAAACAAACAAACAAGCAAAAATCAATAAAAATAAAAAAAATAATGGGACCCCCTTGGTTATACTTGCCATAATTCCTGACAGACTGCAGAGGAAAATTCAAACTATTTAATGAGAAAGGCAAAAGGCAAAGCTCTTGATTATTATTTGACTCAGCCAATTTGTCAGGCTTCACCACTTTCAGTGTTCTGCCTCTTGCCTAGTAAACCACCAGCTATGAATGCTTCCATGATCTCCGTTGTCCTCCACTACAGTAAAATTTTTCTCTAAGAACCTACCCTATGTCAATAAAAGCTGGTCACCAGCTCCAGTACTTCTTTACACACCAGGCCCTCCTCCATTCATTTCAAGTCCATCCAGAAGTTCCCAGTCTTCATACTCTTGACACATCTTCACATCTCATTCTTTATGAAAGTGAATCATATGCATATCAAATTGTAAATTGTGGATGAAATGATACATCATATGATGTATATATACTGAAGAAATAGGAATATAAGAATTTTGAATAAAAATTTAAATCAAAATACACATCATGTCCCATATGAATATACTTTCATTGATGTTAAACTGGGTCACTGACAGTAGAAATATGAGGGTTAGTACTCAATATTCACTGAAGTTCATTTTGAGTATTCCGAAATGAATATGTATGTCAAGAAAATGAATATTTCTGAAAAATATCTCCTGAAAAGTTGATTATAAATCCACACAGATAGACATGAAAGAATCAAGGTACTATAAGTATATGACACATATATTTCATGTTTGCAAATTCACTCTCTCTCTCTCTCTATATATATATATATATATATGTAATAGTATGTATGCCAATCGAAATTCATAAGGGGATATATATCCTTCACATATGTACCCAAAATATTCATTTTCCTCTACATTGTTTCATGTCTAAACTTGTTGAGCTCACCACAGATTGAATTTTCAGTTACCTCAGTGTATTGGGGGGCAATGATCTCTTCATGAAATTCGTATTTTCCAAAGTGAGAGTACTCTCAAGAATATACCTGTGATGGCAGTAGGATTATATATATGTATCTAAAAATATACATTGTGACCCAGGCGACAGAGACAGAGAGTCAGGAAGTTACATATTTGTTAATTTTGAAAATTCATGGGAAGTAAAATGAGAAAAATATGTCACAGGTTTTATAATATGTATCTCTCATGAAGCAAAAGGCAAGTCCAAGTATACACCATGCCTCCTATCAAATGCCCCTACTTCTATTCTTTTAGGATTATTTTTATAGATGTTAGCATACGTAGTCAAAGCCTAGAAGGTTAGTGTCAGAGATTCAATATTTCAAATGGCAAAACGGAAAATGAGTCTAATATATATGTTAACACGTGGCACATAAAAATCTTCCACTGTCATCCACCACAATGCCTGGACATTACTATCACCCCAAAGAAGAGATAATGAGAGAAGAAAAGGAAAAAAGTCTATGAATACATATCTGGAATTGGAAATTCTGAGGAACTCACAAACATGGGTGTGGCAGAAGAGATCCCAAAAGTAGAGGACAGGACAAACATTGCACAAACATGGAACTTTGCTGGCCTAATGACTTCGTGACTATCTGCCTCTGACATTTGTGCACTAGAAATATAGCTTTGTGCTTTAGATTCCTTTGTAGTGAGACCATGAAAGCTTGGTCTGTGTCTATGTGAACAGAAGGACATGGGTTTATATTCTCCAATAGGAACAGGAGCCAGCAGAGCTGAATCCTCTCTTTGCAGGTAACTGTGGCCGTTGAGGTATGAATGTCACCCTGGGTGGATTGTGAAGCCTTTGGCTCACCGTCCAGTTTTAATGGCATTTCTTGCAGCTTCCCTGGAAAATTGGTGTTTGTTTTTAAAATACAAAAAGGTCAACCAGGACACAGTGCTACAGGGAGCTCTGTCACGTGGGGTGAGTCAGGGTCTGAAGGAAAAAACACAAACTGGGCTGCAATCCCATATATCTTTCCCACTGGAGCGTAGCAACTTGATATTGAGCATCGCACCCAATCCTCTCCCCACAACAACATGCCTTTACATTTTAGAGTCTGCTGGCTGCACCTTGTCAGTCACATGTCATTTGGAAGCCAATGACAGAACCACAGGGGCCCACCACAGATGTTGGATCACACACCTGCACTCCATTGCTCCAGGCCCAGTTCCCTGCTGGATCCTACTCACTGGCATCTCTGTTCTTCACCATGGTCATAAATTCCACTCAGTCAAAAACAGCACTTGCTGGTTTAGTCATGATGAGCAACAGGAGATCTAAAGGTTCTCCAGGGAATTCTGGTCATTGGATTCTCAAAAACTTCAAGGTATTGGCCTAGCCATATTTCAAGAATGAAGAAGTTGGCACTGTGGGTTTTAATTCATTCTGGAGCCATTAACTGTTGAGGAATCTCCTTTCAGTAAAAGCTCTGGAGATCCCATACAGGCAAGGCTTTTCAAGGAGTGGCGAAAGGTCCCAGGAATCCAGGCCCATTGGGGTCTAAAATGTGAGGTTCATGTGAGTTTTGGCTCTCAACTCTAGCTGAAAAGGCTTTAACAGCAAAATCATGTAAACTCCTGGCTGAGATTCCCAGTGCTCTGGAGAAAGCCACCCTTGGCCTAGATATCAGTTTCCAAAAACTCCTCAATTGCCTGACCTTGTAAAATCCCAACACAATTCATGGCAATAGTTCTCTGATATCAGTTCCATAACTCAGTCTCTAATGGCATCACACCAGAGTTCAAGCTGAGCTGGACCCAGTCATCTTTTCCAACCACCACACAAAAGACCACTATTCTAAGAAAAACACTCCCACATGGCCCTCATCTTCTTCCACACAGACACTCATCATAACATTCTTGCTGGGGGTTTCCATAGTGGGAGAAGTCTAGGATGGTGTGCAAAGTAAGCTCTCATGCCCATCATATGCCAAATGTCACGGTGGTCTGGACACCCTTCCTGAGAAACAGGATAGATAAAATGGTTCTGTAGTTAATACTACTCTGTTTCTCCAATTAGAGGCCTCCTGCCTGCCAGGGGTAGATTCTTTATGTGTACTGGACTCATGAAAAAACCCAAACCCCTGTGTGCTAGTTACTGGAGGGTTTGCAACAACTCATTTGACTCAGAGGATCCCTGTTCTTACTTCATAGGGGTCAGGAGCCTGACCAGAGGAAGGCAAGAGACTTCATCCAATATTACACTTCTTTTTCACACTTTTAGATTTGGATGGACACATGGGATTTTTCTTGAGTTTCCTGGGGTGCTGAGAATGTAATTCACAGCCACACACAGGGCCAAGAGTCTGATTCAGACACAGCTTTTACAAAGCACTTTACCTAAAAAGGCACAGATTAGGCCTCTTCATTTCCATTTGAAACTGTTTTCTTGAGGATTCCCACAGGAGTGCGCCAAAGCAAACACCTCCCTGACATTCAGGGGAACATAACAATAGGTAAGAAAGAAGCCTGGAGAAAAACTTTTCTTTAATTGAACACTGTGGCACTGACAGCTCCTAATCATGCAACTTGGGTTGCTATCTATCCAAGCAGGGATTCTCCAGAGAGATCCTTACCAGTCATGCTAATTTTTGAGTAGTCTGAGATGCTTGGCATTCCCTTCAGCAATGCAGTCCATGGCCATGTCACAGAGCTTGAAGGTGGTATGCATCTTGGACACAAAGCCAGGAACCCCTTCAGAGAGTGGCCAAAATTCAGGAAGAATACAGGAACTAAGGATCTTGGTAGGTGTTGCCCATCTGCAAGGCAAGCAGCAGTCCATTCATAAATTGGCCATGAGGATTCCTGCAGATTTCCACTAGACAAAGACACATTCACGGCTGCATTCTTCTCTCTACTTTCGTTAACCACAAACCCAGTGGGATCCACTGACATAGAAAGACTCACTAGTTAACAGTCCATTTCAAACCTACAACAACAACAACAACAACAACAACAACAACAAAAAAAAAACGATTTGCCCTCATGTTCTCAGAACATGAGACAAAATGACAAATTGAAACACACACCCACTAAGACACACAAACCACCCCTGTATTTGGTCTGCATCTATCCCCTCTGTCCTCTGACTGGTGGGTGAAAATATGTTCCCTAGCAGTGGCCTGTCCTGTCTCAGCTCTGGTCTCCTTGGCCATCTCTGTGTAGTTGTCAGGAGCCTGCAATGAGCCAACACTTCTTTCTCAGGAAAGGCCCCTGTTCAGACCATTCAAGGCATTTGGCTATCCACACATCACTAGGTGTCATGAAAGAATGACTCTGGCCTTGGTACAGACAAACAAGTGAGCCCACTGGGACTGCAACTGCCTCTGGGTGCCTCGCCTCCTGGATTCCAAGTTCAGAGAGTTCCATCACCAAGAAAGTGAGGTGAGGTCACTTCCTTCAGGGAAGTGAATGAGGTCACTGCCTTGGCAACCACTTTGTCCTAACAGTTGTTTCCAAGGGTCCCATGAGATTGAGGCTGCTCCACCTTCATGGGACATTTTCACAAGACAGAAAGGTTTATATACTCTAGGAGCCCGGGATCAGCCATCCACACAGGCCTGACTGAGTCCATCTTCCCTGCATTGAGAAGAGAGAGGCTGATTCAGCCACATCCCTTCATCCTGACTGGGTTGTTGGCCATGGAAGATGACTTTAGACCCCACAGGTCCTATCTAGCTGCCTATATTTGCTCCAGGGATCATTTCTGCATCTACCTTTGAGCTTCTCAGCAGCTGTAGGATTCCCACATACCTGTATGGAAAGATCAACTCAGGACATGCTGTTATGTGAAAATAGATAGAGGGAACAGAGTATGGTTAAGGGACATATCATGTTTGATTTGGATTAGGAGTCATTCTGCTGAATGAATACAGGATTTTGCAACTGGGATATTTATAAGAATGTAAGGTGAAATGTAAGTAGGAAAATAGAAATCTAGGTAAGATCTGAAGCACACAAAAGTGTTGGGCCCTTGGTTTGGATACATAGTTTTGAATTATGTTCTGCAGAGATGAATCCTCTAAATCCATATACAATGGCATAAGATCATGTACCTGGGACTACTGAATGTATAAGAGAACTTCCAGTGAAATAGAGATAGTAGGCAGGATTCCAGTGTATGGTTTATATACTTATAAGTATGCTAATAATCTTTTTTTAAAAAAAAGTAGAAACAGATGTCATTCTTCATCTGAAGCACATAGATTGCCACAGTGCCTTATCATTGAAATGTCAAGTGGTCACAGGCACGTGTACACACACACACACGCAGGATGGGAGAATCTGCCTTCCCCTCAGAACCACAGCTCAGATCTCCCACAGGTCTCGGATCTAGAACAATTAACTTGGATCTGGAAACAACATATTTTGCCCTTTCTTTATGCCATTCTTTCACTTCACTCAATGGAGAAGTATTTACTGAGTCCCACAAATCAGAATGAAAGGAAATTCTTGTTCTTACATATTCTGGCTGTAGGAGACAGACAGAAAACAACCAAATAAATATGATAAATAGTGATACGTGTCAGGGAGGAAAACAGAACAGGGATGAGACATTGGAAGTTTGAGGGTAGAAGGACATCAGCAAAGGCTTTCCTGACACGGGACACTTGAGCAGGAATGAAAAAGAGGAGAGAGAGCAAGACCTGGACCTTCCTCTAGAGGAAGAGAAAGTACAAACGTCAAAAAGAGGAGGCCAGAAGAGAGGCAGACCAGTTAGGAGGCTACTGTGACAAAAGGTCAATAAAGGACGATGAGTGGCTTGGGACAGGGTGATAGCAGTGAGGTGAGGACTGGTATGATCCTGGGTATATCTTGAAGGTACGACCAACAGTGTTGGTGGATGAATTGGATATAAAGTGTGAGAAAAGGTGTCAAAGAACTACCAAAAACTGGGAGAATGGCATTGCCATTTATTTACAAGGAGTAAGTTTGGGGAGAAGATTAGGAGTTCAGTTTTGATAATACTAGTGGAGATACTGGGAAGTCTCTTGGATATGCAAGTCTGGAGTCAGAGGAGGTAGAGCTAGAGATAGAAATATGTTTCGATGATGATATTTAAATCTTGAGATTGGATAAGATCATCAGGGCTCCAAGAAGTGCATGCAGATAAAAAGACCTGAAGATTAAGCCTCAGGACACTGGAACAATGAGAGGTCTAGCAGAAGAGAAACCAGCAAAGGAGTATGAACAAGAGAGTTTAAGAGGCAAAAGGAAAATCATGAGAAAATCCTGCCTGGAAGCCAAGGGAGGGCAGTGCCATGAGGAGGAGGTGGCCAACCATGTTAAATTCTGCTGATCAAGATGAAGGCTGGGGGGCTGGGATTGTGGCTCAGTATTAAAGTGCCTGCATAGAATGCATGAAGCACTGAGTCTGATGCTCAGCACCACATAAAAGAAATCTAAATAAAAGGTATTGTGTTCATCTACAAATATATATATATATATAAAATGATGAAGCCTGGGAAAAGATACCAGAAGCTTTGAAAAAAGAAGCTCAGGCATTGTGGACTTAAGGGCCTGGTTGCAAAGAACTCAGGACAGAACAGAAGTTTGTCCTAGAGGATGTAGATATATTTGAAATGGGTGTGCTTTTTTTATTTTTGAAATAATGGCACAGAGTCACATAGTGGCATCTTGTTGTTTTAGGATAATATATAAGATGATGCAGGAAAAACTACAGATCTGGAAAATGTCCATCTGTAAATGAGAAATGTGAAGTCTATGGAGTCTGAGGCACCTGTCCAAGGTGGCCCTACTTGGTAACATTGGCGCTGAAGCGAGAAGCCAGGTGGTATGATTCCTAGCTCAGTTTTCTTTAGACTGTACCAATTTGTTGGCCTTCTTTTACTGAATTTGAGTTTTGTGAATTAGCAAATGAATGTAATAAAATCAAGGACTCTGTGCTATGAAGTGTATTTTGTTCATTTACTTTGACAAGGGTAGTTCTGCCTCAATTATTTATGTAACTTGATAGTATACACAGGAGAATGCCCTGTGGTGTATTTGGGAAAAGTAATGGATTTCTTCTAAATCAGCCCTCCATTTACTTTCCTGCAATTAAATCTTTGTGAAGAAGTGGGGCAAGGCTGTTGGGGTTTTAGGACAGAGGGAGAATGATAGGGTACCAGTGGAATGAGCCAGTTTGAACTGCCAGACCCCAGGCAACTATATCATTTATTCTTGCTTGATGCATTTATAATTCCACCAATACATTACTTCTAAATTTTGATGTTATGCAACTGCAATGAATGCTCAGTTTTAATGTGCTTCAGCATCCATTTTGAACATAAGATGAATTTTCTCATACGTAAAGCAGGGCTCAGTTGCCCTGACACAATTTCCAGTTCTTACACATCCCCCACTCTAGTTCTTCAATCTGGTCCATCTAGGCACCTGCCCTATATAGCTGCTCCCTGATGACTACTTCCCTATGGGACATCCAGGCATGGCCTGCTGGACTGGCCCCATGATCCTCCCACCCTGCATGGACTGTGGGGACATATGTAGTAGCCACCGCCAGTTACAATAAGACAAAAGGAATTCTTGTCTGTTTGCTTTAAATCTGCCAATTAAAACTCCCCAAGGGAAATCTGCTTGGAAGAAAACCCTGGACTACCCATAGGTATTGACTTCAGTGTTCCCCTCCTCTTGGTAACTATGCTCCCTGACTTCTGTACTACAGGCATGCAGTGCACCCCTCAGGACCTATAAGTACTAGAACTTGTAAACTTTCACATTGTGTTTGTATAACTGCAGCCATTTTTGAGATTTGTCTCCTGAGGGTAAAGCCTCTGTGAAATGACCCATGCAGGTGGACCTCTGTGAGTACTCTACTGCCTGGGCCTCTAAGTTGATAAAGAAACCTGAAAGTTCCATTCACATCAGTAACTTGATGAGTTTTTAGGAATAGTCAAATATCAAAGATATTACATTATTGTTTTCTTCCAAAGCAAATAAGAATCTAGCATAAGCATAACACTTTATTTTTTTATACAATTCTATGAAACAGCTGCCGTTCCCTGCAGTACCTATTCTACAATAACCCAGATGCTCTTCTCAAGGGTCTGACAGATCAGAGCACACCAAGAAGGCTAGGGGGCACTAATATTTTTGTTCCCCGCCTTCTTTTTAAAATTATCATGATTATTATGATTATTATATTACTATGATAGTGGGGATTAAACCCAAGGTCACTTAACCACTGAACTACATCTCTAGTCCTTCATATTTTGACACAGGGTCTCATACTCTGTTTGTTTAGAACCTTGCTAATTTGCTGAGAGTGGCCTCAAACTTTGGATTGTCCTGCCCAGCCTCCTGAGTGGCTGGGATTACAGGCATGTGTCACCATGCCTATAGTCTTTTATTTTAACCTGGTTGTACTACTTGTTGGAATAAGTTTTTCTTTTTAGGGCTATAAGCCACCTTAGAGAATGAGAATGCTATGGACCGATTTGAGTCCCATTCCCAATCCAGGTATTGATGCCCTAAACCTCAACGTGATGTTATTTGGAGATGGGGCCTACAGAGGTGGTTAGGATTAAAGGAGGTCAGAAGGGTGGGTCACTAGTGATGGGATTAGTAGCTTTGTCAGAAGAGGAAGAGCGAAGTGTTCTATCTACTCTGTGAGGACACAGCAAGCAGGCCCTCTGCCAGACAGAAGGAGAGATCTCAGCAGGAATCATTCTGTGGGCACCTTCATGTTGAACTTCCCATCCCCAGAGCTGTGAGTAATAAGTGCCTATTGTTTAAGATACCCACTCTCTGGTATTTTGTCATAGCAGTCTGAGCTGATGAAGACAGCGAGATTCCTGGAATTGGTGAGTCTGAACAATGACTTGGTTGCTAAGACAATCCATTTATTGATTCTGCAACACTTCTTCCTCCCATGTGGACCTTCTTCCAACTCCCCTTGGAAGAGAAGTACTTGAGGGCTTTCAGCTGCTGCTACTGCGGCTGCCATGGAGTCAGATGGAGAACTTTCATAAGACTACAGTAACACGAAACTTAATTTTAAGAATTTCTAAATGTAGTCTGCATAATATTAACCCAGACAAGAGAGTCACCAAAACCAGTCACTTCACTTAAAGAAATAATGCTCAAAGTCTGTGAACCGGGGAATTCTTTGTTTTGTAAACAAAGAATTGTTTACAAGTACAGCCGCATTGTTCTAAATGGAAATGACTATAGTATTTAACACTGGGATTGTCCTTGCTTGCGACTGGATTTATGCTTCATAATGATTATCTTCTAGACACAGAAATAGCATTTCTGTAACTCAAAATTGTTACTGGAGGCATTTAGTAGAATCTTGCCTTAAAAATATAATGATTTTTCATCTTTATTCTCCCCCATTCAAAAGGTTTCACTGCTCCTGATGTTTAACGTTATGCAAAGACGTGTTTCTGCCAATGAATATCACCTTATGGTTATGCTTCTGCAAATATCCTGCTGTGAGCTGATAAAGGGATTAATGCAGCCAAAATTCTTAATCTGTGAAATTACAAATTAAATTCTCATATTAAAAATACCACCCTGAGGTATTTTTTGTGGTTTTAATTCCCCTCTGGTGTTCTGCATACATTGTGCTTGTTAATGATGGGGACAAGGCTGTCTCCACTGGCAGTCTGCTGTGGAGTGATAATGTGTAGGCATTTACTCACTGATAGAAACTGGATTTAACCACTGGCTGATAAATGTGTAGGCATTTACTCACTGATAGAAACTGGATTTAACCACTGGCTGATAAACTAAGTGGCAAGTGGGTAATAAGTCCATATTAGCAGAAAAGTATTACTACAGAATTCAGAATTCATAGACCATCAAAATCCTGGCTTAAACTCAATCATCAAGTCAGATGGGATTGAGATGTCACAAAGGAGGAGTGATATCAAGTTACAAGTTCCACAAAAGAGGGAAAACAAGCCATATGCTTGAGTGTGGTGAGCAGTAAATGAATGAGCCTGTATACATTTTTTTTTTCCTCAGTATAGTAAGATGTGTCACAAAATCATTATTTTCCATAGAAATTTCATGTTTTCTTTTTTTATTTGGGGGAATAACTGTTATAATGATGGCCAGTGGGTTGATTTTTAGAAAGGAAGTAGAGTAGAATATAGAGTGAATATGGTCAGGGACATTATGAAATGTTAATGAGAATTTGCTAGACACAAGGAGAGTAGTAGATTAATATATCTATAGTCACTTTCAGGTAAAAAAAAAGTTGTTGGAAGTAAGTGTGGGATAGCAAAAAGATTTAGGATAGGAATACTCAACAGGAGTTGTTACTTGGGGTTTAGTTATAAAGTAAAGGGCTACTGTAAAGGAGAAACCAGTGCTGCAAAGAGGAGGGGAAAAAAACTAAAATTTAAGAGACAAAGGAAATTAGCTTTGTGTCTACTGTAAATGTTGTATACACAAGGATTAATATACATATCACAAATATTTGTGCACAGAGGCAGTATGTTATTTTAAGGCAATCAGAAGGGTATGAGAAAAAATATAATGGGCATTTAAAAAAATGCATCACCATTGAACAAAAATATTCCTACTGCAACAGTGTTCTGCATAATTTCACAAGAATTCTGTTTCACACTTGGGAAGAAAGCTGAGATCCTCCCAGCCATAAATCCTCCCCCAAATATTTTAAATGTAATTAAAAAAGCCTGTGTAAAAAAGAATACTTTTGTAAAAACAAAACACAAACCCACCCAGGAATGTGTTTTGTTTTAAAAGATCTAGAGAAGAGCTGTCTGTACAAATAGCAAGAGCATGTGCAGTTAAAATGAACTACATGTCTTCAGTCTGTACATGTCAATTCAGTGCATTAGCCAATTGCCAACTCTGTTCCTCAGCTCACTGAGTAGCAGTCCTTTTTAAGGTCATTGTTACAACCAATATGGTTTCTGAGAATTAAACAGAAATGAATCATTTCTCCGCTGTGTACTGCAGCCAGTTAAAATAGTACTGTATGCATAAAGCACTAAATATGTAAATCATATTTTCCTTTATGACTGCTCAGATCATTTTTTGGACACACACATAATCAAATACAAAGATGCACAGCTGCAGACTGCAGAGCAGAGATAGCAAAGAAGGAATCCATTTTCTTCCTGTGTCTGGTAAGCTAGAAATTGAATAGCAGGATTCCACTAAATATATATATATATATATATATATATATATATATATATATATATATATATGTGTGTGTGTGTGTGTCCCCCACCCCTGCTCTTGTGCACTCACTTGCTTGTTCTCTCTCTCTCCCTCCCCCCACCTACCCACCCCCACACACAAAATGCAAACACATATATACATGATCTTGTGTTTGTGCAAACATAAGCAAATGAATCTCTCCTCATGTATGTTCTCTATAGATAGTAAAGTACTTTGATTGGATATGCAGATGTGTCATACTCACTATCAGTTCCCATAGCCATGGGGGAAGGTCACTAAAATACTCATGGCTCAAGGCAGCCTGTGCTGATAGTCTGTTCTTTGGGGAACACTGTAGGAGCTTAGAGGCCAGATCTTCTGCATGATTCACATAGCTGAGCCTGAAAATACAAACCAAAAAAGAAATCAGACCAAAGAAGAAAATCTACCAAATAAGACATAAGGATAATGTAATTTTTCTGTATTTCAATTTGTGCCTGGCCAGGAAGACAACTTAAATTACCTGCTGAATTCACACTGGTTCTCAGAGTATCTTTTACTCAAACTGACATTTACTCTAGTATCAGTGACATTAGGTATCATAGTACCAATGATTTAAAATGTTTCTACTGTAAGCAAAGGGTTGCTACTTTCAGAATGAATAAAACTAAGTCCAGAGAAAGAAAATTTCAGAGACAATTTACCAAATGGTTGCCAGCATTTTGTTCATAGGCTCTATATACTGCATAGACATCTGGATATAGTTATAAGAAATTAATACCAAATAACTAGGAGAATTAAAATAGTACTGCTATTAAAATCTCTAGTTACTAAAAATTACCTATCTTTCAAGAGTTTATATTTTCTTGCATTGAATATAAAAGTATGAAAACAAGTGCCCCTGACAAATATCAGCCGTCATGATATTACAGGTTAACAAAGGGGATATGCTGAAATGATATGGGGCAGAATCAATTCAAGAGGACAGTTAAAACAACAGTAGATAGAAAATACGTGTCTCAAGATTATCGAAAAAAAAAAAAAAGAAAGAAAGAAAGGACAGAAGTGAAGTCTTTTATAAGCTTTCAAACCAGAGGCAGCAAAACTCAGCCCAGTCCTGCCTTGGTTTCCAGGGAGTCTCTATTTTTCTGCTGGAAGCAATCAAATACTTATGATTAACATAATACTGATAAGAAGAGTATTCCTAATAACAGCTACTCAGGAACTTTTCCAGGCATTTTTCATAATCTCATGTTTATTATGGTCCACAAGGTAACATCCCCATTTTCTAGGAGTACAAAGTAAGGAGGAGTCAGAGATGGTAATGGATTGCTCAGTTACAATCCAGCATCTCTAAGGGCATTCAGCCAAGGACCCTGAGTTTGTGCAACACAGTGCAGTATGTGCTTTGATCCTCAGAGGAGGATGAGAGAAAGTTGCTTCTGTTGAGAGGGCTTTTTTTTCTTTTTGGAAAGCCTCCAAGCTATTAGCACACAATTAGTAAAGAAACATCTTTCCTCAATGACCAACACAATTCTCCTCATGCAACTCATTAGTATTGATTTGAAATTATTACGGGGGGAGGTGGTCAAGATTGAAAAAAAGGAAAGGAGGTAATGAATATAGGTTTCAAAACGGAGAAAAGCAAAGAAAGACAGTACCTCACAGATCCAGTCTAAGAAACTGCTCTGAATATTCATGTATAGAAGATTCAAATGGGTTCAATGGTTACTGTGATGACTGTTTATTTATTTACAAATAGATCAACAGATTGATTTATTTTATTTGTGTTCGTTTTTGTGGTCCTGGGGATTGAACCCAGAGCCTGCTGCATCCTAGGCAAGTTTGCTGTCACTAAACTAAATCTCCAGCTCCAATAGTTTGGTTTAAAATGTTTCTTCCTGGCAAAGAGAAATTTGTTTACCAGAAAAGGACATTATAAAATGACAAACTATATAAGGACATTGTAAGAACCACTTGCTAAATCCACATAAGTAGTGTGGGTTGACACTTTTGGGAATCTACATTTTATCCTAATTAGAAGTTTTATCTGAAACCCTAATTGTGGCTTATCAGATTGCTAGAATGATTACTGTTCTCATTATCCTATTGTGATGTACATTTTTTTCAATCTTTCCTTGTTAGACTATCAATTTTTGTTTTATATATTGCAAATCTGTGTAATTAAAGGCCTAACAGTTTAACAATGTTATACCTTCCTGGTAAATTAAACCTTTAATCCTTACATTGTAATTTTTTTTCTTTAACAAAACTGTCTAAAGTTTGGGGGTTTTGTTTGTTTGTTTGGGTGCTGGGGATTGTACCCAGGTCCTTGGGCATTCAAGACAAGCACTCTACCAATTGAGCTATATTCTCAGCTCAAAGTTTGGGGTTTTATTTCCTATTAATGTAATGACCTCTGCTTTCTTTTGCTTAATATTTGCCTGGCATACCTTATGTCAACTACCTACTTTTATTGTCTCATATCCTTAAATTTAAGGTGTTTCTTTTGTAAATATTGTGTAGTTGGTCTTAATTTTTATCTAATCCCTGTCTTCTTAAGAAGAAAGTTTAGTCCTTTTACATTTTGTGATTCCTGATATTTTTGGAATTACTGCTACCCACTTAATTTTGTATTATATTTTATCCTCCTTTACCTTTTTTCTTTTCCCCATCTTTTTTTTTCAAATCAAGTTTTAAAATTCAATATCTTCCATCTTGTATTTTAGAAGTTCTACATTATATTTCCATATACTTAGTAGTGATCCTTAACTCTTTTTTTCCTATTTCATTATTTCCTGAGGAGCTTAAACTCTTGTAGTAAGTTTTTACAAGTTGGAGGACACTGAGAAATTATTTCATCCACAGGACTACAATCACAAATAAACACTTTCCAAGTAGTACATGTATACAGATGAACTGACATCGATATAAATCATCATTTTATGGGTTATACAGCAAAACACACTATTAAACATGCAGCTATTATATCACATAGCTCAACAGCATATAAAGTATTAGATATCTGCTGAATTAAACAGTAGAAATTCACTTCTATCTTTGCAAGAGAGTTTGGGAAGAGAAGGGAAAAAGTTACACTTCTAACAAAAATAGTTGGCAAACAACTTTCAATAGATCTGGAAAAAATTACAGGATTTTAAAAAAATTTATGATTAAGTATTATTTTGGTTACAGCCACAAATCATCTCTACTTTAAAAGAATATTTACAAAATTAAAGGGCATATGTCCTGCAGAAGGCAAACACATTTTGCTAAAAATATTTAATGGTTCAATGGTTCACTCCAACTTTTTCTTTAGTACCTCTTTCAAGTTGTGCCCAAAAGTGCAAATATTAAATTAAACTTTAAGACTTTTCTTTTGTCTGGAGACACTAAAGATATGTGCTTCTGTACAATGTGGACTTTACATGAACTTTTCAACTAGAGGTTTGTGATTTTCTCAATGGAAGTTTCATAGCAGAACAAAACAGAATTTATAGAAAGACATTAAGAAATCATCATAAGACTTGGACAAAGACCAACAAAATCAACGGTTACACAAACCTGATGTGTACTGTTTTAAATGTGGGAGATATAAACATAAAGTAGCAGGCAAACAGCCACACAGGCCTTACTAGCAACATGTGAACTGACTGAGGGGATAGACCACAGAAGGTCTAGGCTGTTGTTCATGACTTGTGGGATTTTAATTCTCTATGTGATGCTCAGTATTTTGTTACCTAGTCTCTCTTCATTTCTTACACATTAAAAAGGTTTGGGTGTGGGCATAGATTTGAAGACATAAATCAGGCAGGTCAGTTGATAGAAAGGGCAAGCACATTTTAAAGATTGGACAGCAAGGCATTTTCTGCTAAGTTGATCATAATTTGAAGACAGAAGTTGCAATTCTGCCAAGCTTGAGGCCTGGTATAACTGATATGCCTACGGAAACTTCATTAGACTTATCATTCAGTAAGCCTGCATTTGGCTAATACATACCATAAACCTGGTCCTACCTTAAATTCCATCTCCAAGCTAATAGCATCACACAGTTCAGTTTATTGACTGTAACAGTTGCTTCTATGACTACTGCTGTGTATGAAGTGCAGCTGTATTTTAGGGCAATACTTCTCATAATAGAAAAGTTCTATTTCACTTTTGTCTTCTGAACTTCATATGTTGTTCCACCTTCAAATAATGCAAGGGCACCAAGCACTAGTGCTCTCATAGGGTCTTCAGCCTAGTGACAGCAACATCACAACCAGGTTCTTCAGGAAACTTTATTTTGTAAGACACTTCCAACCTTCCAGTCTGGTTGGATGGCAGCATACCATCATCAGATGGCCATTCCAGAACCTTCCTTAATAGAAAAGCAGTGTTGGGAATTGCTTCACTTGTGGTATTGCCATACTTCTGCAAGTTTTCTGCAACTTCATTTGAGGTCACATGGGTTGGATTACCCTGTGTGTGACTTCACAAGAGGTGGCTGATTCATTTGAGTCATTAGGATTATTGAAAATTAGAAGAATTTAAATATAGAACACAGAACAGATGTAAAGACACTGAAGTCTGCTTTGGTACACCACATTTGAGTATTGAACTGGAGCCACAGGAAGGGAGACAAATCTCCTCAGGAGCAGCAGCAATTCTTTCATCCAGTACTGAGGTGAGAGAAAGGACATTCCTCCAGGTTTACCCATGTAGGTCAGAACACTTGCAAAATGCTTTCCTGGTTTTAATTCAACCCTGTGGTGTCCTAGTTAGCCCCTCTGTGGGGTTTCTTGGTGGGAGAGAAGAGAAAGTTCACTGACTGCACTCAAGTCATGCAGTGTGCCTCACAAGAACCCCACTGCCCTTCAGATTCTTCACAAACCCACACCAGGAACACCACAGAGTACCTGACTTATGGCTAGCATGGCCTCTCTTGCAGCAGGGTGACTTCATGCCTTTTTTTATTTTAACCATCAGGGATATTTGAAGAACCTTCACACTTTATGCTTTTACTTCCAAGTCAATGATTCTTTAACTTTCATTTATTTATTTATTGGGTACTGGGAATTAAACCCAGAGGCTCTCTGCCACTGAGCTATATCCACAGACCCCATTTTTTTATTTTGAGACATGGTCTTTCTAAGTTGCTTAGGGCCTCACTAAGCTGCTGAGGCTTTTCTTGAACTTGTGATCTCCTGTCTCAGCCTCCCAACATTTAACTCTGGATATCTAACTAAAAGTTTACAGTTAAATTTTAATTTTACTCACCTGGAAAACAATTCATAAACATTACAATGCTTTAAATCTTATAAAACTTGTACCATCTCTTATTAGGGTCTAGCATTATATTTTTATTGTCTATGTTTATAAAGACACATATTAGACACTATTATTTTATTTTACTTATCTATATTTAGTAATTTATCAAATCATCTTCCTTCTCATGCTTCATCCCTTGAGTTTTGTTTGTTTCCATTTGAAATACAAACTGTATAAGTTCTTTCTAAGAGGATAATTTGTTGGTAAATTCTACATTTTGTTTTCATTTCAGATAATAATTTGGCAGAGTATATTTTTCCATTTTTCCTTCACCTTTTGAAAATATTATCCTATAGGCTTTCTTCAGTTGTTGCTGTCTCCCTCCCCTTATGAGTTCAACCATTACAATGAAAGATGTTCTTTTTATTTAACCTGTTTTGTATTCATTATGTTTCTTGAATTTGAAGTTTCATATCCTTCATCAATTTCAGAAAAAATACCCTAGCCATTATCTTGTTAATACTTTCTTTCCCCAGTTTTCTCTTTTCTATCATTTCCTAACTCTAATGTAATGACATATCATTAAATTTCTGTTGTTACACACTCATATTGTCTGCTAGTCCCTCTGTTTTCCTGTCTGGATAGTTATTCCAGAGTCATCTTTCATTTCAATTAATTCTCTAATCAGTTGCATATAATATACTGTTTTCCCTGTTCAGGTTTTTTCATTTCAATTTTTTCATTTCAATTAATTCTCTAATCAGTTGCATATAATATACTGTTTTCCCTGTTCAGGTTTTTTCATGTTCAAGTTTTTAATTTGATTTTTAAATTGTTTAAATTTAGGTATAAAACATATCTGATAATTCTCAACATCTGAAGTTCTGGGTGAAGGGAGAGTTCATTTTTATTTCTTTTGCTACTGACCATTTCCCCCAGTGAGGTTTTCTAACATACTTTATAATTTTTGATTGTGAGCTCATTCTCAGTTAAGGTTGTTCTGTGGGAATCCTCAGGAACCTTTGTTGAGAATGTACTTCTCCATAGGGATTTTTTGTTTCTGCCAGGAGTTCTGGGGCTCTCTAAAGACCTATGCACTCCAAGTTCTTGCTGCTGGTTTCTGAAACCCTGCCAAGTTGTGTAAATTTAAGTCAAACCTGTAGGAAGTCTCAGGGGAAACTTTTTCATCTTCATCTAGAAATAAGGCTGGCACAAACCAATTGTTCTTGCAGGCTCTCTTTGTTGGAAGTAGATTTTTTTCCTTTTACCCTAGCCCATTACAGAAGTTGAATTGTATTATAGAAGTGCTTCTCTGTGTGGAGAATCCCAATTCCTATGTTCTTTCTCAGGTCTAAACCTTTGTTTTTATGTTCTTATTAAAAAAAAAAAAAAAACTCTAGGGCAACTGAAACTTTAGCATTTGCTTAACACTCTATTCTTCTTTCTTCACCCTACTGAAGAATTCACTTATTTTCTTCTTGGTTCAGCTGTGCATTTGAAAGGATGTGCTTGCTGTATTTGATCTAGTATGGCAGGTGGTTTTTAGTAGTACTGGAGATTCTTTTTTCTCTATTCGATTACATGTGTGATTTCCACAATTTGATTAGTTTTTATAAGCTCATCTACATTTATAAATTTTGGATCTTTCTCCCTCGAATAATCATTAAGTTGGTGTTATTTTCTTACCTCCCTCTTTATACAAATTATAGGTCCCCTCTATTGAACCTCAAAACTAGTCATCAGAAGTTGAGTCAGGCTACTATTTATTTGCCATACTAATTTTAGATGAATCTCAAATGTATTATCCTAAGTATAAAAACTGAATAAAATCATTCATTTATAAAACATTTTGGAAAAGCCAAAATTATAGAAACAGAAAACTGATCAGTGGTTTCCAGATCATATACTGGAGAGTATATGAGAGGAGTTACCAAAAGGTAAGCTGGAGAATCTTTTTGGATGGCTGTACATCTTAATCCAGAAGGATAAACATAGGGCCATGTGAGAGGATAGGGTTGGAGTACATTCAAGGAAATTCAGAAAAGGGAACAGTTCAGAGCAATGAAACATTACAGATATCTTGCAAGGAAACTTCAGGTATTAAGAATGGAGAGCTGTTCTCAAAGTGGCTGAAATTGGGACTTCCCGTGTCTTAAAATGATTCCCAGTGATATATCAAGGGATATTCTGGTACATGGGGAGATGCTGCTGTGAGTGGTGAGGCCCTCTTTGATTTCAGTGCTCCATTTCAGCCACTGGGTGGGGGATCTGCCTCAGGCTAATGGAAATGTGTCTAGGTTTGTGAGGGTGTACTCAGTAAGCCTCTATGTTCATAAAGGGTCAGATAAATATAGCAGATATGAGGGACAAGAGAGTGTTATGTTCATTCCACATTCATTTTTTTATAAAGAAAAAATATAGTTGGTTGTTTATAGAAACTTTTGGGGCAAGTCCTAAGGAATTTTAAAATTATAAATCTAGATGACAAGACATAAATAATCCTTACTGAATTCAGAGTTGAATGGGGAGAGAATTTTATACGAAGAGCCCCTTTCAAACAAATGCTTTTAGGAGAACTGAAAATAATGGTATGCTGCTATTTAAATCATGACAAATTTTACACATTTCTCTAGTTCTTACCCATGTGCACACACGTGTGCACACACACACACACTCACATACACTTTACCTGTGTTCTATTTGAAAAGGCATTAGAGAAGATAATTAAGTAGTGAAAAGCAGTCTTGGACCATGAATATCAAGCAAGATATTCTCTCTATTTTTTGGTTAAGACACTATTTGCATCTCAGAAATAAGGAACATGAAACAAATAGACTTTTTGGCTTTGTTCTAGCTTTAACATTACATGTGTCCAATCTAAGAAGAACTTGATGGTGAACTAGAGGCAAGAAGGGTTAGAACAGCTGCACTGGCCTGCCAGGGCTGACCTACAGAGTTTTTCCCCTGTTACCAGTGAAAAGACGAAATGGTGCCTTTTATTTCTCTCCACTTAACCTGCAACTAACTCTGCTTCAAAAGCTCACCTAAATTTCTCAGCCTTCCTGAAGACGGACAAAGAGTAGATCCAGAGTTCTTTGTCAGACTACAGGAGACTGCCCAAGTTGAAAACAGAAGGGAGAGTGGAGGAGAAAATGATGATGAAAAAAGGAAGAGGAGGGTTACAGTGGTTCTGGCCACTTTCTGTAAGGCAGAAAGTGGCAATGTGGGACACAACATTTGTTCAGGACTGATTATAACAATGTGTGTTATACCTATACAGGTTCTGTTTAACTTGAATAGGGTACACAAACAACCATTTTTGAGTCAAAACATGTTATGTTCAAGTCCTGGGTGATTAAAGAAACACACAAACACACACACACACACACACACACACACACACACACACACACCTGGGAAACAACTGTTAGGACAAAGTGGTTGGAAAGGCAGTGACCTCATTCACTTCCCTGAAGGAAGTGACCTCACCTCACTTCCTTGGTGATGGAACTCTCTGAACTTGGGATCCAGGAGGCGAGGCATCCAGAGGCAGTTCCACTCCTAGTGGGCTCACTTAATTGTCTGTACCGAGGCCAGAGTCATCCTTTGTTGGTACCTAGTAATGTGTGCATAGTCAAAAGCCTTGAATGGTCTGAACAGGGGCCTTTCCTGAGAAAGAAGTGTTGGCTCATTGCTGGCTCCTGACAACTACACAGAGATGGCCAAGGAGACCAGAGCTGAGACAGGACAGGCCACTGCTGGGGAACATATTTTCACCCACCAGTCAGAGGACAGAGTGGATAGATGCAGACCAAATACAGGGGTGGTTTGTGTGTCTCAGTGGGTGTGTGTTTCAATTTGTCGTTTTGTCTCATGTTCTGAGAACATGAAGGAAAAACGCTTTTTTGTTGTTGTTGTTGTTGTTGTTGTTGGTTTGAAATGGACTGTTAACTAGTGATCCTTTTTATGTCAGTGGATCCCACTGGGTTTGTGGTTAAAGAGAGTAGAGAGAAGAATGCAGCCGTGAATGGTTCCTGTCTAGTGGAAAACTTTGTAGGACTCCTCATGGCCAATTTATGAATGGACTGCTACTTGCCTTGCAGATGGGCAACACCTACCAAGATCCTAAGTTCCTGTATTCTTCCTGAATTTTGCCCACTCTCTGAAGGGGTTCATGGTTTTGTGTCCAAGATGTGTACCACATTCAAGCTCTGTGACATGGCCATGGACTGGATTGCTGAAGGGCATGCCAATCATCTCAGAAAACTCAAAAATTACCATGACTGGTAAGGATCTCTCTGAAGAATACCTGCTTGGATAGATAGTAACCCAAGTTGCATGATTAGGAGCTGTCCAGTGCCACAGTGTTCAATTAAAGAAAAGTTTTTCTCCAGGCTTCTTTCTTCCCTATTGTTCTGTTCCCCTGAATGTCAGGGAGGTGTTTGCCTTAGGGCACTCCTTTGTAACTCCTCAAGAAAACAGATTCAAATGGAAATGAAGAGGCCTAATCTGTGCCTTTTAATAAAGTGCTTTGTAAAAGCTGTGTCTGAATCAGACTCTTGGCCCTGGGTGTGGCTGTGAATTACATTCTCAGCACCCCAGGAAACTCAAGAAAAATCCCATATGTCCATCCCAATCTAAAAGGATGAAAAAGAAGTGTACTATTGGATGAATTCTCTTGCCTTCCTCTGGTCAGGCTGCTGACCCCTATGAAGTCAGAACAGGGATCCTCTGGGTCAAATGAGTTGTTGCAAGCCCTCCAGTAACTAGCACACAGGTATTTGGGTTTTTTCATGAGTCCAGTATACATAAAGAATCTACCCCTGGTAGGCAGGAGGCCTCTAATTTGACAAGCAGAGCAGTATTAACTACAGGACCATTTAATCTATCCTGTTTCTCAGGAAGGGTGTCCAGGCCACCATGACATTTGGCATATGATGGGCATGAGAGGTTATTTTGCACACCATCTAAGACTGCTCACCCTATAGAAACCCCAGCCAGAATGTTATAATGAGTGTCTCTATGGAAGCAGATGAGGTCCATGTGGGAGTGTTTTTGTTGGAAGAGTGGTCTTTTGTGTGGTGGTTGGAAGATGACTGGGTCCACCTCAGCTTGAAATCTGGTGTGATGCCATTAGAGACTGAGTTCTGAAACTGATATCAGAGAACTATTGCTATGAATTGTGTTGGGATTTTAGAAGGCCAGGCATTAGAGGAGCCTTCGGAAACGGAGATGTAAGCCAAGGGTGGCTTTCTTCACAGAACTGGGAATCTCAGCCAGGATTTCACATGATTTTGCTGTTAAAGCCTTTTCAGCTATAGTTGAGAGCCAAAACTCACAGAAACCTCATATTTTAGACCCCAATGGGCCTGGATTCCTATGACCTTTCGCAACTCCTTGGGAACCTTGCCTGCATGCGATCTCCAGAGCTTTTACTGAAAGGAGATTCCTCAACACTTAATGACTCCTGAATGAATTAAAACCCACAGTGTCAACTTCTTCATTCTTGAAATATGGCTAGGCCAATACCATGAAGTTTTTGAGAATCCCAAGACCAGAAATCTCTGATGAACCTTTAGATCTCCTGTTGCTCATCATGACTGAACCAGCAAGTGACATTTTTTACTGACTGGAATTCATGACCATGGTGAAGAACAGACATGCCAGTGAGTAGGAGCCAGCAGGGAACTGGGCCTGGAGCAATGGAGTGCAGGTGTGAGATCCAACATCTGTGTTGGGCCCCTGTGTTTCTGTAATTGGCTTCCAAATGACATGTGACTGACAAAGTGCAGCCAGGAGACCCGAAAATATAAAGGCATGTTGTTGTGGGGAGAGGATTTGGTGCGATGCTCAGAAACAAGTTGCTAAGCTCAAGTGGGAAGGATATATGGGGTAGCAGCCCAGTTTGTGTTTTTGTCTTCAGACCCTGACTCACCCCACGTGGCAGAGCTCCCTCCAGCACTGTGTCCTTGATTCCCTTTTTGTATTTTAAAAACAAACGCCAATTTTCCAGGGAAGCTGTAAAAAATGCCATTAAAACTGGGCGGTGAGCCAAAGGCTTCACAATGCACCCAGGGAGCCATTCATACCCCAATGGCCACAGTTACCTGCATAGAGAGGATTCAGTTCTGCTGCCTCCTGTTCCTATTGGAAAATATGATTTTATGTCCTCCTGTTCACATAGACTCAGACCAAGCTTTCATGATCTCACTACAAAGAAAGCTAAAACACAAAGCTATATTTCTAGTGGACGAATGTCAGAGGCAGATAGTCAAGATGTCATTAGGCCAGCAAAGTTCCATGTTTGTGGAATGTTTACCCTGTCCTCTACTTTTGGGATCTCTTCTGCCACATCCAAGTTTGTGAGCTCCTCAGAATTTCCAATTCCAGATATGCATTCACAGATTTTTTTTTTTCCTCTTCTCCTCTCATTGTGTCTTCTTTGGGGTGATAGTAATGTCCAGGCATTGTGGTGGATGACAGTGGAAGCTTTTTATGTGCCACGTGTTCCGATATGTATTAGGCTCATTTTCCGTTTTGCCATTTGAAATGTTGAATCTCTGACACTAACCCATAACCTTCTAGGCTCTGACTACTTATCCTAACATCGATAAAAATAATCCTAAAGGAATAGAATTAGAGGCATTTGATAGGAGGCATGGTATATACTTGGACTTGCCTTTTGCTTCATCAGAGATACATATTATAAAACCTGTGACACATTTTTCTCATTTTACTTCTCCAAGAATTTTCAAAATTAACAAATATGTAACTTCCTGACTCCCGGTCTCTGTCGCCTGAATCACAATGGGTATTTTTATATACATATATATAATCCTTCTGCCGTTACAGGTATATGTTTGAGAGTATTCTCACTTTGGTAAATATGAATTTCATGAAGAGATCACTGCCCCCCAATACACTGAGGTAACTGAAAATTCAAGCTGTGGTGAGCTTAATACTTCAACCAGTTTAGACATGACACAATGTAGAGGAAAATGAATGTTTTGGGTACATATGTGAAGGATATATATCCCCTTATGAATTTCGATTGGCATACATACTATTACATTTTAATTTATTAAATATATACATATATATAGTATGAATTTGCAAACATGAACTATATGTGTCATTTACTTTTACAACCTTGATTCTTTCATGTCCATCTGTGTGGATTTTTAATTAACTTTTCAGGAGATATTTTTCAGAAGTATTCATTTTCTTCACATACCTATTCATTTCGGAATACTCAAAATGAACTTCAGTGAATATTGAGTACTAACCCTAATATTTCTACAGCAAGTGACCCAGTTTAACATCAATGAAAGTATATTCATATGGGATATGATGTGTATTTTGAATTAAATTTTTATTCAAATTTGTTATATTCCTATTTCTTCAGTATATATACATCATAGGATGTATCATTTCATCCACAATTCACAAATTGATATGCATATGATTCACTTTCATTCACTCCCTGTATCAGATCCCATGTATTTCTCCATGTTGCTTTACTTGATTTTTCATGAGATTTCTTTTATATTTCTTTTGAATTCCATCATCATTTTTGAAGCAAAACTCAAACACAGTTGGTTATAATTAGTAACCCTAATATTACCACTACATGTATAACTACTTGGATTGAATGTTTGTATGTGAATACCAGATTTCATGTATTTTTTAAAATATCAATTCCATCCATTATTTAAAATAGTAACCTATAATATTTTTTACTCACCCTATGGTCTATTCATGCATCATCTGTATATACATAAACCCAGGGTACACCTATTTTTATCCCCAAACTCTAAATGATAGGGTTTCAAAACATGCTCCCAGAAATGGTGGAAGAAATACGCATGTCACCTGATCCATATATTCCTTTCATCACATCATGTTCTGGACACAAAATGAAAAACTCACACTTATCTTATTCTTCTCCCAAAGCCTCATTTTAAAGAGAGCATGGATTACTGAAATCATCTACATCTGCATTGCCTATTGTTTTCAAATTTCAATCCTATGGTGAGTATACACCTGAGTCTTTCAAGGATAGTGTGTTCAACTACCCCCCTGTTGAAATTATCCCTGATCTTATCACTCATTTTGTACTTTGCCTGATCTCCTAACATCCTTATTGATATCTATTTCCCCAAGTGCCTCGTTGTGACTGACTCTTCATGTGTGCTGACATTCCCATTTACACTTTAAAAGAAATTCATTGGATTGCAAAAACGGCCTTTGGTCCAAATCCTAAACTCACTATTCTTCCTTACCCTACACTGGAATCCTGCCTATTGTCTCCATTTCACTGTAAGTTCTCTTTTACATTCAGTAGTCTGAAGTACAAGATCTCGGGCAATTGTCTATGGATTTAGAGGATTCATCTCTGCAGAACATAATTCAAAACTATGTATCCAAATCAAGGCCCCAACAAACTTGTGTGCTTCAGATCTTACCTAGTTTTCTATTTTCATACTTACATTTCACCTTACATTCCTATAAATATCCCAGTTGCCCAATACCTGTATTCATCCAGCAGAATGACTTTCAACCCAAATCGAACATGATATGACCCTTTACCATACTCTGTTCCCTCAATATATTTTTACATAACAGCAGGTCCTGAGTTGATCTTGCCATACAGGTATGTAGGGAATCCTTACAGCTGCTGAGAAGCTTTCAAAGGTAGATGCAGAAATGATCCCTGGAGCAAATGTAGGCAGCTAGGTAGGACCTGTGAGGTCTAAAATCATCTTCCATGGTCAAGAACCCAGTCAGGATGAAGGGATGAGGCTGAATCAGCCTCTCTCTTCTCAATGCAGGGAAGATGGACACAATCAGGTCTGTGTGGATTACTGATCCCGGGCTCCTAGGGTGTATAGACCTTTATGTCTTGTGAAAATGTCACAGGAAGGTGGGGCAGCCTCCATCTCATGTGATCCTTGGAAACAACTGTTAGGACAAAGTGGTTGCCAAGGCAGTGACCTCATTCACTTCCCTGAAGGATGTGACCTCACCTCACTTCCTTGGTGATGGAACTCTCTGAACTTGGAATCCAGGAGGCGAGGCATCCAGAGGTAGTTCCACTCCCAGTGGGCTCACTTGATTGTCTCTACCAAGGCCAGAGTCATTCTTTGTTGGTACCTAGTGATGTGTGAATAGCCAAAAGCCTTGAATGGTCAGAACAGGGGCCTTTCCTGAGAAAGAAGTGTTGGCTCATTGCTGGCTCCTGACAACTACACAGAGATGGCCAAGAAGACCAGAGCTGAGACAGGACAGGCCACTGCTGGGGAACATATTTTCACCCACCAGTCAGAGGACAGAGTGGATAGATGCAGACCATATACAGGGTTGGTTTGAGTATCTCAGTGGGTGTGTGTTTTAATTTGTCGTTTTGTCTCATGTTCTGAGAACATGAAGGAAAAACGTTTTTGTTGTTGTTGTTGTTGTTGGTTTGAAATGGACTGTTAACTAGTGAGTCTTTCTATGTCAGTGGATCCCACTGGGTTTGTGGTTAAAGAGAGTAGAGAGAAAAATGCAGCCATCAATGTGTCCTGTCTAGTGGAAATCTTTGCCGGACTCCTCATGGCCAATTTATGAATGGACTGCTGCTTGCCTTGCAGATGGGCAACACCTACCAAGATCCTAAGTTCCTGTATTCTTCCTGAATTTTGCCCACTCTCTGAAGGGGTTCATGGTTTTGTGTCCAAGATGTGTACCACATTCAAGCTCTGTGACATGGCCATGGACTGGATTGCTGAAGGGCATGCCAAGCATCTCAGAAAACTCAAAAATTAGCATGACTGGAAAGAATCTCTCTGGAGAATCCCTGCTTGAATAGATAGTAACCCAAGTTGCATGATTAGGAGCTGTCCAGTGCCACAGTGTTCAATTAAAGAAAAGTTTTTCTCCAGGCTTCTTTCTTCCCTATTGTTCTGTTCCCCTGAATGTCAGGGAGGTGTTTGCCTTAGGGCACTCCTTTGTAACTCCTCAAGAAAACAGTTTCAAATGGAAATGAAGAGGCCTAATCTGTGCCTTTTAATAAAGTGCTTTGTAAAAGCTGTGTCTGAATCAGACTCTTGGCCCTGTGTGTGGCTGTGAATTACATTCTCAGCACCCCAGGAAACTCAAGAAAAATCCCATGTGTCCATCCAAATCTAAAAGTGTGAAAAAGAAGCGTAATATTGAATGAAGTCTCTTGCCTTCCTCTGGTCAGGCTCCTGACCCCTATGAAGTCAGAACAGGGATCCTCTGGGTCAAATGAGTTTTTGCAAGCCCTCCAATAACTAGCACACAGGTGTTTGAGTTTTTTCATGAGTCCAGTACACTGGCAGGCAGGAGGCCTCTAATTTGACAAGCAGAGCAAAATTAACTACAGGCCCATTTTATCTATTCTGTTTCTCAGGAAGGGTGTCCAGGCCACCATGACATTGGCATATCATGGGCATGAGAGCTTACTTTGCACACCATCTAAGACTGCTCACCCTATAGAAACCCCAAGCCAGAATGTTATGATGAGTCTCTGTATGGAAGAAGATGAGGGCCATGTGGGAATGTTTGTGTTAGCATAATGGTCTTTTGTGTGCTGGTTGGAAAAGATAACTGGGTCCACCTCAGCTTGAACTCTGGTGTGATGCCATTAGAGACTGAGTTCTGGAACTGATATCAGAGAACTATTGCTATAAATTGTGTTGGGATTTTAGAAGGCCAGGCATTAGAGGAGCCTTTGGAAACGGAGATCTAGGCCGAGGGTGGCTTTCTTCACAGCACTGGGAATCTCAGCCAGGATTTCACATGATTTTGCTGTGAAAGCCTTTTCAGCTATAGTTGAGAGCCAAAACTCACAGGAACCTCATATTTTAGACCCCAATATGCCTGGATTCCTGTGACTTTTCGCCACTCCTTGGGAACATTGCATGCATGCGATCTCCAGAGCTATTACTGAAAGGACATTCCTCAACAGTTAATGGCTCCAGAATGAATCAAAACCCACAGTGCCAACTTCTTCATTCTTGAAATATGGCTAGGCCAATACCATGAAATTTTTGAGAATCCCATGACCAGAATTCCCTGGAGAACCTTTAGATCTCCTGTTGCTCATCATGACTGAACCAGCAAGTGCCATTTTTGACTGAGTGGAATTCATGACCATGGTGAAGAACAGAGATGCCAGTGAGTAGGAGCCAGCAGGGAACTGGGCCTGGAGCAATGGAGTGCAGGTGTGTGATCCAACATCTGTGGTGGGCCCCTGTGGTTCTGTCATTGGCTTCCAAATGACATGTTACTGACAAGGTGCAGCCAGGAGACCCAAAAATATAAAGGCATGTTGTTGTGGGGAGAGGATTTGGTGCGATGATCAGAAACAAGTTGCTTTGTTCAAGTGGGAAAGATATATGGGGTAGCAGCCCAGTTTTTGTTTTTGCCTTCAGACCCTGACTCACCCCATGTGACAGATCTCCCTCTAGCACTGTGTCCTGGTTGACCTATTTGTATTTCAAAAACAAACACCAATTTTCCAGGGAAGCTGTAAGAAATGCCATTAAACTGGGCCATGAGCCAAAACTTCATAATGCACCCAGGGAGACATTCATACACCAAAGGCCACAGTTACCTCCATAGAGAGGATTCAGCTTTGCTGCCTCCTGTTCCTATTGGAAAAAATGAACCCATGTCCTCCTGTTCACATAGACTCAGACCAAGCTTTCCTGATCTCACTACAAAGGAAGCTAAAACACCAAGCTATATTTCTAGTGGACGAATGTCAGAGGCAGATAGTCAAGATGTCATTAGGCCAGCAAAGTTCCATGTTTGTGGAATGTTTACCCTGTCCTCTACTTTTGGGATCTCTTCTGCCACACCCAAGTTTGTGAGCTCCTCAGAATTTCCAATTCCAGATATGCATCACAGATTTTTTTTCCTCTCCTCTCATTGTGTCTTCCTTAGGGTGATAGTAAT
Source organism: Callospermophilus lateralis (assembly GCF_048772815.1). Classification (NCBI taxonomy): domain Eukaryota; kingdom Metazoa; phylum Chordata; class Mammalia; order Rodentia; family Sciuridae; genus Callospermophilus; species Callospermophilus lateralis. The sequence continues at coordinate 2,425,500 of NW_027510272.1, forward strand.
GTCCAGGCATTGTGGTGGATGACAGTGGAAGATGTTTATGTGCCACGTGTTCCCATATGTATTAGACTCATTTTCCATTTTTCCATGTGAAATATTGAATCTCTGACACTAATCCATAACCTTGTAGGCTCTGACTACTTATCCTAACATCGATAAAAATAATCCTAAAAATAGAAGTAGAGGCATTTGATAAGAGGCATGGTGTATGCTTGGACTTGCCTTTTGCTTCATCAGAGATACATATAATAAAACCTGTGACATATTTTCTCATTTTACTTCTCCAAGAATTTTCAAAATTAACAAATATGTAACTTCCTGACTCCCGGTCTCTGTCGCCTGGGTCACAATGTATATTTTTATATACATATACATAATCCTACTGCCATCACAGGTAGATTTTTGAGAGTACTCTCACTTTGGTAAATACAAATTCCTGAAGAGATCACTGCCCCGCAATTCACTGAGGTAACTGAAAATTCAAGCTGTGGTGAGCTTTATACTTCAACTAGTTTAGACCTGAAACAGTGTAGAGTAAAATGAATATTTTGGGTACATATATGAAGGATATATATATCCCCTTATGAATTTCGATTGGCATACCTACTATTACATTTTAATGTATTAAATATATATATATATATATATATTAAATATTAAAAAATATATATATATATATATATATATATATATATATATATATATATATATATATAGTATGAATTTCCAAACATGAACTATATATGTCATATACTACCTTGATTCTTTCATGTCCATCTGCGTGGATTTATAATCAACTTTTCAGGAGATATTTTTCAGAAATATTCATTTTCTTGACATACATATTCATTTCGGAATACTCAAAATGAACTTCAGTGAATATTGAGTACTAACCCTAATATTTCTACAGCAAGTGACCCAGTTTAACATCAATGAAAGTATATTCATATGGGACATGATGTGTATTTTAAATTAAATTTTTATTCAAATTTGTTCTATTCCTATTTCTTCAGTATATATACATCATAGGATGTATCATTTCATTCAGAATTCACAAATTGATATGCATATGATTCACTTTCATTCACTCCCTGTATCAGATCCCATGTATTTCTCCATGTAACTTTACTTACATTTTCATGAGATTTCTTTTATATTACATAACTTTTGAATTCCATCATCATTTTTGAAGCAAAACTCAAACAAAGTTGGTTATAATTAGTAACCCTAATATTACCACTACATGTATAACTACTTGGATTGAATGTTTGTATGTGAATACCAGATTTCTTGTATTTTTGAAAATATCAATTCAATCCATTATTTAAAATAGTAACCTGTTATATTCTTTATTCACCCTATGGTCTCTTCATGCATCATCTGTATATACATAAACCCAGGGTACACCTATTTTTATCCCCAAACTCTAAATGATAGGGTTTCAAAACATGCTCCCAGAAATGGTGGAAGAAATACGCATGTCACCTGATCCATATATTCCTTTCATCACATCATGTTCTGGACACAAAATGAAAAACTCACACTTATCTTATTCTTCTCCCAAAGCCTCATTTTAAAGAGAGCATGGATTACTGAAATCATCTACATCTGCATTGCCTATTGTTTTCAAATTTCAATCCTATGGTGAGTATACACTTGATTCTTTCAAGGATAGAGTGTTCAACTACCCCCTTGTTGAAATTATCCCTGATCTTATCACTCATTTTGTACTTTGCCTGATCTCCTAACATCCTTATTGATATCTATTTCCCCAAGTGCCTTGTTGTGACTGACTCTTCATGTGTGCTGACATTCCCATTTACACTTCTCTGCATGGTCAGACAGATTTGCAGGGAATTTTTGGGCGGTGTGCTAGGTAGGACTTTTGGGTGCTGGTGGACGTGGGGCAGCTGTTTTCCTGTGGACAGTGGCTGCTTCATCCACAAAAGCAGCCGTTTGTTCCCCATCAGAGCTTTCCAGAGTGATGACCTTTTAATTTTATTATCGGGACCATGAGGCTTCTAGCTGGGATCACACCTCCCTAAGCGGTTGTAAGGAAACTCTGTGAATAGAAATCCACACAGTGGTGGAAAGATCTCAGACCAGCCATCCCTTGGGAGGTGGAAGTTAAAGGTTAGTTTCACTCAATTGGCAGAAACGTTTTGAGGGTAAAGTTCATTTTCATAACGTTTCTTTTAGCTGGAGATAGAATAAATGGGGCAAAGATGAATGTGATTTGTACATTGGGTAATTGGGTTAGATTGATGAATGTGGTTATATATCCAGGGCACAATATGAGCTACTTTTGTATGTACAGATTCTTTTACTTCCCACTATAATCTCAGAGGGTAGACATCATCACTCCCCAGTTCTTACAGATGGGGAACTGAGATGTGGATAAATTGAGGAGCCGCCCAGATCTCCCAGATGGTAAATGGCAGAGCTAATATTAGAACTGCAGTCTTGTGACACAGTCTCTGGTTGTGGCCAGTATACTGCATTACCTGGACATGCAGGGAGGGTCTAGATAGTATGGCTGGATATGTTCCTGAGCTCTATGGCATTCTGTGAAGCAGTATCCCATTGGGTGTAAGTCATCAATTGCATTTCATCACTTCCAGTGGCCTCCTGGAGGGAAGGGTTCTATTCTGTGTCCTGGCACCCTGCTTGATGCCTGCCATTTAGGACCTGTATCCATTTGCACATCTCCATGTCAGCAACCTGGGTCAGAGTGGAACAGGAAGGCAGAGGGCTTCAAGTGGTCTCCATGACTCTTGTCAGCTCTTATCAGGATGAACAGAGGTAATTCTTGGATCATTGTTTAGGGTTCACTGAAATCAAAGCTAAAAGATGATCCTAAAAAAGAAAAGCACTCATTTCTGATGTGTTTGGTTGCTCTCCCTCTTTATCATTAATGTTTTTTTTTTCTGGAACCATGTACAGGCAGTCAACCTCCCCTGCTCCTCTGTAAAAGTTAATCCAGCAAGGTGTTTGGTTATCATTGCCAAATAAATTAATTGAGAACAACTATTATCATCTTAAAGCTTAATTCTTTCCCTTTGAACTTTCTGGATGCTTATAGGACATTGATTCCTCTCCAATCTGCTGGGCTTCTGCAGGAGTTCCAGATTTTTCTCCCCACTGTGAGAGTTTTGTACGTTGAGTGCAAAGCTTCAGTTACCAAGTGCTTAGTTTAGCTTTGGTTTGTCCACCCAGGGTTCCTGTGTTGGAAGCTTGCTCCTGAATGTGGTGATATGGGGGATGGTGGAACCTTAAAGAGGTGGAGCTAGTGGTAGGTCACTGAGGACACTGCCCTCAGAAAGGGAGACATGAAGATGCTGCCCTTAGAAGAGACTCTGGTTAGTTCTTGCATCTTGAGAGTCATTATGAAAGAGTAAGACTTCTCCACAGTCTCTGGCTTCCTCTGGCTTTCATCATGTGCTCTCTCCTTTTTGCTTGTATTCCTGCAACAATGCGATCTCCCATGATGTTACATAGCCAAAGAAGGAACCCTCATTAGAGGCTGAATTAATAAGAACATCCGATTTTAATTTTTTCAGCTTCCCAAACTGTAATATATAAACATCTTTTCTTTATAAAGTACATAGCCCACAACCTCAAATATACAGGTCACTGGAGGAACCCAGAAACACCATGGAGGAACCCAGCAACACCATCAGGGTAGTGCCCAGGACACATTATCCATCAGATCTCTCATCAGACGAACCAGAGGGAGCACAGGGTTGGACATCTGCACCTCCACCAGCACAGTACTAACACCAGAGATGGGAGTTCAAATCATTCCCACAGGAGTAAAAGGACCTCTTCCCCAAGGAACAGTAGGCTTATTATTGGGACACAGTTCTTCTCCTACAAAAGGACTTATGATAAGTCCTGGGGTAATTGATCCCAATTATGCAGGTGAAATAAAAATTATAGCTAGTTCTCCAAAGGGTATATCAGTAATTTCATCAGGAGACAGAATAGCACAGTTATTAATAATACCCAGCCTACATGATAAATTTTCCAGTAGTACAATAGAAAGAGGTTCCAGGGGATTAGGCTCCACAGTTGTAGATTGGTCTCTGCTGTCTTTAAATTTAGATTCTCGCCCAATGCTAAAACTAAATATTCAAGGATATGAATTTAATGGGCTACTGGTCACATGCAGACCTTAGCATCATATCTCATCAAGAATGGTCCAAACATTGACCATTACAACAAGGCAGTCAAACACTTTGAGGCCTAGGAGTGGCAACTAATCCCCATAGAAATGCAATGGTGTTAGATTGGAAGGATCCTGAAGGATGTGAAGGAACTATACAGCCATATTTATTGGATCATCTTCCTATAAATTTATGGGGACGAGATGTCCTATATCAATTAGGTTTGCAATTAACAAATAATAGCAATGCAAATGTGCCCACTATTAGGGCTAGACAAGATTTTAGGAAAGAAAAAAGATTAGGAGAACAAGAACAAGGTATAGCAGTACCAATTCAAATAGATCAAGGAATAAATAGACATGGATTGGGTTTTCAGAAGGGGTCACTGAGACAATAAAAATTACTTGGAAATCAGAAAGACCAGTATGGGTTTCTCAGTGGCCCCTGATTAAAGAAAAGATACAAGCAGACCATGACCTGGTCAAACAACAATTAATGGAGGGACATACACAACCTTCCATATCTCCCTATAATACTCCGATTTTTGTCATTAAAAAGAAATCTGGTAAATGGAGATTATTGCAAGATTTAAGAGCCATTAATAATGAGATGCTTATTATGGGACCTGCTCAATCAGGGATTCCCCAATAGTCTGCTTTGCCAAAAACCTGGTATGTTTTAGCTATAGATATTAAAGATTGTTTTTTTTTCAATTCCAATTCATCCTGAGGATAGTCCAGGTTTTGCATTTACTATCCCTGCACTAAATCATGAAGTTCCTTATCAGAGATATGAATGGAAAGTACTCCCTCAAGGGATGGCTAACAGCCCAACTATGTGTCAAATTTTTGTTAACAAAGCAATCCAGCCACTTAGAAATCAAAATCCTGAACTACAAATATTTCACTATATGGATTATTTATTATTAGCACATAAACTTAAAAACACATTGCTAGAATATTATGCCACACTTACAAATTTAGTAAAAAATTATAACCTAGAGATAGCAATAGATAAAGTACAATTAAATTTTCCAATTAATTATTTAGGAGTTCTATTATCTTCAACCATGGTGAATTCACCAAAAATTCAAATACAAGTAGATCAACTCAAATCACTGAACGACTTTCAAAAATTATTAGAAGACATAAATTGAATAAGACCTTATCTAGGCATACCAATGGGAGAGTTGGGACCTTTATTTGCTATCCTAATAGGTCCATCAGATCCAAATTTACCCTGCATGTTAACGCCTGAAGCAAGAAAGGCATTAAAAATCATTGAAACATATATGAAAAATATGCATTTGGATAGAATTGATATAAGTTTGCCTTTATTATTTATTGTAACACCAACAAAAAAATATTTTTACAGGAGTATTTTGGCAAGAAGGTCCATTATTGTGGACACATTTATCTTATTCTCATAACACTATTCTTATTAGGTATCCTGAGGCTGTAGGACAAGTAATACTCAAAGGAATAAAAAGCAGCAAAGGGAGTGTTTGGAATTTCTCCCAATAAAATTATTACTCCATATGCTATGGATCAAATTGTTGAGTTAGATAATGAGTGAAATACTTGGGCAGTAATCATTTGTAAATCTAATATTTCATTTGATAATCACTTACCATCTAATCCTTTATTGTCTTTTTGGTCTTCGCATCCTATAGTTTTTCCAAAAATGACAAGAAAAACACCTATCATGAATGCTCCAAATATATTCACTGATGGGTCAAAAAAATGGTACAGCAGTAGTAGTTACTGCTGATCAAACTTTTACATTTTCAGTACCCAAACAATCAGCTCAAAAGGTAGAGCTTAATGCAGTTTTACAAGATTTTGTGATGTTTAAAGATTCTGTATTAAATTTATTTTCTGATAGTCAGTATATAGTTAATGCTTTGGTATCCCTTGAAGATGTTGGTAGGATTTCCCCTTCCTCTACTGTTTTCTCTTTGTTTTTCACTATACAAAGTCTAATCTGGGACAGAAAAAATCCATTCTTTATAGGACATATCAGGGCACATACAGGATTGCACATACATAGTCTTCGTTTTCTCCCAAATTTAATTTGCCCAGTTACACCTCAGTGTTGTAGCAGTGCTGTGTACCTGACATAGTGCTAAGATCTTATCATACCATTGTAGTGACCTGGAAGAGATTTAAGAGTCCTTTCTCTTTTTGAGTTTGAATCATAGCTTTGATGTGGTCCTTCTTGTTTTATGTTCTTGTTCCTAATGTAAAAGTGTTTAACGTTTTTTGGTTGTTTGGGTAGTAGGGGGATAAGGTTTTAACTGGTTATTCTTGAATTGCTTTTACAATAAACCAATTTTATAATCTTTAAATACATCAACTTTATGTATATGTATGTATATATATATATATTTTTTTAATTTAGGGCTTCTTAACTCTACTTATGATTGATGGAACACATTGATTTGGAATTTCAGATCTTCCAAAGCACTATTTGTTGTAATATTATTTTTTAAATATAGTGCCTTTTAAAAATAACATAAGGAAGTGACTGTAATAAAAATAATGTTGATGTTTTAAGTTCTACTCATTTTAGGTAGATGCATTCTATATAGAAAATGGCAGAAAGATGAAAAACAACAGTAATTGTGTATTCAGAATTCATACCAATCAGTGGTGAAACAGTGCAAAAGCAGGAGGCAATATCCATTGATTGATTTTATAGCTTTTGTATATCTGAGAAATTAGTGTTCAGATGAATTTTATCTTTTCAAGCATGTTTTTGTAAGAATTGTGGGTGTGCCTATCTTAACATTTATTCTCTGTATTTTAAAATCAAGTATTCTCCACGTTTTAAATGTTTTATATTAGAGACTTCTCTAATGCACACTTGTACCAATATTGTACCTTTTGTTTTTAGATGTTAAGCACATGCTCATGTTAGGTACTTACAAAAATTGTTACATTATGTTTTCTTATGTAATTTTTTTGGTTTGTTTATCTGATCCAAATATATTCTTTCCTTAAAAAAAATCATGCTAAAATAAGTAGAGCACATCTAAATTTATATTTAAATACAAATGGAATTCTAATTTAGTGACCTGAAAAAATATGGACCTGTTCTTAAAAGAGCCCCCTTTCCAAAATTAGTTATCTCTCTGCCTAAATTGTGCTTAACAATGTTTTTTAAACTTAAATATTCTGAATTAATTTGCATATTAGATTACTTAAGAATTACAATAACATTTTATTTATTGACATAAAATTGCTTGAACAACTAGTGGGTTTTTTTTTTTTGCCATCCTAGATATGTTACTGTAGTTTAATAAATATTAGCCAAATTGGAGTGGAAGTTAACTTATATATGAGTGTTGTTTTAAGAATGTTGCTTTACATTTCATGCAAAACTATTGATGATTTTGCCATTTTTAAGTAGAAAGCTTAGGACTTTACTACAGCAATTTAAAGTTACCTCAGTATAAAATACAAATAGCCTTATCTGTTACTTCTTGTTTACTCAGTATGGTATTGCTAAATTCAGTGATGTTTTGAAGTTTAAAAATTATTATTCCTGAATCTGTGTAAGTGCACCTGAACCGGTATTTAAAATAACCCCCATGGGAACACACTTTAAGAAATACCATATTCCATGGAGTGTGGTGGTGCACCCATGTAATCCCAGCTACTGTGAGCCTGACTCACAGGTCATGTCAAGGTCAAAAGGGTAGAATTTAAACCCTGCTGAAGCAGGGTTTTGAATTTGAGGCCAGCCTCGGCAACTTAATGAGACTTGGTTTTAAAATAAATAGTTAAGAAAGGGTCTACAGGGGTAGCTCAGTGGTGGAACAACCATGGATTCAATCCCCAGTATTGTAAAAAACACAAACACATTCCATAAACATTTGTCTTCATATTTTTCTAAATATGCAACTGTTGTAACCGCAGGGCAGGCATGTTTAGAACAGTATTTTCTGCTAGATGAACAAGGAATTTCTGAGTTGTGAAGCTTCCTAAGCTGCTTGTTTTAAAAATGTAGAGCTCAGGTCCGGGATTGTGGCTCAGTGAGCAGAGCGCTTGCCTAGCATGCATGAGGCATTGAGTTCAATCCCCAGCACCATATAATAATACACAAATGAAATAAATGTATTGTGTCCATCTATAATAAAAAAAGAAAGAATGTAGACCTCTTCATGAGTCTTGCTGGATAGGCCTCCTGCATTTTGTTCCATGGTTCAGTGGTTCTGAAGCCTATCTGTGCATTAGAATCACAGTGGGACCTTAAAAAAAATCTAGGTACATTTCAATAGATCCTGATTTACAGGGTATGGGGTAAGGAATGAGAATTGTTAGTTTTTAAACTGTTACCCAGGTGGTTTTAATGTGCATCCATTGGTAAACTATCATCAGCCTTGGAGGAGAATGTTAGCAAACAGACTCAATGTCTTTTGAGTTATAACACTCAGCTCACTTCTTTCCAGACCCCAGCGGCAGACATAGGCAAAGCTTCCAGGCTCTGAGTCCTACACCTTGGCCCAAGGTTATCTCCAAGAGATGGCAGTACAGGGAATTTCATCTAAACTTATTTGTGTTTTCTTTAATAGCAGGTAATTTATGAAGGTACTGAGCTATATACTTGCTGTCAGAATCATGTTTAATTCTCCCCAAAACCCTACAAAGTAGTTAGAATTATAATTTTATAAGGAGAAAACAAAAGGGCAGAATAAACAAGGAAAGAAATATGTCCAAGCTTACACAACTAGTAGATGGTAGAATTTAAACCAAAGCAAGTCTCACTGCAGCATTTACATGATTCACCTTCACACCAAGGGAACCCAATAAGTATATTCTTGATATAAGACAGGGAGCAGAAATGAAGGTTGGACTTTAGGGAGTAGTGGGGTCTGGGGAATGCAGAGACTCATTGCCACTCAGCTCTGGCCAGTTGTTACCAGGCCTGGACATGATCCCCAGTATAGATGAGACATCTCATTTCCTAGGAAACAGTATAAAGAGTTTGAAATTTCAAGCATGAATATTTTACAACTTTAAAACAAGCCATTCAACCTTTATTACAGACTACATTCTCTATACTATATTGAAGAAGATCTTGCTTACTTCCAAGTATTAGAAATCACAAACAAAGCTGCTGAAATCATCCATGTGCATGTTTTTGTGTGGACTTCAGTTTTAAATTCATCTGGGCAAATATCAAAGTACACAACTGCTGGATCTTATGATCTGAGTATGTTTAGTTTTGCAAGAAACTGCCAACTATTTTCCACCATGGTTGTACCAATTTCTGTTCCCCTTTGTAGTGGAGGAGAGCTTCAACTGTTCCACACCCTTGCCAGCATTTGGTTTCATCAGTGTTCTGGATTTCAGCCACTCTACTGGGTGCAACGTGCATTTTCTTATTGTTTCAGAGATGAGATTCCCTCTGCTGTCTTCATAGATAATAATAGCTATGAACAGTATTATTGTGCAGAGAAGAATGGTATTGCCTTACTAGTTGTGTTTCAGTTTCAACCAAGTCATCCAAACTGTGTTGCTACACACAGAAATTTATATTTGTGGCCTTTATCCTTAGAATCAGTGAAGTGGATTAACAGAATGACATCTCTGTCTATGCTCCTGTGGGTAAATTGTGGAGGGCCATGAAAGCAGAAAGCACTCAGGAAATCTTGAAGGATGATGGTAGAGGTGATTACATCACTGGGCTAAATAAAGAGATGATAAAATTGTGTTGGCAAGTGCAAACAATGATGTAAATGTAAATGTCAGGGTGATATGGTGGTGATTCACATTTGTACAGTGGGATGTAAAGGGAAATCCACAAGGAGCCATGCCAGTTAGTATCAAGAACCTGAGAACTTTCAAACCTAATGGGAGAGATAAAATAATTTAAAACATGCTTTAAATATTATTTATTACCACATTGCTCCAAAATATATTTTAGTTGGGATGCTTATAATTTTTTCCTTAGCTACACATAACCTTGCAAAATGGGATCACAAGACTTAAAGCTTGATGGCCAAAGCAAAAGACACATTTTCTGATGTTTCTTTGCTCACAGTGGATGTTTATGGCTATTGACTTTTCTTTTTGTTAGCATTTGATTATTAATTTTGAATGGTTATTTTTAGTTATATACAACATTAGGATTTATTTTGTCATAATCCCAAAACACATGGCTCACTTCAAAGGCGAAAGCCTTTCCCTATTCTGACAGTGTCCACCTTCAAAAAATCTCTCTTAGTATCTCTGCCATTATTTAGAGAATGACTATCGTAAAAGCTTCAGCCTCATTTAGTCAACATAAGAGATTCTGATTAGTTTTAAGGAAATAACCCCTTTTGATGATGCTTGCACATGGGAATCATGCTCGACCATTGCTCATCAAAGCCACATTCTTGCTTTGTTTTGCTCATGGAATATGCAGAAGACATAGCACACGTAATGAGCAGATCTAATCTTAAAAAGTGTGCTCACAGCCTTGCATGCTAACAATAAGATTTATCTCCAAGCTGACAGCTTCCAGGTATTGTTTTATTTTCCCAAGACAAATTTGAAAATTAGCAAGTTAAATCACAACGTTTACACGGTAGAGAAGTACCTAGTTTGAGGCATTGTTCTTTTTCTCTTTATGCATGAGAATATTTTTCATAGCTAGAAGAGGACCAACCCCTGCTATTTCCCTGCTCCTGGCAGCTGGCCAGCTCTTCCATCTAAAGTGATCAAAGACTGTAAACACGATGTGATGGAGCGAGAGATCTTTTTTTTTAAGTAGTAGGGCTTTATTGTTGTTTTATGAAGCAGTAAAACTCTGCAGGCATCATAGGTGAGATTTTGGGAGTCCAGGGGTCATTTTTATCTTTTAGGCTCTAAATGACAGGATCAAAAGGGAGTTACTTCATAAAAATTCCAATTCCCCATCCCTGAGCAAACTAGTATCTTGGGAGGATTTAGAAAACCTGATGGGAATACTCACCACAAACACTTTGTACTCATCATCCTGCATGAGAAAGGTCCTCGTTATGACAAAATCTGGCCTTGGGGAGATTAAAGTAACATGTTCTTTATTGCCAAAAGAGATAACTTATGTGAGCCTGACAGGAGGTTATCGTGTTGTGAATGACCTCTAATAAAGGGGGACAGATGCAAACCATGAACATTATATATGTATATGTATATATATATATATATATATATATATATATATATATATATATATATATACACTTCTCACATTGTATTTATAGAACTCAAAATGCTTTCACTGGCTCCTCTTACTGTACATAAATTAGCTCAACTTAAATAAATTATGAGCATTTCTATATCTTTTAAGAATATTTTAAATGCCTTAATTTAAGCTTAGAGAGGTTCTTACTATACTCAGAAAGTATGTTTAGGGTGTTAAAAGATTACTTTATGATGAGAATAGGAATAAAAAAAATGATAGTAAGAAACTTCGGTGGATTTGCCATTCATAATTTGATGGTTCTCCCAGTCAGTTAATTTGATATTCAGATTCATGATTTACCTTAGGTCTTAATGGACATTATTTGTGCCAATAGATTGAAATACATGCAACACATTGTCTTTGTCAGTTTGGATACTATCAACAAATATACTGTAGACTGTGTGGTTTAATTTTCAAGCATTTATTTCTCACAGTCTGGAGATTGAAAAATTCAGAATCAAGATGCAGGCAGATCCTGTGACTGGTGAGGGCCCCCATCTTGGTTTTCCTCATATCCTCACAATGCAGTGTCAGAGAAAGCAAGCTCTCTTATGGGTCTTCCTTATAAGCACAAATCTCATTCTCGGGGTCTCCACCCTCACAACCTAACGACATCCTGAAGGTAACACCTCCAATTGTTAACACACCAGGGAAAAGGCTTCACATATAAATTTTAAGGGAACCCAAGCATTAGTACATATCATATCCTATCAATATATTTTAAATACTTATCCTTCTGGAAATAACTACATTAATAAATTGGCTTATAGTTGTAATAATCCCCCAAACTCAGAAGAGTTGTAGGAAATGAGTGTTGTTTTAAGTTAAATTTTCCCACTTCCTGTGATTCCAAATCCCTTCTTGTGGAGCAAGTGCCTATGATCTAAGATACTCTCCATGTTCATGTCCCCCCTTTTCTGCACCTTGCATGCAGTTAGTATATTGACTACTTTCCTCTTGTCAAGTCTCCCTACTGGCCCCATTCAATGTGTCTTTAGTACCTCACATTCGTTCGCAATTGAACATTTTAAAGCCATTCCTAATTACTTTCTCTACCTCCTTGTTTAGTTACTTCTCGTTTTCCTGAAGCTCCTCAAAATGTGAGAGAATTCTTCCCATTGCTTCTTGGCACCAGAAAATATGTTAGCTTGTTGATTGGATTTCTCATTAGTATCTGCCTTCTCCATATCCTTGTTTCATACACTTTGTTAAAAATAACAAAACAAAACAAAACTCACATGGTCATAATTCTGACCACATATCACCTTGGACTGCCTAAGTTTCAGAACATTCTCTGTCTAGAATTTGTACTCTCTGTGTTCACTTCTTTACTTCCACCTGGCCTTCTTTCACCACTCTAATTCTGCAGTAGGGGAAATGAATTACCCATTTTCTCATGGTCTTCTACCTCATAGTGAAAATAAAATATTTTTAATATAGTTTAAATTAACTCACCTAGAATCATTAGTGCTGATCTTCAGCCAACTTAAATGTCTTATTTTCCATTCAGTATACACTCATTGCTCAAGACTTTCTATAGTTCTTCTTCACTTTTTTCAACCTTCACCCCTATCCCTTGCACTACTTATTTTTAGCAGATTTTTTTAACTTGCTTTTCCTCAATTTTCTTCTTTCACTGCTTTTTTGACTTCTGAATCTTGAAATCATTCTTTTCTAATTTTTTCTGAAACTTGAGAAAGAAGTTACCTATCCCTTCTGAAGCTAAACACTTAATTGATGTTCTTATCAATGATTTCCTTTATTTATTAAAGCTTCAGTTGTAAAACTGTAGACATGGACATCTCTCATTCTCTATGAATATACTTTTAAAGTGTTTTATTTAAATAAATTTGTTTTCTGTATTCCTGTTTCCATTAGGATATCTTCATCTTATTTCTACATCACTTCTAAACACCTAGTTACACTATCTCAGAAAAGTATTGCTTCTTCAAAAAAAAAAAAAAAAAACAGGAGTTAAATCCAGGAGCACTTAACCACTGAGCCACATCTCCAGTTCTTTTTATTTTTTATTTAGAAACAGGGTCTCGCTATATTGCTTAGGGCCTCACTAAGATTCTGAGACTGGCTCTTACTTGCAATCCTTCTGCCTTATCCTCCCAAGCTGCTGGCATTTCAGGTATGCAGCACTATGCCCAGCTCTGCTTCTTTTTTACACCATCAAGTTTACATACCCACGTACTCATATACTTTGTCTTTTTTCCACATTAAAAAAAGGAGAAGCCTATGCTCCTATCTCACATGGCTGCTTCTACATTTGCTCTGGATTTTATACTGTCTTACCTAAGATGATTAATATTATCTCCTCTTTGTGGCAATATTTTTCCTCTCTGCTGGATTCTACTCCAAAGCATTAAATTATGAAAATATAGCCCATAGTAAGTATGCAATGACCTTCCCTTTCCCACTTACCTGTCCAGCTTTCATTCAATATCTTCACTCATCTACCCAGTAAAATTAGGAATCGTTGCCTAATTTTGTGTCAGAATTTGCTTACCACCTACTGTTTCCTCAACTTACTTTAATCAGACTGTGTCCTTATTACCAATGCTGGTCTTCTGGGGCTACCGTAATGAAATGTCATAAATTTGAAATAGCAGACACTTTATGCTCTCACAGTTCTGCAGTGGAGGTCAGAAGTTCATGATCCAGGGGTCAGCTAATTTGGTTTCTAGTGAGAATTTTTTTCCTGGCTTATAGTTTGTGGCCTTCTTGCTGTTTTCTTACATGGTCTTTTCTCTGAGTGTGCAAAAGGAGAAAGAAAGATGTATATCTTTGGTGTCTCTTTCTCTTTTTGTAAGGACACCAGCTCTACCAGATAGAGTCTCAGCCTATGACCTCATTTAGTGGTAACTGTCTCCATCAAAAACTTGTCTCCAAATAAGTCACAGTGGGAGTTGGAATTTCAATGTATGAGTTTGGAGTGGGGTTTGCCCCTTGTCCACAGCACATATTTAATGAAATGGCTCTTCTAACCATCATTCATACCTTCCATTTTCATATTCTAGTGTTGGTCTCTCTCTGCCTCCTTCTACGTGTTCACATCATTAAACATAGTTGAGTACACTGTCCTTCCTCAAGCACTTGATTATCTTCCATTTTATTAACATGACTAGTTCTTAAGATCTCACCTGTGCCCCTAACATTAGAGCAAATCAAATTGAATCAAAGTCATCTATTAATTACCTGACAAAATTTTGCATCATTTTCTTGCTTGATCAATTGATTTCTTGGCAACATTTGCCACTCTAGAGAAAAAGTGGATAAAGTACCCATGCGACCTACATGGTGATCAACATGATCTATGGGTGTGAGGAAAATACATATAACTTTTGTTTTACTTTAATTTTAAAAAGAAATTAAGCACTAAAACATAAAGTAGCACATGCTGTAATCAATCCCAGCAGCTCAGGAGGCTGAGGCAGGAGGATTGCGTGTTCAAAGCTAACCCCAGCTATGGCACTAAGCCACTCACAGAGATCCTGTCTCTAAATAAAATACAAAATAGGGCTGGGGATGTGGCTCAGTGATTGAGTGTCCCTGAATTTAATCCCTGGTATTCCCCACAAATACATATATAAAGTATATGGACTCACCAGAGCCCACAGAAGTTTCATGTTTTCTAAGATCCAGGAGTGTCCTAAGGGAAGAAGGAGTCCCCCGTGCAGATGGATGTCAGCCCTGGTGACCCAGCTTACTTAGCTCTTTTCAGCATATTGAGAAGAAGGTTTATTTAAGCATGGCCACCTAAGTGGATTTAAGCAATATAGAAATTTTAGGTGTTAAAACTCTGGCATACTTTACAATGAGATAAGAAATATTTTTGCAGCATACAGAGGTTGAGTGTTTGTTCATGGTAAAGAGCTTCAAATTATTTAGTTTTACAAATTATTAAGTGCAAAAATATTTAAAAATCATGTTACCCAACAGCTATTGACACACATATGTGTGCATGCATGCACACGCACACACATGTTAAGTCCATCAAAGGAAAGTTAGTGTTGATGAGGAGGGAGTGATATTAATTTTCAAACTAGTTCTAGAGAATATAATCAGCAATGTGTGAAAAAAATTGAAAATAAACCCATGAAAATGATTTTTAACTCTCACATTTTATTCTACCAAGATTTTAGTCCATTTGTTATCCATTTATTCATTTTTTTATTAATCACAAAATTTTTGTTGAGCCCCTACTTTTCTACTTTTGAGCTACTTTTCTAGGCACCCCTGGGGTACATTCATTAACAAAATAAGGAAGATCTTTTCCCTCATACAAAAAGCATTTCAGTAAAGGAAAGACAGAAATTAAACAGCAATCACAATGAATGAGCTAATTGTGTGTATTTTAGATGATGATAGGTGCATATAGACATAGAAAAGCAGGGATAATAGAGGGTATAGGTTGCAAATTTAAATGGTGGATTCAGATGAAGAACAGTTTGGGTAGAAGCCGCAACAGGTGTAAAGGTAAGACAACATACTGGAGGAATAGCAAGAGCAGGCTGCTGGGGTGGGTATGCAAGGAGTGAACCTGAATAAGTCTAAGGGATGCCCAGGATGCCCGGGGAGACCATCCAGTCTGTGCTGGACAAGGACACATTACACATGCATTCCTGTGTCCCTGTTCTATATTATTGAGTACACTTTTATTTTGTTTTTGCCCTTTCAGAACTTTGGATAAGGAAATCAATCATGTCACAGGGTGCTTTTATTACATATAAGTGAAAACCTTAATTTTACAGCTGTCAATGACTAAGGTGAAGTTCAAGTAAAATAGAGCACCCACCACTCCCTGGTGTCAGGACCAGAGCATAAGAACAGATTGCTGAGTTCAAATTAGACCTTCGAGTCTCTTTTCTCTGATCTTGGATCAGGCTTTTTTTTTTCCTTAGGTTGATGTTAAATCCCAGTGTTAGACTTTCTCTAGTTAAACTCATGTATCTTTACCCAAGAAACTGATGAAAACTCTGAACTTAAACCACTGTTTTGTTTTCTAAAATTTCCCACAAGTTATTGTGAAGTCCACCCTATGCCTGTTCTGAAAAACAAATGCATAGCAACTGGGTAATTTACACTAAAAAACTTGAGACATAATTTCTTAAGTTCTTAAATTTAAAATTTCAAACCTCATAAACTCTTAGTCTTGAGAATAAAAAGCTGCTGTTCTGGCCTTGAATTTTCATTCTAATTAAATGCTGCTTTCTGAGAGTGAGCAACTCCTCTAGATCTTAGAATTTGTTTATTTTATTTTTTCTTCAATTTTATCCTTTAACAAAAATACATGATGATTTCTCCCTCATGAATAACTGATCATCAGAGAAAGTCTCAAATGCATTCCTTGATTAGAATCTCCAAGTGAAACAGAGATTTTAAATCCTGGCTAGGTATTCCCTCTGATTATTTCTGAGAGAAGGAAAATACAAAACACCCAGAGGAGAGACTTTAAGTTTATTTCTCTTTTTGTACTTCATACAATAATGACTTTCTTTCCAAACCAAATCAGAAGCTCATTGGCCAGAACCCAATGCTCACTCACAGGAAATTCAAGCCTGAAATGGTCAGAGGGAAGCTGTATTTTCATTTTTTCCTTTTGTTTTGTACAATATCTTAGGAAAAATAAAACAAATTGCATCATCATGAATCATGTGTCACCTCATCACTGTTGTGTACTCCTCAACATCTCCACCATTTAATGGTCAGCAAGACCTCTGAGCACTGGCAACTTACCATGTCCTACCTTGTGATTAGCATCAGTCACTCCAGAAACCTGCCAAGAAATCTCAAACAACTTTTTTTTCTCCTGAAAATAGAATAAGAAAACATTCTGTTTGAGCTGACATATTCTGGGTCCTCTTTCTGTGCCAGACTCCATGCTAGATGTTTTTGAGGCCAAATATTGCAGAAGAAGGCAAAGCTGCCCAGACTGTGCTCAGTGCAGGATGAATTTTCCCCAGAGGGATAAAAAAATATAATTAGAAATCAAGACCTTCAATATATTGCATGTACTTAGGCTGACAAAACATTCAAAGAGCCAGCGGGATCATTTCCTGTAATGGAAGAAGAAGAAAAAGAATAAAATCCATTTCAAATATCTGATTAACCTAAAACATGAGTTGATGTTGATTGTTTTATTTGGCACCTAGGTATGTGATTTTTTTCCTTCTTTGTCAACTAGAGGCAGTGGCAGGACTGTGCAGAGCATCTGGCATGGCTGGGTTTTAGCACAAACCTATTTTTTTCCAGATTGAGTTTTTTTTATTTTTTTATTAGTTGCTCAAAACATTACAATGATCTTGACATATCATACATTTGATTCAAGTGGGGTATGAATTCTTTTTTTTTCCACGTGTACAGATTGCAGATTGAGTTCTGACTGGTATAAAGTATAAGAAAGAGTTAGAGCAGTGGGGGTTCTGAATAGCATCCCAGATACCAGCAGAGTAATGAAGCTTTGGCTAACAACATTTAAGTAAAGGGAGTCTACGGCAGGCATCTTAAGTGGGTACAATGTTTTCCCCAGAGCTTAGCAGAAGTCTTTAATTATATTCTTTTCCCCCTTTTATCTTGTTATCTATGGCTGTCCTAGAGGATCTAGCCATCAAACTTGTCATGCTGAATGGAGAGCATAAAGCCTAGGGCTCTGAGAATAGTAACAGGTGGACACAGTAAAATATTTGGGAACAGAAGGACCTGAATTTTATATCCCTCCAATCTTTCAGCTTACTCTACATGTGCCCTGCATGCTGCACTTCACTTTGCAAGTGTCCAGAATTTGTATGTGGAATCATGGAATAAGCACTATGGATGCCCCACCAAAAACACCCCAGCAATTCCCAGTGGCCATTAGAATAATGTCTAAATCTTTAACAATGTGTGCTTGTTCACTCTCAGTCCTGTTCAGTGGAGCCATTCTAACCCCAATGAAATTGTCTTCAACTTTTCTCTTTCCTTTCACCCCATGCTACTTTCACTCTTCTATTGCCTCACACAAGAAAAGGCCAAGCAGGGATAAAGAAAGGCTAACTCCCCCTGGTTTATGCTGACTTCACAGTCCTTCCCCATCCCTGCCCCACTGCCAACCCTCCCCTTAGCTCTTCTATCACAGCTCATTGAGCTAATGGCCTTTCCTGTTCTTTGTTTTTCACTTTGGCTTAGTGCCTGGCCCAGTGCCTGGTGAAATGAACTCCCTAATTCACCATAGATTTGTTTAATTTAATTGAACTGTTAGGGAAACAGGAGACCTTGGTGCTAGTATCAATTCTGGTGTTATAGCTTGAATTAACTTTTCTAAGCTTCAATATCATAATCTATAAATGAGAAAATTGATTATGATCCTTGTAGTAGGATACTTTGGTTTCTAGAAATATTTTTTTCCCCAAATGATGTACAACCCACAGAATTTTGGACATTTCCTTATTACCAATATCCAGAAATTACAGACTGATGAGCAGATTAGAGCATTATGACAGAATTGGCAGAATATATGAATTGATATCTTAGGGAAGTGTCATATAATTTTGACTCTTGATTTTTGGAAAATGCCCCCATTATTATAATAATGATTAAATTCTCATTTTTAGGATGCCTCTATTCACAGTTCATGGCCATGCTCCATAACTTAATCAATCTTCGTAGAACATAAAATTTATTGGGTGCCTGAATTAACTGTGGGAAGACTGTCTTTTTCTCAATTTGAAAGTTGATTTGGTAAATCCTCCCTATATGACTTCTGAGCAAAACTTGTGGGAAGAAAAATGAGAAGAAGAAAAAGTAGATATTTTTATTGTTAAAAGAGAGAATAAATCTATCCTGGATAGAGGTGCTATTAATATCTGTACCACATGGTCAAACCAAGTTATGCTTCCTGTACAGGCTAAGAAACTGTAGGGTAATAAACAAGACTTTCCATGGCTTCATTTTTTCAGCTGTTTGTGGAAACACTTGACATTTAGCAACACGCACTCGGCTGTTCGACAGAAAGTGGAATTATTACATCTTTCCAGCAACTGTCCACAAGGCAAATCTCACCCCACACTGATGCTAGATGTCTTCTCGAGCCTCGAGTGGAATTCCCTGCAGAGGAAATTTCAAATGCAGTGAAAATAAAGGGTGGGGGACATTTAAAATGATGGCAAGAAATAGCGCTTAAGTGCATCAATTTTCTAGGTTCTGTCTTATTTTTCTGATGAGAATGAAAAAGAAAATATAAAAAGATCAATGTGTATTCTGACACCTCAATCATCTCTCCTACCCACAGTCTCACAAAACGAGCCATCTTTAGTAAGTAAAGATTTTACTGAGTAATCGTCATCTTTACAAAGGTCCTGCATTCTCTTCATAAGTAGGGAGGGTAGAAATGTATCATTCTATTGCAAAAGGTACAAAAATGAGATGTTGGGAGTGTACTTAGTAATGTTAGTAATTGAAACCCCCATCCTGGCAATTTTTCCTTTGCTGAAATCCTAAGACTCCTGAACAATGCCATTGCTAGGCAACAGATCAGACATGTCCTTTCAAGGCGCAGGTGAATAGGAAAGTATAATGTGTGCTCAATCAGAACCCTCGTGGCTGAATCAGCCCTCTGCATATCAGGGTATGGATATGGAGGACTCTTCCCTTGTCCTCTGCACTCTTCGTGGTGATATGTGAGAGGTGCATTTAAGTCACAAGAGCTCAGGTTCTGACCCCAAAGGTGGCATTAGAAATGTTAATTTGTCAAAACCATAGAATGTCTCTGCACCTCAGTTTTCCAACATGAGAAAAATTAAGCAACAAAAACTTTAAGTAATCTATTAAAGGTACAACAGATAATAGTAGACTAGGCTGTAAGTCAAATCACTATGCTGTTCTGAATACAACTTATTGGTACAGTTTTGCTATTTACATAATTTGTGGTATCCTCCTGACTTATTCTTGTCTTTTAATTCCTTTACCAAATCCCTAATTTAAGTTGATGTCAATTTATCTTTGTAAAACTTGGGAACTTACTGAACATTTTAAAACACGAGAATTGTGCTACCATATGTAGAGGTAAATATTTCTGTTTTCAATTGTATAGTCTTTTCGATGACGTACAGGTTGTTCTCTAGTTCTGTTCAAAAATCATTTCCACAAGTGGTTTTGACCATAACTTTGCTTACTTCAAGAGCACAAATTTGCTATCAACATCCAGATGGTTGACATTACATGTTAAATTGCAGAATTTAAAACTCTTTACCCTCTATTTGTGTTATATATAAAGGTACTCATTGTGGATCACCTCCAGGCTGAGCTTTCATACAAAGCAGTCAAGATACTACAGATAAATGTTACCTGTTCATAAATCTAAATCAGCCTTTCCCCAAATCTTTGAAAATCCTATTAGAATTTGCATTTGCTAGGAAATCCTAATTCAAATTAAACAGAATTGAATTTCAAAGCATTTCTAACTCCCAGAGGATATTTTGCAAGTGTGATTGTAAAGTGTTTGAATACATTTGTGGAACTTGTCTCAGACATAGATACAATTCAGAATTTTATATAAAAAGTTTCTTTTAATTCTGATCTTAGCTAGTTGAATCTGATATCATAAATGCAATCATGTGTCCAATGCAGTTCTCAATATATTAAAAACATAATTCTTATATAGTGATAATTTGTCGGATTTTTATTTAATTCATTAATGAGGGAACCAGCAATTTGAGAAAACTAATTCAAAACTATGTAAAAGAAATATATAAAAGAATTGTGTACATGCATTGAATATATCACATTGTAGTCCATTAACATGCAACTTTTATGTTTTTATATATTAGTTTAAAATAAATTAATTTCAAATGTTAAAAGAAAAAAGATAGGATTTTATATAATCAATGAAGTAGGAATACTAATGTAAAATTCTTACATTAAATTTAAAATGAACTGCTTTGTATCTTAGACTGCAATGAAATCATAGACTTTAAAATTATCTTTCCTGGTTAAAAAAATAAAGTCATCTTGTTTTATTGTTATTCTAAAAGTTAACCTATAGCTTTATGAATTGTAAAATAAATGAGGAATAATCAATAGTAAATAATATGTTGAGCATATTTACAATCTCCAAGGGAGTTGGCCCTTGCATAAAATGATGAAAAATTCTCCAGCATAGTATTAAACTTTTACATAGTCTATATTTTGCTTTATTTTTAATTTTTAGATAATTTGAATACATTAGTTCATAAAGCCATCAAGCATTCCGAAATTCAGTTCATTTTGGTGGATTATAGTTATTTTAAGTGTTCAGGTTAGTATTATGGGATAGATTTTTTCCACCACAGGAAAATGTATTATGGATCAGGAGAGATTGTATTAGTACAGGTGAGAACAAAGTGGATGAGACCATGAAGAAAGGTACTGCAATAGTCCAGGCAATAAATGCTGGACGTGGGGATGCCAAATGCTTGTCCAGAATTTATTGCCTGGACCAGAATAAATGGGAGTCCATAATTACTTAGGCCATGAGAAATGCATAAGTAGGGAAATGTAGTGACTGGTACATAGAAGTTGATGCATAAATATTAATAAATAAATATGTCTGATTTTAAACAACTGACTCCAAAATCTGGTCTAAATGTTGGTGTCCCCTTAAAATCCATATGCTGAAACCTAATTACCAAGGTGACAATATTAGTGGTCAGGAGTTTTTGGGAGATGCTTAGGTAATGAGGTCAGAATGCTCATGAATGAGGTTAGTGCCCCTATAAAAACACCCTATTACCAGCCTCCTTTTATGACTATAAAAACACTGTTAGATAAGAAGAAAAAAAACTTTGACCTTCTACAGCACAGTAGAGTGACTGGAGTTGATAGTAGGTTCTCACATTTTATAAGCAACCAGAAGAAAGGTGTCTGCAGGCTTCCCTGTTCAGACAAAGAAATGACAAATGATGAAGAAATGAAAATGCTAATTACCCTGATTTTATCATTCAGCATTTTATACATGTATCAAATTTTGATTCTGTACCCCATAAATATGTATAATTATTATTTGTCAATTAAAAACTTTAAAAAGAGGCCCCATAGAGCTGTCTTACTTCTTCCACCATCTGAGGATAGGGAGAAGTCATCCCTACCAAATCTGCTGCAACCTTGACCTTGAACTTCCCAGCCTCCAGAACTGTTAGAAATAAATTTTTGCTTTTTATGAGCACCCACTTTTTGTTCCTTTTTGTTATAGCAGCCCAAATGGACTGAGACATTACTCATTGGCTAAATTGAATGAAAACATGAATAAAAGATTGAGTACATGGCCATTTCTTTTTAAAATATTCTGAGGTTTGAGATTCTGTTTCTAACTTGTTTTATGTGTCTGTCATTACCACATCTACTCTTTGGCTAGTAACTTTGGTTAGTGCACTTATAATTTCTGTGCCAAATATCTTCTGTGATCACACATTCTGTCTCTTCTGTGTGGAAGGTTTTTTCCTCAGAGATCTCCATGGTTCTCTCCTTTCCTTCATGTCTTCGCTCATATAGCATACATTCCCTTGCAGGTACCTTCCGAACCACATCTGAAACAGCAATCTCACCCTAGGTTCTCTTTGTCCCGCTTTTCTTTTCTTCATAGATACAAGTATTAACAGTAGTATTTCTCATTTTTTAAAAACAAACTTTAGTTTTAGAGTACTTAGGTGGTTCACAACAGAACTGTTTGGTCTTGTCAGCCCTCTGCTCTTCCACTATCGACATCCTCCACCAAAGGTGGTATTTGTTAAAAATAAAGGAGCCTGCATTGACCCCTCCTCATTATCACTCAAATTGCATAGTTTTTACATTAGAGTTCACTCTGGATGTTGTACCATGGGCTTTAACAAATGTACAATGATGACTATTATCCTAGTATTCAGAACAGTATATACAGAATAGCTTAATTGCATTAAAAATCCTTTGTGCTCCACCTAACACTTCTCCCTTCAACCTAAGCCCTGTAACCCACTGGTCTTTTTAATATCATGTGAATCAAAAGCAGCTTGCAACATTTTTAAATTAACTCTCTCAAATAATAGTAAAATACTTAGAGTATAGGAATCATCTTCCATGCATGTCTTATAACACCTAAAAAATTCACGTTATTATAGAATCATAGACTTGCTGACTGATCAATTGATTGATTGACTTTGGGAAGTGGGGGGCGGGAAAGGATCTGACACACAGTTGTTGTAAACAGCATAGAAAAGGGCATCTAATTTCTACCAAACAACTGCATTATTATTGTAAAATGTTTTGTTTAATTCACCCATCTATTGTTTTTTATAGAAATGAGACTAGATCCAGAGGATGATTGATAGCTGTATTTTCAAAGCATTCATATTAGAATCTTCTTTAATATCAGAAAATTGCTTAAAAGTCCAATCTATATGATCTGTATGCACCTGCAGAGTCGAGCGTGTCTGAGTTGCTTCTGCTAATGTTTCCAGGAAACTAACCTCCATGCCAAGTACATGACTTGTTGCCTGGCAACCTCAGGAGCCAAGCTTTCACTTCCTTCATCAAGCACATCTTCTATGTGAGTCCATAGTTATTTTGAGAACTCACCTCAGAACACTTTGACCTGCTGTTCTTAGTCACAGCAAAGTCAAAAGAGATTATTTCCAGAAAAAAAAATCATAAAACAATTCTGCTCTAAATATCTCACACCATTAAATTTCTAAGTAGAAATCCTCATATTTTGATGCATTTTTATCATAGTGAAGCCTAGGCTACTTCATAGGTGCACAGAATTCACTTCTTTTCAGTATGACCTAGAGTGTTAATTTTTAAATTTTGGTTCAGAGACAGTAGCAATGGTAAGAATGAGAAACTTGCCTATTTCAATAGCTGGGCATGCTTGACTCTTAACTGCTTGGGAAATGTAATTGTAGATAACAATTTGCAATGCTTAGGTGAATAGGCAGTAAGTTAAGCTTTTCACATAGAATGACTTGTTCAGTCACCACAGACACTAGATGGGGTAGGTGCTATTATTTCATTTCACAAGTGAGAAATCTGAACCACAGAGAGATTAAGTAATTATAAGAAAATTTGCAAGTCACAATTGACTGTTAAAGTATTATTTAGATTTATGCAGTTTAACTCTTTTTTTTGCATTACTAGAAATTGAACACAGGGGTGCTCTCCCACAAAGTTACATCTTCCACAGCACTTTATTATTATTATTATTATTATTATTATTATTATTATTATTATCATCATCATCATCATCATCATCATCATCATCATTTATTTTGAGATAGCATCTCACTAAACTTCTGAGTTTGGCCTTGCACTTGCAATCCTCCTGCCTAAGCTTCCCAATACACTAGATTACAGACATATACTACACTGGCTGGCTCTAGTTTTTCTTTCCTTAAGACACTGGAATCAATTCTGATCTCAAGAAGTTTTAAGAAATTATTTTTTGTGACATATATACACAATGGAATATTATTCAGCAGTAAAAGAGAATAAAATCATGGCATTTGCAGATAAATGGATGGAGTTAGAGAAGATAATGCTAAGTAAAGTTAGCCAATCCCAAAAAAACAAATGCTGAATGTTTTCTTTGATATGGGGAGGTTGATTCACTGTGGAATAGAGAGAGGGAGCTTGGGAGGAAAAGAAATTTAAGAAATTCTAAGCCACACCAGTGGCATCAAGGAATTAATTTGTTTTCTAGCCAGCCTCTATCTGTAAGGCCTAACTCTTATAACTGGGTTCTGCATTGTTTCCCAGAGTGAATTCCCCTCCTCCTAAAACACTTTATTTATCTCATCTTCACTCTTCCCAATCAGAAGGATATACTTCCACACAGCAACTTCACAAGTTAGGAAAGAAAGATTGGGTTTGTAGGTTGTTTCTCTCATTGGCACATTCACTTATTCATCAACTATTATTTAACAAGGATACACTTTGTGCTGAAACTACAGAGAACAATTCCAAAAGGCATCATTTTCAATAACAAAAAAACATGGTCTTTGGTGGCTTGTGACTTAACCCAATCTTGTGACTTAATCTTGTGACTTAACTCAATTTTTTTCTTTGATAAAATCATAACGCTAACAGAGTTGCTGGCTAATTGGCTTCTTGTGATGATTAGATAAGGTAATTCAGGCAGAGTGCATAATGCTTAGCAGAGCATTTAGTAGAGATTATTCAGTAGAGATACATATGGTTTCAGCTTTCTGTAACACAAAGCAATAGGCATAGAGAATATCATACCCTAATACATTAAAGTGATGATAAAGAGAGACACAAATATTAATAGAAATAGTTTGAGGACATCTAACTATATCTTACTCCTAGGAAGGTGGAAACCATATTTGCATTTCTTTTTAAACATGAATGAGGAAGTAGCCAGTTAGAGGAAATAAAGACAGTAAGGAATACGGAAAGAATCCCAGGTAGAATGGATATTACAAGCAATAGCAGAAAGACTAACAAATATTTAAAGAGTGCCTTTTATATGTTGGGCATTTTTGTAGGCATAGGGCATTAGGGTCAATGACCAAAACAAAGTTTCTGCTTTAATGGAACTTATACTCTAGTAAGAAGAACTAATAGAAAGATATGCCATAACAAAACAGACATGCTGTATTAATATTAGAAAAACATTATGAAGCCAACTAAATAAGGGTAAGGAGAGTAACAATAATGAGAGGTTGACAAGATAATATGAAAATGTCAGGAAGGACTCCCTAAGCTGAACGCAAAATAGAAGGCCAGAGAGAGCAGGCTGAGCAGACAGCAGAGGAGTGGGCATAGTTCAGAAGGGAAGAACTACTGCCCAGACCCTGACATGTGATCATGCAACAAGGAAGCTGATATGCCCAAAGAGAGGGAGTGAGCAGGAGAGACATAGGAGATGAAGCTAGAAAGATGTCTGGGTATGGATTGCACAGGACTTTGAATGACTCCTAAGGACTTAGATGAGGTTATATTAAGAACAGAGTACACATATTGTTGACCTAGTAAAGTTATTTATTAATGTCCATAAATCAGGTATTTGAGCATTATGAGTCTCATATTCTCATAGAGTCACAGAGTATTAAATATGGACATTCACTGTGTCTGTTATGGCTATAAATCTTATACTTGATTATATAATACAATGTCAAAATAATTATAACAACAGTATTGACTACTAAGTGAAAAGTGAGCATTCATATGTAACGATTGTGCAAAAGACTGAACTTTTTTTTTTCATTTCAGCTTAAAAAAATATGATAAAGCAAATGCCTATCATTCCAGCAACTCAGGAGGCTGAAGCTAAAAGAACCACAAGCCAGCCTCAGCAACTTAGCGAGGCCCTAAGCAATTTAGCAAGATCCTGTCTCAAAATAAATCTAAAAAAGGGATGAGGATGTGACTTAGCGGTTAAGCATCCTTGGGTTCAATCCCCACTATCAACAAATAAAAATAAAAAAAAGTCTCAGAGTTAAAGTGCTATCATTGCCAGAGACCAGTCAGTCCTGAAAGGAAAGTGACTACAACACTCAGAGTGACCAAGAGATCTTTTTTGTGGCAGTGTCTGATTGACAGGAGAAAGAAGAAAGAGAGAGAGGGGGGGAGAGGAAAGAGAGAGGGAGGAAAAAGAGAGAGAGGAAAGAGAGAAGAAAGAGAGGGAGAGAGAGAATGAAAGTGAGAGAATAAAGAGGGAGCCCGGCAAGAGAGAGTGTTTATAACCAAAATCTAATGGAGTCTCTGGGTCTGCAAGCTGCCTTGTTGGTGTACAGTGATTAGATCATACTAAGGGTGTCATCTTCTCCCTTCAGGCAAACCAGGCAGGGGCCAGATGTGGATTTCCCTTGCACCAGACATGTGGGGGTGGAGTGCTCAGCCTTGAGTGGGGTTGAGTGTTCAGCCTTCAGGCAAACAAGCAATAAGGAACCAGATGGATGGGGGTCCAGTGTCCAGGCTATCCTGCAGCTAAACATTCGTTCAGCCTGCTCTGCAACTAACAAGTTCTCCTTGCATAATGCCAGGGAAGGGAAGCTTACCATGCTAGAACACAGCTGACAATGGGATGTGCTTTGTGATGAGATGGGTTATTATTCCTCTGTCCTCTGCACCCTGGTCTCCCCCTTGTTTATGAAGATTAAATGTGTGTGCTTGTTCATGTATGTTTGTGTGTCTTCATCCCTAAATAGGTCTGACTCACATGTCAACTAGGCTAGTTTGAATAGGAAAGATGAATGTGCCACAATGAAGTTTGGGAGACTGGCAGTGTCTTAAGAGCCCTCATAGGGCCAGTTTTAAATTTTCCAAGGTCAAGTGTAAATTACTTAGCCTTATAAGCTCAGAAACCTTAGGACACACATTGTTCAATCAAATGAAGATTCACATTAACTGAGGTCACGGACACTGAAGTATAACATCAAAAAATTCATTTATTATTGTGCAATAAGAATTACCAATGCAAAGTGCACTGGAATCTTGAGTTCTTCATCCAATGCATTATTTTCCAGACAGCATGCAACACACAGCTGAGTAGGAGATTTCACAGAACCAGAAAAAAAATAGGTAGATAATTTAAATTCCTACTGATATCAAGTTAAGTTTTTGTTTCTGTTTCCGTTTTTGGTTTTGGTGCTCGGGGTGGGATCTGGGGCCTCATGAATGCAAGGCAAATGCTACCACTAAGCTATACTCCCAGCCCAAGCTAAGATTCTTAATATCAATAATTCAGATGAGTTGAATCTTTAGGCCTACTAGTCTACCAGACAGTGCTCAGATGAGCACTGCAAATGTTTTCCAGAGTATCTCTCTATTGTCCATTGTTTTATGATTGAACTTCTTTTCTTTTTTTATGTAATGCAACAATAAACAGGGGTTCCCATATGGCCCATTTCTTACATGGTAACACTTTAAAGATACCATAGTCTAGCAAGAGTAATTAAGAAACTTCCTGCGTTTACTTTTAGCTTTCAATGAACATTAATGAGGATCCAATTCTTAACCCACAGCAGAAATCCCACCAAAAGAATTCCTTTTCTATTTCTCTCCAATTCTCTAACAAACTGCAGGTGCCTTGAGACTCCCATTAGGCAATTACTTTCAGCTTTCTCCCTGAAACACCCTGGGTCGTCCACCCTGTTTGGAATCTTGGCTTTCTACTTTCCCTAGTGTCCCTCTGCAGCTCTATTCCTTAAAAGCAGCTGTTCATATTTATAGTCCTGTTTCCCAGCTGCGCCAAGTTGGTCTCCTAGGGCTGAAGGAACCAGCAGCCTTCCTGCCTCAGTCTCCCCCAATCTGTAATAATCAAGACTCTCAGAGTGCCCCGGGAATTGCATTTCTTCTAACACTCAGCCTGGTTGTCTCAGGAGAAATCAAAATAGAGAATTCTCAAGGATGAATTCTGGTAAATAAAATTTTTCACTTTGTTATATCTCTATATAGAGTAACTTATTCAAGAAGTTAGCTAAAGATCAGGTCGGTTTCTTAAAGTGACCCTGTTTATCTCTACTCTGGAATATTATTGGCAGATAATATAATCCAAATACCTAAGAAAAAATACAATTTTTTTTTCACTGTAGCCCCTGGGACCTTGGGACTCCAAAGGGACTGTTAATATATTCACGACACTTATGAACCTCCCCCATGGTTCCATTTTAGTTATGTCTCCATTAAAACAGCAAAGAGAGCAAACAAAGATAACTGCCTGAAATCTTTCTTGAAAGAACTAAGATAGCTTGTAAATTTGTTATGTAACCTTTTATTTTATTTGGCTGCCAGACCCAATCTAATCATATATCAACATACTTCTGGCAAAAAAAAAAGGGGGAATCCCCAATTTTATCATACAACTGTATATTCAGAGACCACAACCTTGCAGGCAATAATTCTGGAGTGCTGATTTCTTCCTGGCCAGTAGCCAAGTAAAATAGGGTAACATGAAAATAGGAAGTTTATCAACATTGAGCTCTTTTGTAGAGTTTCTTTTGCTGACAGTCCTAAAATCAGCCATGGTGAAGATTTCTGAAGAAGCCCAGTTAAGACTTTTTTATGGAGGAGGGGTGCCACTATAATACAATCATTAAGTTATGGAAGTTTATTTAAATGATTAAAACATTATGCATATCATAATATTATTTTTGCATTTTGTTTGAATTGGTATGCTAAAATTTTATTAAGAACTTGTTTGTATGTTAATGATAGCCATTTTTTACAAATTAAAATCTAAATTCTTTGTTGGCCTCATACATGTATTAATGTTCTTTCCTCTTCAAT
This sequence comes from Callospermophilus lateralis, assembly GCF_048772815.1. Classification (NCBI taxonomy): domain Eukaryota; kingdom Metazoa; phylum Chordata; class Mammalia; order Rodentia; family Sciuridae; genus Callospermophilus; species Callospermophilus lateralis. The sequence goes on from NW_027510272.1 coordinate 2,455,118, forward strand.
TTTGTAAAAAATGTTTATAATAAAATTTCTGTTATTTCATTATTATATATATGGTATAATAAAATTTCTGTTATTTCCTTGTTTCACATTTGGTAGAATTCACTAGTGAAGCCTTCTGAGATGGAGATTTTAATTATGGGAAGGTTTTGACTGCCAATTCTGTTTCTTTAATCAATGTGGATTTTTTTTTTTTTTTTGGTTATCCAGTTGTTCTTAAGTAAAATATGTCTGAAGTGGATATTGTACATTTTATTTAGATTGTCAAATGCATTGAAATATAATTGTTAAAAATATCCCTATATGGTATTGTCTTTATAAGTTCTACCTAATGCCCAGGGATGATACATGTCCACGATATTGGCAATTTTTGCCTGTTCTCTATCTTTTCTTTTTAATTTCCTAATTAGTTAAACTAATGGTTTATAAATTTACTTCATCTTCTTAAACAAGCATCTTCTAGTTTTATTGATTTGTTCTATTGATTCCTTTTTATTGCACTTATTTCCACCTATACAGTTATTTCTTTTTCTATCATTTACTTTTTTGGGTAATAAATATTTATTATATTTAAATATGTGTTTAATGCTATACATTTCCCTCTAATCACTAATTTAACTACATTAAAAATTTTTGATATGGCTAATTTTATTTTCCTTCAGTTCAATGTATTTTCTAACTTTCCTTATAATTCATCTTTCATGCATAAATTATATGAAAGTACTTTGTATAATTTCCAAATATCTGTAGATTTTCCACATATCTTGTTTATTAATTTTTAACTAAACAGTATTTTGTACTTAGAATGTTAACTTTGTATAATTTCAGCCATTTAAAATTTATAGAGATATATCATGTATCTTCATATTTGGTTCATTTTGATAAATGTTCCAATTTCACTTGCAAAAAAAATATGTATTCTGCTATTGTTGGGTTAAGTATTCTACAGATATGAATTAGATAAAATTGGCTTATATTGCTCTATTAATCATTGAGAATGAGGTGGTGCATCTTTATTTCACCTTCAAATTCCTTCAGATTTTTGCATTGCATATTTCTGCCTTTTAATTGGCATACGTAGTTAATTTAGTTTTAAGCTATTCATTGTCATGGAGGGTTTAAAATTTTCATATTGCTGTTTATTTTCTTTTAGTCTTATATGTTCTTGTTTCTTGTACCTTTCTCTTTTTCTTTCAAATTGATAGATTTGATTTTTTTCATTTTTATCATTATTATAGATTTATTACTTATACTGTATTTTTTCATAGTGTCTGTTCTAATGGTTAAAGTATACAGTTTCATTTTATTACAGTCTGTCTTCAAATATTGTTATAATGTTACCCCTTTGATATGAAAACCTAAAATAGTAAATTTTCATTTTCTCAATTACTATGCTATTATTTTCATACATAAAACTTACATATATATTACCATATAATGCTCTTATTTTTGCCCCAGTCATATATTTCTTTTAAAAGATTCAAAAATTAAGGAACTGTTTTTAATATAAACACATATTTTTCTGAATTCATTTTTGTTCTCTGTGTGTGTATACACACACACACCCACATAAATTTCACTTATTATTTTTGGTAGTTATTTTCTATAGAGTCCCAATCAACACTGAATTAGCAAATAATGAGCTATTGCTCCAGCAATATGCATGGGTAGTTTCCTGCAAGCCCTCTAGTCACAACATTTTCATCAACTGATCAACAGATGGTTTTATTTTATATGTGTTTCTGTATGAAGACACCCTACTAGTATATATATTTGACCCATTGTGACCAACAGGACTGTATCTCATGTGTGAAAAAAAAAGCTTTTCTAACACATATTTTCTTTGTAAAGCACATCACAGCCTACTCATCAAGACTGAACAGGAATTGAATACCATTTTAAATAGCAAAATCACAAACACAAAGCACAAATATCTGAAAAAAATTAGCATTAAACAGATTTTAAAAGTTTACATAACTAATTTACTGAAAAATTTTTCTGGATTATTGCCTTCATTTTCAATATTATTCCTATCATCAAAATTAGATACTCAAAAAAATAATCCAACACATTAGACTCTCAGTCCTTTGAATTCCTCTATTTTCATGATTTTGTCACCCATTCTACTTGACTCCTAAGGTCACAATGCATATATTTTAATTAATAATAATGGTACTACATACAAAATCTCAGTGTCAAGCATCCTTCTTGTTGACTACCAATTTATACTTTTTCACTTCACTCCTTGTACTAACACATCCAACAATCCAATTACCCCAGTGACATCTACAATGAACCCTTCTATTCTCTGCTTCTAATACTTAGTTACTTCTTTTCTTCACTTAGGTTGCCTGTTCTATCATCCCTCACATTTTTCCTCAACTTCCATAATTCCCACATCTCTCCATTGTGCTCTTCTGGCAAAACCCTAGCCAATTAAATCAATTTATTCTCAGTCTATACTGAAAGCAAGTGAAAATTTGGAAAAACAAAATGAAACAAAACAAAAGCATTTATATGTACTATTGATATATAGTCAATAAAAATTAAGAAAATCTTGAGTGCCCCTTGGCAATTAAAAGCCTTTTTAAAATTATCCTCTAAATCTCATAATGAAACAATTATCATCTCTTTGTAAAATTCTAAAAATAACTCTCTTAAGTGCTCACAATGACTATTGTTTTACTGATAAAACAGAAGAACCCAGAAGAGAACTTTTATGTATACCTAGTAAGTAATCTGCCAAAATATATGCTTCTGTGCCCCCCAATTTTTTTCTTTATATATCACTATGAATAAATTATTTTTGTTCTTATCTACGGATACCTTCTTTCTCATCAGTAAATCTACTATCACTTATTTAAGGCCCTTTTACTGAAATTATTTTCATTCTTTTGTTTATCAAAAACTTTCTTAGTTCCCTCTGTAAAGGCTAATTTTTCTCAGTTACACTTCAATGTAACTGAACCTCTCTCACTGTCCCATTTCACTAATGCCTTTCACAGCAAAAATGCTCAAAGGCATTGTTTGCACTGGCTAAGTCTAATCCATTTCTGAAATTATGACTTGACACCCTCCAATCAGGTTTTAGACCCCCATTTTTTGCACCAAAATTTCCCTTCATAGAGTTGTCAATTATCTATACATTGGAAATTTATACTTTTTCAGTTCATATCTTATCGCAGTGTCTTTTGATATCATGGTTCAGTTAATCCTTCCTGCATAACATACACAACTTTGCTTCTACAACAACACGCCATCTTGCCTCCATAATTTCACGGAAGGTTTATTCTTAACCTTATATGATAAAGTTCGTCTTCATCACAAGAGAGGGATATAATATCAAAAGTTTTCTGGGTACAAAAATGAACTCAAGTCTCCATAACACACACACACACACACACACACACACACACACACACACACATGCACACACATACACACACCTCTTCTTCATGTGTTTCCATCACAATAAATGTTATATTTATTCCCTCAGATGCTGAGAACACAAGCCTCTGAATGACTAATTTCTGACAGCCCCCAACACACGAATTTCCCTGTATGAGAAGAAGTTTTTAGTTATTTTACCCATATTTCCAAGTGCTTTTCTGTTCTTCAGTCTTCTCCATATCAAGTCAATTCTGAAGATATTTTAGATCAGTCCTTGTAAGCCATCAACTATCTTTGGAATTCATTGTGTTACCTTGAGAAAAAAAAGCAAAACAAGACCCTCTGATCACTAAATAATCTTTCAAGATCTTACACTATCTCACCCCAATATGCTTCGTGGAGTTTCTTTCCTGCTACTACATTTTATAAACCCACTATTCCTATCAACTATTGATGTAGTATACATGTTTTGAGTGCTTTTGATATTCTCTTCCTTTAATTTTCTTTTCTCCCTTATAATGTCATATTTCAATATCTCTTTGTGAATATACTTTATAATTGTTCCTTAAAGATACACTTTTAAAATCTAAGTTACTACTATGTATTCTCTATTAAAATTCTTTGTGTTGTCTAATTTTCAAAAATAATAATTTCTTTACTATAAATTGCTGTAAAACTCATTCTATGTAATATTCACAAAGAAGTTAATGTCTTTTAACTATTATAAACATATCCAGGTTCCACAATTTAAAATTTCCTAAATACTCACAGGTGAATTTATGCCTAATAACTTTCTGAATTCCTTGTAGTGCCAGAAGTAATACATATATATCTGTTAGATACCAAATAAATATTTTGAAAGAATGAATTAGTCTTACACATCAATTTAATCTCTAAATGAAAAGATTTACTTCCACAAAGAGGGCAATTATTCTATGGTTGAGGATAACAAAGAGCACTAGATGGAGTGTAATTAGAAGGAAAAGAAAACACACCAGTTATTTTAGGTGAGATCATTTAAAATAATGAATCGTGTTCAAGGTTTCAAAAAACTGAAATTGCAGAAAGAACCAGTGAGATATCACACAATTAACAACTACTGGAAGTTAGTACGATCCTTCATGCTGAAGACAACGGGGCAAAATTGCAGTTATTAAAACTTGGAAAACTGGCAAAGGATTCCTGAAATTGAACACAGACCTTAAGGAGGATGCACTGCTCCACGAGGGTGTTTCCAAGCTCAGAGAGGGACCTGGAGCTAGCCTGTGGACAGTGGAGGGGTGTCAGTTGGCTGGGACTGATGGCATTGAGAGCGCACAATGAAATGAGCCCTACAGGTACGTTTACAAAACAAACTGGAACTAAGAGCTGCTACTGAACAAATTTTACCTGCCAGGATGACACTAGAAAAAAAAATGGAAACCTGAAAAGGAAGAAAAGGTAGTGAATAAAAAGAAGGGTGACTTCCTTCCTTCTGTGTTTTCTGTCTCTTCCTAGTGTCCTCATTGGCAGAATCTAAAGGGAAACAGCTGGAAAAAGGGAAGTATGGTTGGCAGACTCCTAACCCCAGCATTACAAAGTAGAATATGGAAGACTGAGTTTGAAACAGGAAAAATAGTTTAATTGCTAGCAACACAGACACCCTTTCAGCTCTAAATGCTGACTGCTCACTTATAAATACACAAAGGAAGGTATAATGAGCCAAGAAAAAATCCTTAAAATATGTGGACATATTGAGGTATTCAGTAATATTTGTAAGTGTCTCTGTTATTTTGCAATACCAACACCCAAGTATTAGGAAGGACAAATGATGAAAACATTGATTTTCCTAGAAAGTTCTTTTCGATTAAAAAGAGTTTAACAGAAAAAATTTTTTGATGCATTTCATGGAATTATCTTTGGCTTGCCAACTGGAAAATTCGGTGGGGTTTATAATTTTTCTCTTAGTTTTTCTGTGTTTTTTTTTTGTCTTTGCTTTTATGTCTTGAGAAATTCTTGCTTATTTGATAGCATTCTATCAACCTTGCTGCTAGTATATTCTCAGCTGTTTACTGCAGCTATCCTTTGGAATATTTTCTTGAAGAACTGATCTACCCAAGAGGAACAAGTGTATTACAGCAAACCCCTCAGAGGCTTGCTCAAAATCCTCTGGTTGAAAGGAAAATATATGCACTAGACAGTATTTCTTCTGAACTGAATTCCTAAGACTTGTCAGCAGGGTTTGGAGAATTGCATTTGGGTGCCACTGCTAAGTCAGGAAGATTTGTAAACCAAGGAACAAAGGAAAGGGATCCTATTAGTTATATATATCTATCTTGTGGCTTTTATGTTCTCTGCAACAGTTCAAGGTATTATAAGGGAAATGTCATGTTATAGTAGAATTAAAACTGTTCAAACTGAATTTATACATCATTTTTCTTTCAAAAAGAGATGGAAAGGAATACAAAAAACATAAATATTAAAATTTTATTAAATTAAATATATTGTTTCTCTTGAATGGTTTGAAAAAAAAAACTTTATTTTACAGGAAATCGTTTTGTATTTTCCAAATCTTTTGCTACCATGTTAGAGAATCCCAAATGTAAAGGGATTTGCACAGTAGCATGAGTCTATAATTGCTAAACACTGATCAAATTTTCAGTGTTTAGCAAGAATATGTGATATAAGAAATTATTCAGTAGATTATAAAATATTTACTGAATTCTCACTATTTATAAATCACTACATCAGGCAATTTAGGGCCTTTTCCTCTATTCCAAAATGGAAAAAGCTTACTTATTTCTCTTTTGACTTACTTTTGCCCTTTTTGTAAAGAACTGCATTCAGAAAGAAAAATAAGAATTTCAGTTAAAAAGATCAATCCCATGTAAGCAATTAACTGGGATTTGTTCTGAGGTCAACAAAATCTACTCTTGAGTTCTCTAATTGTTAACAACACAGGATAAAGCATTATTTTATGGCTCATACTGGATAGAACATTGCCTATTCTTGCCTCACTTGCAACCATAGGTGATCATTTCTAAGTGAGATAGATATAAGCAAAATGCTTATTGGTAATCTTTAAGGAAACACATTTGTCTGAAAGAGTGGTTTGGTTTTGAGATTTTACATGTTCTTTTTCTTCCAGTCAGAAATCCAGAACTCCACCAACTATCTTAGACTTTGAACATGAACTTGAAGAAGAAACACAGTGCTGAAAGCTTGAAATAAATGATTGCTGAGCCACCCTAGTAATCTTGCAGTGACTGCACCTTGGTCTACCATGACAAAAATTTAATTACACTTTTTGAAAATCACTAGTGTTTGAATTTTTTTCCTTATGTGCAATGATACTAGTACTAATTGAAAAATAACAACAAAAATTATCTTTACTTTGTTCCACAGCATAGCAATGTGATTATAGTTCACAATACCCTACTACTTATTTTATGAAGAACTATAAAAGAGCTCAAAGAAATGATAAGAAGATGGTTGAATAAGGAGATGGAGGGATAATTACCCTAATTAATCAGTTCATGTTGTATACATGTATATCACACTGTACCCCATAAATATGAATAATTTTAAAAAAAAATTTAAAAGAGAGAGAGAGAGAGAGAGAGAGAGAGAGAGAGAGAGAGAGAATTTTTAATATTTATTTTTTTTTAGTTTTTCTGCGGACACAACATCTTTGTATGTGGTACCGAGGATTGAACCCAGGCACACGCATGCCAGGCGAACGCTACCGCTTGAGCCACATCCCAAGCCCATGTCAATAAAATTTTTAAAATTATTTAGAATTTCTATTTTCCTTTTAAATGTGATAAGCATATAATCCTACTTTATCCATTGCACAAAAGCCCCATTCATCTTTCCAGTGTCATCAGAGATGGTTCTACCCTTTTTTAAAAAAAATTTTAGTTGTAGATGGACTCAATACCTTTATTTTATTTATTTTATATTGATGTAATGAGGAGGATCGAACCCATTGCCTCCCATAGGCTAGGCGAGCGCTCTGACACTGAGCTACAGCCCCAGCACCTGGTTCTACCATTTTTATGGTAAACACATAAATTTGTTTTAAATTCACATTTAACAATAATTATATTTGTCCAAATACATATTGTTTTCTGTGTCCAGTGCTCTGTCTTGAATGCCTTAACTTCCTTCCATGTTGTAATTTTCTTTTGTAATGCTTTTCTCATTACTGATCTATCTGGATAAAAAATCATGTTGTCTAAAAAAATTTATGTCACAATATCTTGAAAGAGTTCAGTTCAATAAAAATGGTAGGGTCATAATAATTTCTATTGTAATTTGAAAGCATCACTTCATTGTCTGCTGGATTCTATTGTTGCTGAGAAGACATCTGCTACTCCATGACTAATGAGTGAGCCTCTATCTTTCTCTATGATGTCTTTCTTTCTCTTGATGTTCTCCATTTCACAGGAAGAAATCTAAGGATGATTTTCTTTATACTAGTCCATCTTGATTCTTGGAAGTTCTTTTGTTTTTGTATTTTTTCAATTGTGAGTGATCACATCTTTAACTTGAATAGTTCTCAATTTATTATCTCTTTGCTGGTACTTCTTCAGTTTGCATTTTAGATACATGCTAGAGTGGAGTGAATTGTTTTGTATGGTATAACTGACAATTCAAAGTTTAGTGACTTGCATATGATTGTTCAATTGTTACAGCACCAGCCTTAAAGACTGCTCTTTCTACACTGAGGGTTTGCCTTTGGACTTTCCTCAGAAATCAGCTGTTTATATAAGTGAGTCTAATTCTGGATTCTCCATTCTGTTCACTCTTTTTTTCCATCACTGTACCAGAGCATTACTTTTTATTATAATAGCTTCATAATAATTATTGAAACACATCATTAACCCACCAACTTTACTCTTTTCCCACATAATTTTAATTGACACATAGTAGTTAGACAGATTTATGTGCATCATATCATATTTTGATATATATGTAATGTGTAATGATCAAATTCAAGCGTATAATCATCTCAAATATTTTACCACTTCTTTATGGTGAGAACATTCAAATTCTCTCATCATTTTTGAAATACACAAGGTACTGTTGTTAACTATAGCTATCCTACTCTGAAATAGAACACTAGAACTGCTTTCTGCTACCTATAGTTTTATACTTATGTATTCAATCCTACCTAATCTCCTCCTTCCTGCCACTTTTCCCAGTCTCTAGTTATCATCATTCTATTTTCTACTTTCATAAAATCAACTTTTTTAGATTCTACAAATGAATGAATTCACATTGTGTTACTTGTATTTCTGTGCCTGGATTGTATTATCTAATAAAATGAGTATGTATCAAAAGGAAATGAAAACAGTATATTGAGAAAAAAAACTGTGCTCCATGTTTACTGAAACATTATTCACAATAGCTAAGTATGGGATAAACCCAATGTCCATCATTGATGGGCAGATTAAGAAAATATAGTATATATTCACGATGGGATACTATTCAGTCATATAAAGGAGGAAATCTTTTCACTCACAGAACATAGATAAGCTGAGAGAAAAAGATTTTTAAAATTTATTTTGGTTATTCTCAGTCCTTTATATAAATATATATATTAGAACAATTACTAATTTAAGCAAAAATTTTACTAAGGTTTAAATTGAGATTGCACTGAATTTATAGAACTATTTAGAAAGAATTGATATAATAATATCATTTTTGTTTTGGACTATGAGGACCAAGTATAAGATTGAATTTCTGTTGCACTTCTTAAGTTATTTTAATCAACATTTCAAAATGAGTTTGGTACAAAATTTTTACACATTTTGTCATACTTATTTCCAAGCATTTTGTATATGTGAAGCTAGTGCATATGGTATTTTAAATTTCAATTTCTAATTGCTTATCATATATATATAGTGATATAATTGATTTTTGTACATGTATCTTGTATCTTACAAATTTGTTATACTTGTGATCTTATGGGAAAAGTACTCTCTTTTATCTTTAAGTATAATGCTTCCTGTAAGTTTTCTATAGATCTACTTTATCAGATCAAAACTCCTTTCTAGTCATAGTTGGCTAAGAGGATTTTTGTATGTTGTTTTGTTCTTAATCAGCAATAAACGTGAGCTTTGTCTCATGCATTCTCTACATCTACTAAGATGATCATATGGTTTAATTTTTCAGTTTGTTAATATGAAACATTAAATTGGATGATTCTAAAACTTTATATTGTTCAATTCTGATATAAACCTCACTTGGTTTTTGTATTAGTTTTCTATTGATGCTGTAACAAATTATAAAATAACTCAGGGACACAAATACAATGTTGTGTGGTTGTAGGTCAGAAGTTCTAGAATCAACTGCAGACATGACTGTGTGGCTTCTTGAGGATCCAAGGAAGTCAAGTTTCTTTTCTTTTCACATTTCTAGAGACTCGCCTACATGTCTTGGCTCATACTACTTCCTCAGTCTTCAAATGACAATCTCCCCACCCTCCACCCAGGTTTCTTTTTAAGATATTGGAATAGTAACTGTAATAACTTTTGCATTAACCACATAGTTACCATATCCTGTGTGTATAATTCCTATGTAACTCCACGTTGCTATATTCTTCACCTTCTAATAAAGGATTTCTTGTAGTGCCCATCTGGTGACTGATTTTTAAAAATCTTTTATATATTTCAAAGTCTTCCTTTTGACTTAATTTTCCCAAGAAATTTTTTTGTAAGTATAGAATTAATTATAAGTTAAGGAGGTCTTATTTGTTTCTTTTTGTTTTCAATACTTTAAAAATACTTCTTTACTGTCTTATGACTTTTTACATCATGAGAAATCTTCAGTCATCTTTGTCTTTGATCATATGTCACTGTGTGTTAGAGTCTGTAAACAAGTCTGGATGGCGCCTGGCAAAATGCCAGAGGGAGTGGTTTGTAAAGTAACAAAAGCGAGCCATTAAGTGTGGAGATTCCTGATTGGTTGACTGCTGTATCTAGTTTATGCTAATTAAGATAAGCTGTGCAAAATGTATAAATATCGCTCAGAGTCTACAATAAACAGCTCTCTCTCCTGCTGTATCAACGTACACAAATCATTCGTCACCCCCCGGATATTCTGCTGCAGCCGGACTGCGGCAGATGGTGGCCCGTTACGGGGAGCCCTGGGACACTCGGGGGTAAGTGACGAAAAGGCTGCCTGTCCATAGATAGGACGGGAGCAATCTGCTCGTCCCTAGGCAGATAGGGCGAGAGGAAAAATGGCCATTTCGAGAAAATGGAGAAGATTGATGCAGTATGTTTGTGTCTTGTTTTGTTTTGAAATGTTGTATTGTCTTTGTGATGAAAATATGGAAGGGGTGAGAAGTAAATTGATAAGCGAAAAAGGCACCCCAGTGGAACCAAGAATAGTTAGGGAATGTGTTGATAAAAGCCCAGAAACTCTAGTCAGAAAGAAAAAGAAAGTTCAGAAGAAGGATTATCAAGAAAAAAGTTGCAGCAAAAGGCTATTACTGAATACTTTTCGATACCGGAGGGTGCGTGAATTGACAAGGCGCCTGCCACCTGCCCAAGCCGATCATGGCGCAGCAAGAATTTTCCAAGCGGCAATTGTGGGCTCTTACCCGCCCCCTGCCTGGGGGAGCGGATCGCCACTGCGAGCCCAAATCTACACCTGACTTGGAGGCACAGTCTCACAGGCTTTTGCTCCCTGTGCCCGGAAGCAGTTTGAGCCCGGGAAGATCCCCATCTGGGGCTGCCCGGGACGCTACAGCTGGGCGGAAGACACTAATGGCGTCCCTGAAGTTTGATCATTTCCAATGTCAGTAACTACAATGGTTCTCCCACACCTGGAAGCTAATGAGTAATGAGCACTATTAAGGCTTATTTCAAATGTAAAAAAACCTCGAAATAATGTACTAAATTGTTCAGAAGGTTGTTTTCTTAGTGAAATGCTACAGGATTTTCTTTAGCCATCCGGAGTTCCTGCCTGTGTTCCAGTGCCGGTGAAAACAAAGGTGAAAGAATTTACAGTGTTGCTGAGAACTGGAGGAAACTTCGGCTGAAAACGAAGAGACTTCGGAGCTGTTGCTGTTTCTGCTGCTACAACTTAAGCTAGCTGCCTGCAGAACTTACCTGGACTGTGATTTACCTGGACTGTGAGTTAGTCTATTGAGACACTGCTTTACCTGGACTGAGACAACAAACTGTAATCTACAACAAATTGTAACTCGGTGTCTTTGCTAACGGTGTCATTGCTGGTATAATTTTTCCAAAGGCTTCTTGCATGGAGCCACCAATTAGCTTGGAATTGTAACATTTTGTATCCTCCCTTTCTGTTTCTAGCAGGTTATTTATGGTGTTTGTGTAAAAACCACTATGGTCGTTATTTAAATTAAACAAAAGGGGGATATGTTAGAGTCTGTAAACAAGTCTGGATGGTGCCTGGCAAAATGCCAGAGGGAGTGGTTTATAAAGTAACAAAAGCGAGCCATTAAGTGTGGAGATTCCTGATTGGTTGACTGCTGTATCTAGTTTATGCTAATTAAGATAAGCTGTGCAAAATGTATAAATATTACTCAGATTCTACAATAAACAGCTCTCTCTCCTGCTGTATCAACGTACACAAGTTATTCATCACCCCCCCCCCCCGGTTATTTTACTGCAGCTGGACTGTGGCAACTGTGTTCTTTTATCTCAAGGAATTTCTGACATTTTTCTGTTTGTAATTGTTCTTGAGTAATATTTGACATGCACTGTTTGAGATTTTGTCATGTTTCTTCTTCTAGGGGATCACTGAATCTGTTGATTTATAGTTTTAATAAAATATTTTTCGAAGTCATTATTTCTCTAATATTTGTGTATTTTGATCTTGGAACCCCCACAATGATTCCGTTCACATATGTATAGGATATTTGAAGTTGTCCCAGATGTGATTGATAACCTTTTCATTTTCTAAAGTTCCTTTCTTACTCTTTTCATTTTGGACAGTTTATATTGCTATGTCTTCAAGTACATTAATCTTTAAAGACAAATTCCACACTATCTAATCAGCCATTAATTCCATTCAGTGCATTTTTTTTATAGAGAGAGAGAGAGAATTTTAATATTTATTTTTTAGTTATCGGCGGGCACAACATCTTCGCTTGTATGTGGTGCTGAGGATCGAACCCGGGCTGCATGCATTCCAGGCGAGGGCGCCACCGCCCGAGCCACATCCCCAGCCCTTCAGTGCATTTTTTACCTTATATATTTTAGTTTTCATTCTTAAAATTCAGACTGACTCTTCCATATCTTCTGTGCCATTACTTATTTTTAATATAGATCAGAGTTAGGATAATTGTTTTAATGTGTTTTTTTTCCTTGCTATTTCTAGTATTAGCTTGAGTTTGGGGGGTCTATAAGCTATAGTTTCCTTTCTATTTATTTTTAATTGATACCATACTTTTGGCATTTTATCACCTGGGTACTAGACTTTTATGTTCTTTTAACTACTATTGAATTTTTTTTCTAAAATTATTTCGAAAAAGTACGATTTATTCTTGTCTGATTGACGAGTTATCACTCCTGTCCTTATTTTTCCTCACTATAAAAGAATTCATTGCTTTCTTTTGTGAAGGAAGGGATGTAGGCCCAGAATAATTGATTCCTCTCTTGCTATTTATGTGGTTACAAAAGCATGTTCCAATATTTTACCTTGTTCTTTATGGAATATTCTTAGTAGAATTGTCCCTAACTATTCTGTTGTATTTCCAGGAAATATTTATTAAGAAATTTACACTCTGAATTACCTTGTAAATATGTTTTGCTCTTCCCATATTTGCTTCATGAATAAAGCATCAAATTATGAACTATAGAATAAAAATACTTTGTGCTTTTTTTTCTCCCCCCTCACACCATCATATATGTAATTTTGTATAACAATGAGGGTCTCCTTACATCTTCTGTGCAATTCCCCTTCTCCCTCTCATTCTCTCCCACCTCTCATCCCTATTTAGTGGTAATCTTCCTCTAAGAAAAAAAAATAGAGAGAGAGATATGTGTCATAATAGATTGGGTAGAGAGAGGTAATGGGAGGTGAGGGGAGGGGAGGGGGACTAGGAAGGGCAGCAGAATACAACAGACACTAGTATTGCTGTATGTATAAATGTGGCTGTATAACCAATGTGATCCTGCAATCTGCACATGTGGAAAAATAAGAATGCATACCCCATTTGAATCAAATGTATGACATGTAAAGATCATTGTATTGTCTTGAGCAACCAATAAAAAAATACTTTGTGCTTTACCATCTTTTTACATATAATAAAACTGATAGTGTATATATGTCCCATTAAAAAAAAATCAAAATCTGTTTCCAGTTTTATGATATGATACTAATCTGCAAGGTCATACTGATCATTTATATAAATGTCTTCCAAACTTTTACCCCATTATATTTTCTTTTTAAAATTGATATAATTTTATATATATATATATATATATATATATATATATATATATATATATATATGTTATACAGTACAATTTGACACTGCAATACCTATAAACACTGTATACTGATTCAAACATTATAGTTAGCATTTCCATATTACTTCATGCATTCATCATTTCTTTATAGGAAAAAAATGTTCAAACTCCTCTTTTCTAGCTATTTTGAAATAAAAATACCTCATTGCTAACCAAATTCTAACCTTACTGTAGGTTAGAATATATAAGGATTTGCTGTTGTAGTTAAAAATAAAAACTGGATTCCAACTTCCAAAACTGGACATTCAATCTTGTAAACTCTGATCCAAAACAAACAGCAGGAGGACAATGCAAAAACATCAGCCCTCACTTCTTTTCTTGACCTCCAGAAATTCTGAATCTTAAGGAGATAGAGATGAGTCATTAGTCTATAGAGGCCTATATTGCAGGGTTTCTTTCCAGCTCTTTCAACCTGGTTTCAAATTAAAAAAAAAAAAAAAAAACTCTAGAAAATTGAGATCCAGATAAGTCCTAATTTTCATCCTCTAAAGGAAAAAAAAATTAGTTTAAATAAAATTTTCTGAATCAAAGAGGAAAAACATGCTTTAATACAGAACTCTAATAAACCCCAAAGCACAGAAAAGCATACCAGCATCACAGCTCCACTACAGTTCTAGGAAATTAACATTTTCATGAATATTCTGAGGCACTGTACAATTTCTGAAGGTCAGGTACCACCTGGAATGTGTAAACAGAGAAGTGCAAACTTTAGCTTCATCAGTTCTTCATTGATCTTTATTTCAAGTCCCCAAAGAAAATGTATTTTTTAATAATTGTAATATTACTGACCTTTTCCAACAGGCTGTTGATTGATTATATAACCTTTCAGTCCACTATAGCATTGTGTGCTGTCAGCCTGTGTCCTGGCAGCCAATTTAACTCCATGGGAGGAAGGCATAGAGTTGACCTATGGAATAATAACTCTAAAACATTTGTGCTCTTGGGAATGCCTGCATTCCAGAAAAGATAAAAAAAAGAATTTTAAATGGTAATTAACTCTTAATCAAGAATAAAAATCGAGACCATGTAGGTTTTACATTCCCTGTGGAATACTAGTTTGTCTAGGTAATCATACCCGGATTTTGGATTGTAGATTCCCAGATCTGAGTTTTAAAAAGAGAATGGCTTAAAAAGAAAGAAAGAAAGAATAAGAAACACATTATTTGAATGTAATATGATGTGATGTGATATGTGTGTGTGTGTGTGTGTGTGTGTAAAGAAATCATCAAACATGAATTATTTGAAAAGCCAGAAAAGATTTTATGTACAAAACTCATAATAACTGAATAAAATAAAATGTATCCTGGAATGGTAATTATTGTGGGAGAAAGGACAGATTTTTAAAAAAATAACTTCTTGAAAACATTGGGGATTGAAATCCAGAGCCACACACATGATACGAAAATGATCTATCTTAAACTAAACTACATCCCCAGCCTTAAAACTATTTTTAAAAATAATGTAACAAAAGTTAGAATAACTGTTTTAATCAAGACATTTAGAGTCTGGTGTCCTCTAATATTAAAGAGGAAAAAAGCAGAAAAAAAAAGAAAAGGATAATGTCAGTAATATCTAAATATCTATTATATTCCTTTAAAAATTTAAAATTTACTGTAGGTTCTATTCCTGTTGCACTTTCCATGTTTTACAAAAGTCAATTATCACATTGAGTACCTCTGTCCTATCAGAAATTAATTTTGTATAGAGAATGATATCAAATACACACACTGTTTTATCATTAGGATGGAGGAGCTATCCATCATGAATAAGCTTTCCTGTTGAGTCTCCATTACCCTAAATAGCCATCTCTGCCCCTCAGAGATAGCCATTAGAAAATGTAGGAAGAGGTTATTAGAGAAGAGGAAGGGAGAGCAACTACTAGATTGTTTCATAAATTTATTATGTCAAAAGTCAGTTGATGTTTCAGAATCAAGATTTTTATTTGTTATAAGGTATTTAAAGGATTTGGGAGAAATTCGAGTTATCTATATGAGGATCCCCTTCTCAGCATTTCTTGGGAAATTTATATATTTTTCCTAATCCTAATTTTGAGAGAAACCAATTGAGAAATCAGAAATGAGAAGATAATTCTCCAGTGAGAATTAAAGCTAACTCATCCCTGTAGAAATATAAAAATTTTGAATAATCCATTTATGTCAAAATGCAAGCAAGAGAAAAAAACATGCCATCAGATGAAGCAGAAGACTATGGGTAATATTTGTAGAAATTATGTTTTCCTAGTGTGTCTACAAATCCTATTTTCTGTTGCTACAAACTGGGTCTGAGATCCTGGCTTGGCTACTCAGAGTTGTCTGGAATTTCCTGATCTTGAGTTAGAGGTACAGTTTTTCTTTCTTTCATATTGCATTATTGTAGGTAAGTTCAGAGTTCTAGCATACATGGTGATTTGTTATATAAAAAAGCTGAAGGATATGTCAACACAATGACAGAAACTGTGACAAGAATCTGAGAAACTGAAAGAGAAAATCAAGGCAGATCCAAATGGGTGATGCTGTTAGATATTGGAGATTCAGCTGAAAATGAGCCCAACTGCACCCATTATTTGAAAGTTACTACCATGTATGCCTCTTGCCTATTCTTTTGCTGTTTAATTAAAGTTTGTTTGAGTTGGTCTTTTATCATTTGCAAGTAAAAGGAACTGCTATGGCATGGATAAGTGTCCCATCAAAGTCCAAACATAAAGGCTTTGTCCTTAAGGTACAGTATTAGGTGGTGCTATGGACCTGTAAGAGTGAAGTCTAGTGGGAGGATTAGGTCATCAGTTTGCCCTCAAAGAGTACTGTGGGAGACTCCTGGCTCTCAGTGTCTCTATGCTTCCCATCACATGGTGTGAGCACCTTCTTGGACATGAAGTCTTACAATGACATGCCACATTCACCAGAGGCTGCAACCTCTAGGGCCATTCATCTTAGACTTGAACCCTCAAACCTATGAGGAGAAATAAACTGTCATTTTCCTCATAAGTAGCCTGTCTCAGGTGTTACATCATGGTGACACAAAGCTGACTAAGACAGGAACCTTAACAAATATTAACTATTTCTCTTTTACAAAGGCAGCATTTTTCCTATTCCAAAACTGAGGGAGTTTATGAGCAACCCATTTCTAAATTAAATACATTTGGCAATATATTAGTAAATAATTTCTCTGTTTTGTTTCATGAATTATTACTAATCCTGTGTGGACTTTCCTAGTATTCTTTAAAATATAAGTGATATAGAAAAAGCTTACATTTATCACAAGTTATCTTCATATTTATTTGAACAAAACCAATATTGATTTATTTTCTGAATTCAAAAGAAAACAATAGGCATATCCTCTTCCATTATACATTTTTCTTATGCTTGTTCATTAATGTAGACCCCAACTTTTTGCTGATGATGACAACACAATCTATTGCATTTTCTATGTTTCTCCTTCCTTTTGATTTTACAGGTAATATTATAATCCCACTCATCATCTCCCTAGTTTCCAGAAAGCACAATCTCCTTTTATTCACACCCCACTGTCCACATTCCCCACACCATCTTGCCTCCCCAGAAGTCATTTTAACATGTTTCTTATGTACCTCTTTTCTTCTGTGTGTCAATTATACATTCCCTCATAGTTTCTTCATTCTAGAACTTTGTTCTCCTTCAGTCATTTTTGCAGCTCGTGTATTCTGTGAACATTCATATGCATCTTCCACCTGGGGCTCCTGCCACTCCACAATATGCCACACACACACCACAAAACATGGACTCTGCCTTCAACAAGCAGCAAGTTCCCTTCTCTAACTTTAAAGATAAGCAGAAAATTTTAACCAAAGGAAACAGAAAATATGAGGGACCTCCAAATAAATTTTGATCTCTATTTCAATTTCCTGTTAATTCTTTCAAAGTATTTATATATGTTTTTCATAGAGTCTGTTCAGAAACGTCTCACATGGCCAAGCACATGAACCAGGCACACAGAGCACAAGCTGTACCTTCTTGTAGTTCATCATAAAGCAGTGGTCAGGTGAGAAATGAACCACTCTCTTCTAGCATCCCATCTTTCTCTGACTTGCTTCTATTTTTCTGGGACTGCAACTTCCAATTAAAAAAATTGTATTTAGAATTCACTTCACACTAATTTTAAAAGATTCTTCAGAGTGAGTAAACATGCATTGTCGCAAACTGTGAATTGTTATTTTGTGTACCTAGAAATTTTGTTGTTATGATATTATGTTTCTTTTTATCACTGAACATTTGATTTTTAAGATTCATTCATGAACCCATATATTCAAGTATTCTATTGCTTCTAATTGGTGCATAGTACTCTCATTGCATTTCACATATCCGTTTGATGATAGATTTCCTCCAAAATGCTTACTACCACTAGTAACTCCTTGATAAATATTCTCAAATTTATTGGGGCCTATATTGATGAGAGAAGTTTTGTAAGATTTATTTTTAAAAGTAGATTGGCTGAATTTCTGTTTATATTTAATTCTACAGTGCTTGCTCACTCTGTTAGTTTTTGGTCACTGTGACCAAAAACAACTAATGAGGAAAAGTTTATTTTGGCTGATGGTTTCAGAGAATTCAATCCATGGTTGCAGGCTCCAGCTCTCTAGACCTGCAATGAGGCAGAACATCATATTGGAAGGGGATGGCAGAGGAAATTTCAATTCAAGACAGCCAGGAAGCAGAGAGGAAGGGAGAAAGGGACCAGGGACAAGATTAATCCTCCCAAGACAAGCTTTAAGTTACCCACTTCCTCCAACTATGTCTGATCTCCCAATTATCCCATTCAATTTATTAATCTAGTCAATGGATTAAGCCACTGATGAGGTCAGAGCCCTCATGATTCAATCATTTCCTAAAAGCCTCACCTCTGAACATTACTGTATTGGGGACCAAATCTTTGAGTGCATGAGCCTTTGCGGGACATTCCAGATCCAAACCATAATGTCTGATGCATGCATAGGTCTACATCTCCCCTGGTACCTTAGGACAGTTCAGTAGTCACACATCACTGCAGCTCCAGGGAACATTGAGCTCTCTAATATAAAATGATATTTCATTGTTGGTTTAATTTACATTTTATTTTATTTTTTTTAGAGAGAACTTTTTTTTTAATATCTATTTATTAGTATTTGGCAGACACAACATTTTTGTTTGTATGTGGTGCTGAGGATCGAACCCGGGCCGCACGCATGCCAGGCAAGCGCGCTGCCACTTGAGCCACATCCCCAGCCCTACATTTTCTTATTGTTAATATTTGAATACTTTGCTGACAAGGTAACCATTTAATTTTCTTTTTCTATAAATGGCTTCTTCAAATATATTTCATATGTTTTCCCATTTTATTGTTGTTCCTTTTTTGCCTCTGTTTTGCAGAATTTCATTTCTGGCAATTTTCTCTACAAGAAGCACCATCATCTGTCCATTAATTTAACTGAACAGACATCCTTTCTTTTTGATATTAAAAAAAAATATTCATGCTTCTGTCTCTTCACATATTTTACCTCTCCCTGCTTCCATCTTTTTCTCTATTTCCCCTCCTTTCTATGTCCCTTTATATCTCTGTTTCTTTCTGTCTCTGTCTCTGGTCTTTTTCTCTCCTTTCCTTACTCTCCCTCTCTCTCCCTTCCTTTCTCCCTCCCTTTCTATAGTTTGTGTTTTTTGGGGTCTCATTTAAAAATATCTATTTGACTATCCAGGAAAAATGTTCTTCTACATTTTTTTCTTAAAAAGCAATGAAAACAACAACAACAACCTAATTTAATTAAAAGTTTCTATTATTTGTATATATTTTATTTTATATATTTATGTCCTTATTGTGTCTAGTGTATACGTGGTGTTAAGTGGAGAGCCAGGCATTGAAAAATATCTGCTATACCATCCATCCCTCCATAGTGAATGGAGGAAATCATTTGTCAAAATACAAAATATTATGTAATAAATAATACTATCTTTGTTTTTGAGATTTTTATTTTCTTAGCTTGATCATATTGTCCCTTTATCCTTCATTATTATAATGTTTCATTCCTAAGGCATTTTAATAAATTGTAATATTTTATGGTAGTTTACTTACCCTTCCTTATTATTCTTTTTCAGGGATGATTTTGTTGATTAAAAGTCCATCTCTTCAATGTTTATTTTATATTTTCCATGTTCTGCAAATAGTGTTGCATAAGTATTTTAATTTGTTAACATTTATATTCTTAGATTAATTTGAGAAATATTCAAATTTTCCTAAAATTTTTCTTCTAATATAAGAATATGTAAATTATCTAGATCATCATCTATGTCTTTAATCAATACATTAAAATTGGGTATATGAGAATATTTTTTAAAGTTAGATCTTTTGTTGGCTTTTCTGAAGTTATAAGTGTTATCTTTTTGCAGTAGAATTCTGTAAGTTGATCTGATTTTTCATGACTACTCTTATTGTTGATTTTTGTCATTTTGGATGATTACTCTTATTGTCCTATTTTTCTATACTTTCCCATTTTTGATGCTTACTCTTATTGTTCTAAATTTTTCTGTACTTTCTCTTCCCTTACAAAATATACACCTTTTATTTGTTTTTACTTGATTATTATGTATGTCACTCTATGTTTTAGGATCAAGCTTTCCATTTGAGATGAACATGTTAGAACCAGCAGAATTATGTTGAACATTTGTGAATGTCCAGAACACGTACATTTTTCCCCTCTTAAAAGAAATGCACCAAGATTTTCTCTAATCATATTGATTGCTATAAATTTTGGAATGTGGCCTTATTGAGATGAGGTCATTCTTCTTTCCTTCTTCTTTACTAAAAGTTATTAAAAAAAACTTTTAGGTATACGACTGTGTCATGTATTTGTCTTCATCAAATGTGAAAATTAAACATTTTAATATGGTGAACTATGATAATGGGTTTTCTGGTCTATCCTCATGTTTTTGCATAATTTAGTAAAAACCTTTACATAATGACTTTTTAAAATATACTTTTAATTCATTAGATATTTTATACAACAATTTTGTATCCATTTTCAAAGTGAAATCAGCTATCAATATTTTAAAGTTTTATTTTCTCTATGTTTGTAATCTACATTACATGAATCTCAGAATGAGTTATAGAGTTTATATTCTTTTCCTAATTTACATACATATTTTAACTGTGTTTTAATGTGATCTACGTTCTTCAAAATTTGTTCATATAGACACCATTTTATGTTTTTTTATTATTCATATTGCTTCAGCTTTGAAAATTGTGGGATTTTTAAGTTGGCGTCTGTAAGGAGGTGTGCATTTGTGTGTATTTTGTGCATTTCCATAGATTCCCGTATTAAATATTCTCTGACTGAGTCCTAGAATCAGCCATTTCACACACACAAAAAAATTGATTCACATTTATTGTAGAATAAATTAGAAATCAAGACACAGATGCCCGGTGTGTCCATTGCAATTGGAGTGTAGCTGCTTCCAGAGCCTTTCACCTACAAGAGTAAGAAGAAAAAAACATGTGCATTAACTCATATATAAACATAGTCTATAACTCTGTCTATGTGTGGGCATCTGTGTCCATTTTAAACAATTCATACTGATTTCTATGACTCTAATTCATTTCCAAAGGAATCATTCCAGCCTTCTCCACTGTTCTATCTGTAATATGCCACTCCAATAGTAGATAAACCTGACTTTTATCATTTGCCATCCACTTCTTTAGTGGTTCAATTATAGATGTATATATAATAGTATCATTTTTTATCTGTTACTTTGTGGGAAACTGCTTCTTCAGCTAGATCAAAACCTTTATGTGCAGTTGTTTTATCTTTGCTGTTGCAGAGTCCACTCATTTCCATAGTTACTACATCAGTACATTCCTCCATCACCCACTACCATTCCCAATGATGTTATTCCATGCATCGATGTAATCAACCTAAAAGGCTTCTTTTTGTTTGTGCCATTTTGCATTATAAATTGTAAAATTGTTGGGTATATTAAATTGAGTTAAATTGTTGGGTATATTCTTCATTCCATTTGGAGATCTGAAAACAATTAGTTTTCAACTCATATTCATAAAGGTTCATATTTTGTTTTGTAAAGTTCTATGAATGTGACAAATTCATAGTGTCACCATTAGACTATCATATGGGTTAGCATCACTGCTATAAAAAATTATTTGTGTTTCATCCAATAACTCCTTGTAACCATTCCATAAACACCTAGCAACAATGGAATATTTAACTCTCTTAAAATGGTGTTTTGTAGAAAGTCACATAACTGAACTCATATGATTTTTAATCCTTAAAGATGCATGCCTTTCTCTTAGCAATGTATTTTAAAACTTCAATGTATTTTAAAACTTCTCTCTAAAATGTCAGAGAGAACATTCAGCCTTTGGTTTTGAGACATTGGCTTATTTAAATTAGCATGATAATCACCAGATCCATCCATCTACTGGTAAGTGCCAGAATTTCATTCTTCTTAATGGCTGAGTAATAGTTCATTGTGCATATGTACCACATTTTCTTTATCCATTCATCTGTTGAAGGGTACCTATGTAGGTTCCATAGCTTAGTTATTGTGAATTGAGTTGCAATAAACATTGATGTTTCTGTGTCACTACAGTATGCTGCTTTTAAGTCCTTTGGACCAAGAAGTGGAATAACTGGGTTGAATGGTAGTTTCATTCCAATTTTTCTGAGGAATCTGCATACTGCCTTCCAGAGTGGTTGCACAAACTTTTTCATATATTTGTTGACTAAACATATTTCTTCTGTGAAATGTTAATCCAGTTCCCTTGCCCATTTATTGTTTGTTTCTTGTTTGTTTGTTTTGTTGTTGTTATTTCTTTCTTTCTTTCTTTCTTTCTTTCTTTCTTTCTTTCTTTCTTTCTTTCTTTCTTTCTTTTTTGAGTTCTTTATGTATCTTGGAGATTAGTGCTCTACCTGAGGAGAGGATGGCAAAGATTTTCTCCCATTCTGTAGTCTGTCTTCACATTCTTCATTGTTTCATTTGCTGCTAAGAAGCCTTTTAGTTTGATTACATCATATTTATTGATCTCTGATTTTACTTTTTGTACTTTAGGAGTGTTGTTGAGGAATTCAGTTCCTAGGCCATCATGATGTAGATTAGAACCTTTGTCTAAAGAATGAGATAACTGTATTTATGTGGATTTGTCTTTGTTTCTTCTCTTCTGTACCATTGGTCTTCATGTTTGTTTTGAATGCAATTGATTTATGGGTGTAAGATCCCTCTTTTTTTTGTTCACTCACCTTGCTGAGAAGCTGCCTCTCTGATTTCTTGGTTTTATGCCTCATAACAGCCAGGAAAGTGACTTCCTGCAGTATGCCATCTTGAAACCCTCCAGTTTGTTTGCACATTCTTGATACAAATCTTTTATCCAATATGTTCTACAAATATTTTTACCTGTCTGTGCTTTGACTTTCCATTTACTAAATAGTATCTTTCACAAAGCACATAGTTTTTATTTATTAATAAGTCCAACTTGCCACGTTTTGCTTTCATGGATCATATATATGATCTTATACTTAATAACTCATCACTAAATTCAAGGTCAAAAAAAGTTTTCTCCTGTTTTCTTTTAGAATTTGTATGCTGTTGCATTACACATTTAGGTCTATGATTCATTTTTAGCTTTATTTATAGATGTGAGATTTGTATGTGCATTCATATATATATATATATATATATATATATATATATATATATATATATATATACATTTCATTTGTTCTAGCACCATTTATAGAAAAGGCTATCCATTTTACATTGAATTCCTTTGTCCCTATGTCAAAGAACAGTGTATGATATTTGCATGGACCTCTGTTCCATCATATATATTGGTGAAGAATATATATATTGGTAGAAGACTGCACCCCATGGATATATAAATATATCTTCAAGAATATATATATTCTTTGCCAATATAGTCTTCTTTTGATTAATATAGTTTTATAGTAAACTTAGAAATTCTATAGTGTCTGTCCTATCAAATTTTTCTTTTCAATTTTCAGTGTTATATTGGCTACTCTAGATCTTTTGTCTTTCTACATCAGTTTTAGAATCGATTTGTTAATATCTAAAAAACAGATGACATTGTTATTAGGGTTGTGTTTAATCTATATGGATGAGTTTGATAGTATAATATATAAGAAATATCTATTTTTGAATGCATGAAAACATTACCATTCCATTTATTTAGATTTTTTTAAAATTTCTTTCACTAAAGTTTTATAATATTTTACATAAAAAAATGTTTGTGTTTCTGTGTGTGTATGTATGTGTATGTGTGTGTATGTATGTGTATGTGTGTGTGCATATGTGTGTGTGTGTGTTTGTGTGTGTGTGTGTGTGCATGTGTAGTTGGATTTCTGCCTGGCTTAATTTGTTAATGATCTTGAAAATCATAATTTTCAATGCAAATATATGAAAAAGCAATTAAATTTTCTATATTTATCTCAATTTGTGATTTGCCATGTATTTACTTTAAGCTATATTTTGGTTGATTCTTTGGGATTTTCTACATAGACAATTACGACATTTGTAATACAGGCAATTTTATTTCCTTATTTCCAGTAGGTCTACATTTTATTTTCTATTTTTTTATTTGTCCACTATTTACAACTCCATTACAATGTGGTGAGAGAGAACATCTTTGTTCCCAGCTTTAGAGGAAAAACATTCATTTTCTCATCATTAAGTTTAATGTTAGCTGTAGGTTTTTGTAGCTGTTCTTTATCACTTTGAACAAATTTCTCCCCTCATCATAGTTTGATAAAAATTTTTTATCAGAGATGAGCAGTGGATACTGTCAGTTCTATTTTTTGCTATTTTTTTTTCTTTTCTTTATTTACTTTTGTGGTGATGAGGATGGAACCCAGTGCCTCATACATTTTGCATCTTTTGATTTGATCATAATGTATTTTTCTTTGGTCAGTTGATGCAATGGATTATATTGATTTCCTAGTGTTGAACTAGCCTTGCATACCTGGAATAAAGCCCATTTTCCTGTGATGTATAATTCTTTCTGTACATTGCTGCACTTAATTTACTAATATTTTGTCAAGGAGTTTTGCATCAATGGTCATGAATGGTTATATTTTGTGGTTTTCCTTTCTTGTAATATCTTTATCAGGCTTGTCTCAGTGTAATGCTGACCTTGAAGAATGATTTAGAAAGGGTGGCCTTTGCTGCTCTTTCCTAGAAAGGATAACTGGTATCATATCTCCCTTGAATGTTATGTAGAATTGAGCAGTGAACAATCTTAGGTCATTTACATTGGGAAGAGTATTAATTATTGATTAAATTTCTGTCAGAGATGTTGGTTTAATTGTATTCTTTTTCTCCTTATGTAAATTTTATCTATTTTCATCTTACAAGAAATTTGTCTATTTCATCTAAATTATCATATTTGGGAACTTAACATTGTTAATGGTATTCTTTATTATCTTTTAATGTTTAATGATAAACACTCAGTTGTGTTTAGCCTTCCTTCATTTACACTATTGGTAATTCATATCTTTACTCTTTTTTCTTGTTTGTTGACTTTTTCAGTGATATTGTTTCTTCAGAGAAACAAGGGTCACAACTCTGAGACACAGTTCTACCTTTTGTTTTTTATTGATTTTTTTATAGTTTTCCTTTTTTGCAATTTTATCAATTTCTGCTGTGATTTCTATTCTTTTCTTTTACTCTCTTGAGATTTAAATAGTTCTTTTTTCTCTAATTCCTAAGATGCAAGTTTAGATTATGGACTTTAATTTTTTTTAATTCTCTATATTCCTCTACACATCAGCTTTTGTTGCATTGCACAAATTGGAATAACATATATTTTCATTATCATTTATTTATAAATTTAAAAATTATTTTATGAAGTATTGGTCCAAGTGTCATCTAGAAGTATGTTGCTTAATTCTAATTGTTTGGATACATTTCCTCTAATTTTACAATTGAACTCCTTTATAATTTGAGGATGTGTGTGTGTGTGTGTGTGTGTGTGTGTGTGTGTGTGTTTTGTGATATTATATGTGTCAACTTGATAGGGCAAGGCCATGCCTGTGAGGGTGATTCTGGAAAAGAGCATTTCAATCTGTGAACTGAGTAAACCAGACTCCCTTCCAATGTGGATGGGTGTTATCCAATTCACAGAGGGCTTAGTACAGAAGAAGTCAGGGAAAGATAAAATTCGTCCTCTGATTAAGATCAGACTTTAGCTTTTGAACATTTTTTGAAAACCAATGAATATAATAATATTGGCTATGTGTTCCTAATACAGTTGGAAAACCTGTTTTAAAAAAAGAGAGACTGAACTCAGGCATTCAAAATCCGCACCCCCTCCCCCAAGTACATTGGAAAATTTTTCTATGTATACTCTTCAGGAGAACTGATCACCTGTAGCCAAAGGATAACAATTGCTAAAAATCAAATGCAGAAGCAGAATCGTATCTTGCAACTGGTTAAATGACACATACTGATGAATGAACACTCACATACACCACACCCTATTGGTTTTGTTTGTCTGGGAAAAAAAATCTGACTAAACTAATACAGATCCCCTAACATATTAACCATAGTTTCCTGAATGATAATTCTGAGTCTGGCTCTAATGTTTGCTGTATCTGTTAAGATCTTTTCCCTTAAATTTTGCCAATCCTTGTAATTCTATATTGAAAGTCAATCGTACTGTATCAGCTAATAGGAACTCAGATAAATAACCCTTTCCTGTGCACCTCTCAATCTGGCTATGACTTGTATAGGACTTAATATTTGCTGTTGCTAGAGGCACCAGAGGATTCAAATACCTCCAGTGTTCATGTTTGTGCTTCCTCTCTTGACTTGGGTGTTTTCTCAAGAGTGTGTTCCAGAGACAGCCTGCATCTTGCAGCTCTTTCAGCACCAGTGTGCCACTGGAGTACTGAAGCCCTTCAGTGTGGAGGTGAATTTGGGGAAAAGGGCAGCCTCTAATCTTATGATCAAATCTGTCTTCTAGTGAACCTGTATTGGAGTTCTGATTTTCACAATGGCTTTTAGTAGTATAGCTTCCCTCTTCTTAGGTAAAATAGGCTAGAGGGACCTTTTGTGTTAGGAAAATTCACGTGGGATAAGTCTGCTAAAGTCTTTTCCCTGAAGAACATTACTTTGAAATGAATTTTGCTCTCTATGCTAGGGCCAGAGGGGATCTCTCTTGACATTTCAATGTGAGAATATGTTAGAGATTCTAGATGTAAAACTTCTGAAAACGTTCAGATTCCTCCAAGTTTGAAGCTCCGGGGAGTTTCTTATTTTCCACACTGATCTACACTTAGCCTCCAGTGATTCATCAATGTTACTGGGTTTTTTTGTTTCGTTTTTCTGAAGTTGCCATTTATGTTTACCTTCAAGTTTAGGGCTCCCCTGGCTTCTGCTCTAGGTAAACTGATCTCAGCTGTGATTCTGGACTCACCTACCTGTCTCTAGATTTTGTGGTGGAACTGGTCCTCCAAGCACCATTCCTTGATGAATCCAAGAAATCATTGATTTTTTTTTATTTGTTCAGCTTTTTCTTTTAAATATGGGAGTCAAAGCTCTCACACTCCTTTCAGGTAGGAGTTGAAACAAGAAATCTCTATGTTTCTTACTTTCATTCTTCTTGTTCTACCAACATCTGAGAAAGATATATTGAGGTTTTCCACTAAAAATGTTGATCTATAAATTTTTTAGTAGTGCTATCGGTTGTTCAATATATTTTGAAGCTGTATTCTGTGATTATATTTACAGTGTTGTATATCTTTTTTACCAGTATATTACATCAGTCTTTGCTCCTTATGAAATTTTGGGTTCTCAATTTTATTTTGACAGAATGTAAAATTTCTAACACATACCCTCCCCCCAGTATTGGCCTGGTACGTCATTTGGAGTTTTCAACATTTGTCTTTGTTTTGAGTATATTTTTTATAGTGCACACAGTAATGTGATTCTAATTTAATCTGAGAAACAGTGGCTTTAATTATCTTATTTACTAAGTTCTATATTATAATCTAAATTTTGGCATCATGTTTTTATGTTTTCTATTTAACATTTTTCATTTTCAATGGCAGGTAATATTTATTTGCCTTGACTAAAAAGGTACAAATCTTGTTTTCATGTGGGATTATTGTGATATAATACACATACAATACAATTCACTCATTTCAAGGCACGTTATTTTTATCTTTACAAGGTGGATCTTGATTTAAAGTTCATTAATTTCTTAAGCCATAAAGAGCTGCTTTGAGATTGATCAATCCTTTATTATTGTTTATGACAACTAATGTCCATGTATCAGTATGTAAAAGAATAAATCAGTTTCTTCATTACAACAGCAATAACTTACTAAAACAGAAACAAAACTTACCTTTTTATGAATGACTGACATTGTGGATTTTAAGTATCTCCACCTTCCATGGGCAAGTCTGTTCCTAATCTCAGGAGTTATGGAGTTATTTAAGAACATAAATATATCAGAATAAAAATTTCAGTTGCTATACAAGAAATACAAATACAAGGGGTCAATTCCTTAATTTAAAAAAGCACAAAATAAGGTTGGAGACAGAAAAGAACATGCAGTTTGACTCAGAGATCTAGATGTAGCTGCATTAAATAGATACTAAAGTACTGAAATTAGAAAGCAACAATAATTACAACAGTTGGCTAGGGTTATTGCAAAATTGACACTAACATAAGTAAATATATATGCATTTTTATGCATATATTATATATAGTTATTTTTACTGTTGCAAATAGTTTTATATTTGAGTTATAAACTCATTATGTGCTCATGATGAAATATATAAAAAATACAGATGTCATCAAACAGAACATTCAATATTTGAAATTCAATATTTTTATTATTTTTACTGTAGAAATTAATTATTTTATTAAAATCAAAATAGTACAAAAAAAATGTAGAGTGCCTTAAATTTTCATGCCTCTAAAAATAGTAAAGTATAGCTTTTATCATCGCATTATTTTTTATCTTTTCTTACTTATTGGTATTATATATTGATATTGTTAGAAGTTAAAATATGATTCTTCAACAAATTTAATTAATAATTTAATTGTATTCTGATTCTTTTTTTAAAGGTATATTTCTAGAATGAGAATAATTTGATTTTAATGTCAATATTTTATATTATTTAAAGTGGATTATCTTGCAAAAAATGCTAATTTATATTCCCATCAACATAACATTTTATTGTTTTTTTTTGCTATATTCTCATCAATATTTGTTAATTTTAAAGATAGGAAACAACAAACCATTGATGGCATCACAGTATAAACCAACATATTTGAGTATCAAAGTAAAGCTTGCATTATATTGAAGAGCTTAGGCCTAACACATGATTGCCTGAAGGTCAGAACTTAGGGTTGAAAATATGAAATTTAGAATTAATTTCCTCTCTCTTTATTACTTCTATTTCTCCCTACCACAGCAACTTTCTGACTTCTCTCACTCTGAACTTAGGGTCCTGGAAATGAGAGGAAGAAGAATAGTGTAAATGTAGATCTGGCAAAATAGATCAAACACGCAGTTCCTCCTGAAAGGTTCTTTATCCCTGCATCAACTAGCCATGTCCCCTTACATATGCATTCACCTCAAACGTCTGCAGAATCTATTCTCTAGCTCATTTCTTTTTGAGTATGAGGCATTGGAATGGAACTAACCATGAGATTGAGACAGTCAAAGTGAATTTAGGAATTGCCCTTAGTGGTGACAGAAACAATTCAAGAATGGCAAAGCAGGATGCTGCTGAGTGTCTGATAGTCTGAATACACTCCCCTTAGGGCCCTGCATGATTAGGAGGCAGAAGAAGAATGCAATGCTGTTCAACTTCACTTTATGAGCCTGTAGAATGCTTTTGTCACCTCAATTTCAAAAAGTAATCAATTTACTAACAAATTTTCCAAAGGAACTATATACATCAGCTGAAAATACTTCTATAAAGACCTCTCTCAAACAGAATCAGAGTAAAGCATTTCAGTGAGTATTGAAGGTGGAGGGACACATTTTAATTTACTGACCTCTGACCAGGGAACCTATTGCTAAGTCTTTGCATGATGAGTCACACCTCTGCCTCCACTGCCCAAAATAACAGTTCCTTACTTTGCACACAGTAAGATATGCTAGAATGTGCACAGGAGGATGTGGAAGCCAAGCAGATTCTACTGTTTCCTTACTATGAATTTTTGAGCAAACCAGCTAACATATCTGAAACTCATTCTTCATATCTGAAAAATCATAGAATAATCACAACCAGGAATGATTTGCAAGAGTTAAAATGTGTCATTTTTCAAAGTGCTTTTTAAGGGACTTAGACTACCCATTGTGGTTTTTCTTTTGTTTTGTTTTGTTTCTCTAGGTAGTCCTCTGGCAAGTCCTCACATTGTCGCCTCTCCTACCCCTAGCACGCCATGGTCTCTGCCATTTGAAATGAGTTGCAAAACCAAGCAGATTCAAAGGCTAAATACATTTTTAATGCTCAGAGTTGGGAGTCTTGCTTCTGACTGCCCTGAGAGAAATTTTTTTTTTGTCTCTGCATGATTGCAGAAATTACACTCAGAAGAATTGGAGGGACTTGAAGCCAGTGCACTTGTCAATGAAAATGCCAGTATTTTAAAAATATGGAAAAGCTGCATTTTCCAATGGAAATACACACACAAACACACACATACACATTACCACTTCCATCACTAAACTATTAGCCATTCACTTTCCAAAGTCAAAATAAAGTACTTATATTTTAATCTCATTGTTATTTTCTTGTGATTTTTTTTCTTTTTTTTACCTGAGGTAAATATATCGAATTTCCTCCCTAACCCATACAAATGCCTGTAACTCTCACCTCCTCTTTGATGACTCTGAAGGAATGGCTAACTTCACTGAGGACTTTCTACCTGACAGAGGCCAAGTGTTCTGTACCTTCTCATCCTCAAAACTAAGTTGTCATCTTTTACCGTTATCGTCTTCAACACAGCAAACTTGAGTAACACTCTCAATAATTTTATATGGATATTAAGTCATACTTCTTCCTTGGTCTGAATCCAGAGTCAGTGATGTTACTTATTACTTTATTTTTTCCTTCAAGTTTGGCATGGTTTGAATATGAACAGGATCTCCAGAAGTTCGCAACCTGAAGACTTGTTATAGGAAAGTACTGAAAATTTAAGAGGTGGGAGTCTACTGGGAGATCCTTTGGTCATTGGGAGAGGGCATTCAAAGTGAATTTGGAACTTTGCATGTCCCTATCTCTCATGGCTTCCTGAATCTAGATGTGAGCATTTGCTTCAATATTCATTCTTACCATAATGTTTTGTGCCTACCAAGGCCCAAACCAAAGGGGTTGCCCAATCTTAGATTTGAAACTTCTGAAACGTGATTCAAAATAAGCCTCTTTTTAATTGATCAGCAGCCTGTGTCTGGTGTTTTATTGTTGAGACTCAAAGTTGACTAATACAATGTTTTTTATTACTAAATAATATTGACAGTATTTGACATACAGTGTACTTCTAGGTGAATAGGCACTGTTTTGTTCTTTACATGAATTATTTAATTTCATTCTTAAAACCATACAAGAAGATTAGAATTGTTTTTGCCATTCCCAATGTACAGATGAGGAAATGAAGAAATGGAGGCACAAATGTAGAGAGAATCTGACAAAGATCCCATTGCTCTTTACTGGAGAGACAGGATGCAGGTACAAATTCTCCAGCACTCATCTTTCTCTTCCATGTAACCTGCACTCACACTCAAGATTGAGAACCACTGACCTCTCATTACAGGCTGCCTTAGAACCCCTCTTCACCTTACCAAAGGACCACACACTGTGTGCTTGTCCATGCATTGGTCTCTGTGCCTGGGTCTGTGCTCCCCTTACTCTTCCTTGTGATGATTTGGATAAACTCCTTCATCCTCCATGGTCTCCAATATCACTTACACCTTATGAACTCTGCCTTCTCCCTTCCTTTCCCTAGACAACATTTAATTATTTCCACAGCACAATGATCAGGCTTCTTCTGTGCCAGTTTTCACATTATGTCACAATTAATTGTTTACTATTCTGTCCCTTCTTCCACATTATGAGCTCCTCAAAGAAAGGATAGCATTTTATTTATCTGCATTCTCTAATGTCTAAAAAAGGGACTGGTATATAGTAGATACGTGTTTAATTATATATCAAACTAAATTTGTGTAACTGCTTTAACTGTCCTTTTGAGTCTGTACCCAATAATGATTAGAAAAAAAAAAAGAAATCAGAGGCCCCTGCACATAAATTTATTCTTATTAGAGAGGAGATTTTTTTAGTTCAGTAAAAATAACTGTTTGGTGTGACAGGTTACTACACCTGATGTCGTGATGCAGTTTGGCTTGATTCTACTCTCTGATATTTTTTCCTCTCCCTCCATCCCTTTTTCTTCTCTCTCTCTCTCTCTCTCTCTCTCTCTCTCTCTCTCTCTCTCCTCTCTCCTCTCTCCTCTCTCCTCTCTCCTCTCTCTTTCCCCTTCTCCCTACATTCCTTAACTGTTTGTTTCCTTGGTCTTTTATTTTTGGCTATTTGTCAAATTACCCATTCTCCTTGAAGCTACCATGTGTTGTGATTCAGGCACCAATTTTAGAATCATCTATTATAAAATCTTATATTTTTGTTTCTTTCATTATTGTTTATATTACTTTGTTGATATGTTCCAAATTTTCACTTATTGTAAGATGTAAGAGAGACCAAATACGATGGTGATTGGTGTATGAAAACTTAATATACTGGTCCTGCAACAATTTTGTTGTTGTTCTTTTTAGTCATATATAAAAATAGAATCTGTTTTGATATAATTACCAGCGTGGAATATATATTATTCTAATTACCACCCCAGTCTTGTGGATGTACATGATAGTAAGATTCACTGCGGTGTATTCATATATGTACATAGGAAAGATGTGTCAGATGCATTCTACTGTCTTTCTTTTTCCCTTTCTTCATTTCATTTGTTCCTCCCTTTGTCTGCAACAAGCTTTCAACTTGATGTTAGAAGCTGCATCTGTCCCTATAAAGAAGCCAGGTAGTGCTGGGAAAGGAGTCCTGCCCAGGCAGCAGGCAATTGTAAAGGCCTAATAAAGCAATCATGCCCATTTTATGGTATTAGGTGATAAATGCCTGACATAAGTACTTTAATCATCTAAGCATTTTGATGCCCGCTATGGTACTTGGCCTCCCTGGGTTAATTTGTCTTCCCCCTCTGTGTCTATTTTCCCTGGATGTTGACCTAATTACTATTCACCGTCAGGCCATTGTGCTCAGTAGGTCTGTGACTAGAGTTGCTACTTCAGTACTGTTCTTAAATCTTTCTCTGTTTCTCTTACTCTGGCTTTTGCCACTCCTACTATTCTACCTCAACTATCATTCTTTCCCCGACTTTCTCAATATACCAGGGGTCATGAATTATACCAATTCCAGCTTTTCACGTTCAAAGTTGCCTAAGTCTAGATGGTCTCATCTGGCACATGGTCTTTACTTTTGACTTAATGTCTAATCCTCAGAGTAAGACAATACTAGAGTAATGAACATATCCATATTACTTTTATTTTGATAACATAATAGAAATATCATGGGAATACACTAATCCTGTAGCTGATCCACAATCTGTTCTTTCAATGATTACTATAATCTTAGGCAAGTGATTGAAGCGGTCTTTGATTCAGAGTGATAAATGCAACTTTTCCCTTTTTTAAAAATTTGTTCTAATTAGTTATACATGACAGTACAATGTATTTATGCACTTTGATATACCATAATAAATGGAGTATATCTTCTCATTTTTCTGATTGTACATGTTGTAGAATCACATCAGTCATGCAGTCATATATATGCATAAGGTAATATTGTCTGTTTCATTCCTACCCCCATATGCCCTCCCCTCCCTTCACTCCCCTTCACTCCCTTCAACCTAATCTAAAGTAACACTATTCTTCTCTAGTCCCCCCCTCCCTTATTGTGGATTAGCATCTGCATATCAGAGAAAACATCTGGCCTTTGTTCATTGGAATTGACTTATTTCACTTAGCATGATATTCTCCAGAGTCATCCATTTACCGGCAAATGCCATAATTTCATTCATCTTTAAAGCTGAGTAACATTCCATATATATAGCATATATATATATATATATATATATATATATATATATATATATATATATATATATATATGATAATGTAGACTTATATAGATACATATAGAAATGTCATGGGAATACATTAACCATATAGGTAAGTAGATAAATGGATGGATGGATAAATAGATACATAAATAGTTAGATAGATACCATAATTTCTTTATCCTTTCACCTGTTGTAGGGCATCTAGGTTGGTTTCATAGTTTACTATTTTGAGTTGAGCTGAAACATTGATGTGGCTGTGTCACTATAGAATGCTGATTTTAAAGTCCTTTGGGTATAAACTGAGGAGTGGAATACCTTGGTCAAATGGTGGTTCCATTCCAAGCTTTCTGAGGAATCTCCATACCACTTTTCATAATGGTGAACCCACCAGCAATGTATGAGTGTACATTTTCCCCATGTCCTCATCAACATTTATTGTTGCTTGAATCCTCCATAATTGTGATTCTGATTGGAATGAGATGAAATCATAGATCAGTTTTGATTAGCATTTCTCTAAATGCTAAAGATGTTGAACATTTTTTCATATATTTAATGATTGATTGTATTTCTTCTTCTGTGAAGTGTCTGTTCAGTTCCTTAGCCCATATATTAATTGGGTTATTTGAGATTTTTTTGTGTGTGCTAATTTTTTTTTGAGCTCTTATATATTCTGGAGATTAGTGCTTTACCTGTGGTGCATGTGGTAAAGATTTTCTCCCAATCTGTAGGTACACTCTTCACATTCTTGATTATTTCCTTTGCTAAGCAGCTTTTTAGTTTGAATTCATCCCATTTATAGATTCTTGATTTTACTTCTTGCATTTGAGGGGTCTTGTTAAGGAAGTCAGATCCTAGGCTGACATCATGAATATTTGTGACTACGTTTTTCTTCTTTTGATGCAGGATCTCTGTTCTAGTGCCTGAGTCTTTCATCCATTTTCAGTTGAGTTTCATGAAGAATGAGAGATAGAGGTTTAGTTTCATTTTGTTACAGGTGGCTTTCCAATTTTCCTAGCAACATTTGCTGAATAGGCTCTTTTCTCCAGTGAATGTTTTTGGTGACTTTCTCTAGTGTGAGATAACTGTATTTATGTGGGGGTTTGTCTCTGTCTTCTACTCTATACCATTGATCTACATGTCTATTTTGGTGCTGATGCTATGCTGGTTTTGTTACTATAGCTCTGTAGTATAGATGAAGGTCTGGTATTGTGATGCCTTATGCTTCACTTTTCTTGCTAAGGATTACTTTGGGTATTCTCTTATTTTTCCAAATGAATTTCCTGATTGCCTTTTCTAATTCCATGAAAAATGTCATTGAGATTTTAACAGAAATTGCATTAAATCTGTATAAATGCTTTTGGAAGTATGGCCATTTTGACAATATTAATTCTGCCTATCTAGAGCAAGGGAAGTCTTTCCATCTTCTAAGGTCTTCTTCAATTTATTCCTTTTGGTGTTCTGTAGTTTTTATTGTAGAGTTTTTTCATGTCTTTTGTTAGATTGATTCCCAAGTATTTTATTTTTTCTTTGAGGCTATTAATAGTGTATCGGGTAGTTTTCCTAATTTATCTTTCAGTAGATTCATCACTGATGTATAGAAACATGTATGATTTATGGGTGATTTTATATCCTGCTACTTTGCTGAATTCATTCATTAGTTCTATAAGTTTCCTGGTGGAGTATTTTGGATCATCTGTATATAGAAGAAAATATTGATAGTTTGAGTACTTCTTTGCCTATTTATATCCCTTTAATTTTTTTCTTCTGTCTAATTGCTCCTTAAAGTATTCCATGAAATAGAGAAGGAGGAAACCCCTCTAAACTCAATCTATGTGGCTAATATCATCCTGATACCAAAACCATATATAGACACATCAAGGGAAAAAAAAACTTCAGACCAATATCCCTGATTTACATAGATGCAAAAGTTCTCAACAAAATTACGGCAAATCACATAAAAAAGCATATTTAAAAGGTGCATCATGATCAAGTGTGGTTCATCCCAGGATACAAGGTTATTTGAACATATGGAAATCAATAAACAATTCACTATATCAATAGACTTAAAAACAAGATAGATGTTGAAAAATCATTTGACAAAATACAGCACCTCTTCCTGTTCAGAACATTAGAATAACTAGGGATACTAGAAACAAAACTGGAGATATATGCTGAATCCAAGGCCAACATTATACTAAACAGAAAAAAACTAAAAGCATTTCCTCCAAAAACTGAAACAAGAAAAGATTGCCTTCTTTCACCACTTTTATTCAACATCGTCCTAACCAAATGCAAGTTTTCAATATATAAACTCTTGTACTCAACCCTAGACTTACTGCAGGAGAATCTCTAAATATGGAATCCCAGGAATCAGTGTTTTTTAGATACTAAATTGGTACTAATTCTCACCCTTGGGTTAGAACAACTCAATTTTGACATCTCCAATGTCCCTTTCAGGAATAGAATGTTTCCTTATCAATGGTATTCACCTCTCCAGAATTTTGGAGCATTAGGTAAAAATGTTAAAAAGCATGCTTCATCCAAAATGCATAAATATTTTTTATCATGCACATGCATTAATCTGTTTTTGTATATTGTTTCAGGAAGGTAACATGCCTATTTGTATTTTCATTTTTTTAAATAAGAAGCACTAAATTTGAGTCATCTGGAAGAGTAACCACACATAATATTTTCTTTGTTCAAGCATTTGTTGCATAGATTTCTCAAAATCCCCAGAAGTCATTGTCAGTTTTCATTAATGGTAATTAATGGAACATTTTATGACTTCTAAGTAACTGAATTTCCCCTGAAAGACCAATGGGATTACACCCATCATCATACCTGGGTGTAAATGAAGTAACTTTTGTTCCCATGATAATAGCTCACATTTCCAGTCATGAAACTTCTAAACAGAAAAATCACTGGTACAACTGAGCTGCTTGCTGGAGGTGGGGGAAGAAATGTAAAGAAATGTATAAGGAGCAAGGAAAGTTGCATCACATTGTTCGTTGTCCTCTGCTTGATGGGGTGAGTCTTTTCACTAATACTCAAGTTGAAAATTATTTTTCTCCTACAAAAAATCAGGAAGTTTATATAATTTCTTCAACCACCATGCCACAGAGTAGAGCAGACAGAGCTGTCGTTAAAGGGAACTAGCACCTGCAACGACGCTTTACAGTCAAGGCATTGAATGAAGCAGAGCTTCTAACATAAAAATAGCAAATCAGAAAAGAGATGAATAGGGCTATGAATTTACATTGGAAGAAGAATATTATCTTGAAATCCTTATTTTTTTGCAACTGCAGACAGAATAAGAATTCTCTACCTTTTTTTCCATTTCAATGTCACAATCTTGGATATAGTGCATGTTGGACAAAATCAAGAACAGCACAGATAATTAACAAAATGGAACCAGAATAAAGTCTGGAATAGACTAAATAAAAGAGAATATATTACAGATGCCCTGACAGGAGATTTTACTGCCTTATTAGGAGGCAAGATTTTAAATAAAAGCCCCACACACTGTATATCATTTGCTCTTGCTTTCTTTTTGTGCATGTTGTGTTATTTAGTAAACTGAATATCATTTATTAATTTCAGGAAGGGGTTTTAATACTTCCTCTAATCAATTTTGTCCTTATCTATGTAACTTTTTAGTACACAAAGATCTAAAGTATAGTTACACTGGATGGGGTGGACATAATTAGGAATTTAGCAGAACACAGAAAGTTACAACCTTTGCAGAAAGGTGGCAAGGCTCTGTCATGCTTGGTTCTGCTTTCTTTGTGGAAGGGGAAGTCTCTTAAGGAGAAGTCTTAAATGAGGAATGAATTCGACTTTCTCTCTGTAAGTTCCTTTCCTGGCTCTGTCATTCCTCTCTCCTACTCTCATCCCTTCTCTCTTCTTCTTCCTTCTTCAGATCTTTCCTTGTCTTCCTTCATCACTTTCTACGTACTTTCATTCCTACCATAAAAGTCTCCGGGATAAAACACAGTGCATATTTTCCTTCTTTTCTTTATTCTTGTCTCTGCCTAATGATGCCTAAAAAGGCTCATTCTCAGTGGGTTCCTGCTACACAGTCCAGTCTCACGGCCCTGAAATGATGTTCTACGGAGTGTAGCTTTGCTGAGTTAGACACACTCGGCAGCGCTAAGATAACAGGATGCTGAGATGATGCTGCCTGGTGAACTGAAGCACAGCAGCTTCAAGTAAGAAGGGTGAAAGAACACTTTGAGGAAGTACTGGAGCATGGAGATGAGCAATCTGGCATAACAGGAGCTCCTAGGTAGGAGCTGAAGCAGAGGAGAGAATAGTCTGGTTATTTCAAAATTAAAAGCTAAATTTTGGCAGAATGTGAATCAATAGTTCATATGTGGATTTTATAACAGCTAATATGGAAGCTCCATAGGACTGAATTCTTTTTTCTTAAGGTAGAAAGTCTCCGAATTCTCAACCTCTCCAGTAGAACTGAATCACTTTAAGTAGTACCAACCTTTAAAAAGAAGATCAGGTTGAAAAACTGCTAAACTCTGTATTACCAAAGAAGCTTAACAAAATGTGTGAGCCAGTACTTTGAAATATTGAAAAACAACTCATTAATCCTGTTTTTAAAAAGTGCTTTCATTTCTTATTTTTCAGGTAGGATGCACACCAGGTTACACTTCACCCTTAACTTGACCCAAGACTGTTACACACACACACACACACACACACACACACTCATTCTAGGGGAAACATATCCATAAGATTGAAATTACTTACATTACAGTCAAGTGCTTTGAAATGCAGACAAAATGATGGGTTCTCCATTGCCATATAACTGGAGGACAACTTTGTATAAAAGAAGGTAAGTCACTGGCAAATGTTGGCCCTGGTAAGTGCAGACATAGGGTTTAGCTATTCATTTTCAGCTGTAACCTCATGGAGTCACCTTTTCAACTACACTTTCAAAATCCAGGAGTTAAAGTAACTAAAGGAGAAGAAAAGTTATACATTGCAGGTTGAGATCATTATCACTGCACATTAATTTTTTTTATAAATCCATTTCTTCAAGACTTTAAGAATTCAGTTTTCATAATGATTCAATAAATATAAACTGAAAGAAAAAAAACACCATCAGAATCCTAGAAGGGGAAATAACATTACAATGCTAATACAGTCAGTAGGAGGCCACAGTAATCCAGATTATCATACATAACTGTCTCATGGAAACTAATTTGACTTTTATTGTGCTGCTAAATGAAATTATTACATGATCTATAGATTATTGAGCCCTGTGGCAATGCTGGAGAATGAGGCATTGAGCTGCATCTTTTATTTTGATGGTTGTGAGGTGGTTAAAGCACTTTACACATTAAGAGTCAGTAAAGTTGACTATAATGCTCAGAAACAACACAGTGACTAAATAAATTACTTGCCAGAAACCATAAGCATGGCAGGAAGAATGCAGCAAGCAAGCAAAGCATCTCCTTATTAACCATGTGCATCCAATAAAGATAAGGCATGCGGAAGAACTTGCATGTGAGAGCTATATAATTATGAAAACAGTTTTTCCTCTGATGGGTCTGGGACAATGTCCCCAGCCTCCCTAGGCAATCCCCTAAAGGACTTTGAAGATGCTGATGACTTTGTGTTACTTGATGGTATTGGGAACAATGCACTGACCAGGGAAATCATTCTAGCTAAATAAGAACATTGTATATTTAAGACCCCAATCAAGGGAAAAGAGGATGACATGTGTTTGTAGATAATAAAATATTTTATTATGGAAATTACACTTAAGCATTACCAGGATTGTGCTTCTTATTATAGGAATTGGTATTTTAATTATAAATTCAGAGGTAACAGCAATGGTTCTAATTATTACCAACAGCTAAATTTTCATG
Organism: Callospermophilus lateralis; assembly: GCF_048772815.1. Classification (NCBI taxonomy): domain Eukaryota; kingdom Metazoa; phylum Chordata; class Mammalia; order Rodentia; family Sciuridae; genus Callospermophilus; species Callospermophilus lateralis. Next base: position 2,495,054 of record NW_027510272.1, read on the forward strand.
CCATTATGGGAGTTCCCTTGGATCTAACTCCAAAGATGAGTTAGCACCTTCTGTTCTACTGTAGTAACCAGTGTGCTTTACACTATTGCTGGAGCACTTACTGCAGATCAGAGTTCAAAGTGCATGCTGATGAAAGACATTCATACAAAGCATCCTCTTTTTTTTCATATAACCCCATTCTTTGGTGGCAGCTGGGGTTGTGGCTCAGTGGTAGAGTACTTGCCAAGCACAGGCAAGGCCCTGGGTTTAACCCTCAGCATCACATAAATAAATAGAGGTTAAAAAAAGCATTCTTATGTGAAGGATGCTAAATGTTTCTTCATATAAATTATCACTTTTGAGGGGCTGGGGTTGCGTGTGAGGCACTGGGTTTGATCCTCAGCACCACATATAAATATAAAGGTACTGTGTCCATCTACAACCAAAAAAAAGGTTTTTTTTTAAAATTATCACTTTGATATACATGTTTTATAGTCTATGAAAAAACAGAAAGAACAATGTATCAGTTTTGCTACATTTTAATAGTGGATTTTAAGGGAGCAACTTCAACATCAGTAACATCAAACAAAAAGGTACTGAGTACTCCACAGGGTACAGAGTGCTGCCAAGCACCTTGGAAAGTTTACATGACATGGAACAAGATGAGGCCCTTCTCTTGAGAAGTTTACAGTCTGGAAATTTTGACTACTCAGCGTTTCAGTTGAGTGAACATTTTATTAAGGCAAATTCTTCATTTCCTAGAACTACTGTAGACTGAACTATTTTTGCACTTGTGAAATTAACCCAATCCAGATGAAAGAAAAGACTAAATTTGGTTGAGAATTCTTTCAGGCTCATATAGTTTTATTAACATTCATCTAGTAAACAAAATTGACCTAACAGACAACTGAAAAATTAAAGACTAGATCACTTGAAGTACAAGGGCTAAAATTACTGTTATTCATTTTAAAAAGCAAACAGATGGTATGATTAGGGTTTACACTAGTTTAAAAATAGGCCAAGTATTGCATTACCTTCATGCATTGTTAATTTAAAATAGTGAATATTAAAATACATGGGTTCTACATGTAACCCACAAAAAAGCTCCTCACAAATCTTTATGTTCTGTGTATCAAATATCCACCTTGTGTACTATGAAAGTTTTATTTATGTCTCATCATTAAGTTAAAAGTAATGTAAATGGTGAAATTATAATAGGCTAATGACCTGCATATTTTCATATGAATGTCAATATATCTAAATAGGAAATAAATGGCAGTTGTATCTACCTATATTAAAAAATAGAATATCTTTCCAGATTTTGCATACTCATCACTTTATAAAGACAAGGTATGCAGGTTTTAAGGTTTCACAGTCAGTTGTCAGAAAAACAGCAGTTGTTCCCGCAGTATCTCATTAGCATCTGACTCAATTATTTTTAGATGACATGATTTAAATCCACCGAGAAATTTGTAATTATTCTGAGAGAGATGGTTTTAATGTTAACCCTATAATCATTAATGTTAACCCTAGAAACAATAGCAATGTGATGTAGAACAACTAATCAACATGACTAAAAATATGCTCACTTTCAGAAAAACAATCTGGTCATCTGGAAAAAAATCACAGCTACAATCTGGGGGGCACTCCCATATAAGATATTGATCTGGTCAAGGCACACTATTTCTAAGTAGAACTATCAGATGATGGTGAATTTAGGCCAGCTCTAAGGAACAGCCTATAAGACAGACCATAACTGATCCAATTTCCTTTCAAAGCAATCTGGTACTATCCTACCCAATTCAATTCAAAAGTGTGAACTTAATTCAAATCAAAAGACCATATTGGAGCAAAAGTGAGCAAAGGTGTAAACTCTAGCATATTCTTATTGCTGTATTTTAAAGTTTGAAGATGAGCATACCTACCACAGCAGTATTGTTCCAGGAAGCAGGGTAGGAACAGTGGTAAATTAGGAAAAAGACTATTAATTGCACAATTAATAGAAAAGTAAAAACATGTTTCAAAATCTACAATAAACCTTGTATCCAAAGGAGTCATAACAATGAGGTGCTGGACTTTAGTTCTGTGGTACAGCTTTGCAAAGGACTCACTGGCCTATAGGTACGGCTCACTTCCTGCCTCCTGAAGGATGAATATGCTACCCAGAGCTATGATGGTTTCTACTGAGTGGAAAAATTCACAGAAATTCCACATTACTCATGTCAGAATCATTCCTTGTGCAAAGTTTGATGTAGATGAAGATAAAGTGGTTTCTTGGTCAATAACTGCAATTTCTTTTTTTTAAACTCAGTGGGTTTCTTGTATCTGTAACCATAATAGAAAGATGATTGTTTAAAATGCTTTGATGATTGATTTACTCCAATGTTACATTCTAGATAAGAGGGACTAAGAAGAAACATGAACTAGTAACCATTAGAACAGTACGAATCCTATATGTATATCACTTACAGTTTTATTACAATTGGCCCAGGTTTAATCTCATCCATCTCCATGAAAGCAAAACACTTGGTGCTGGTAAACCTTTTTTTAGGCTTGTAGTGTTTGAATTCAAAGAAGATAGCTGCACCTAAGGAATTAAAACAAACCACATAAGCCAGAGACCACACATTTCTTATGTGTCACCAGAAGCCTATGATTTTAGAAAGTAACATGTGTCAAACAGTGTGATGACACAACTGTTGATAACTCACTGTGGCTGTCACTCCAAGCTCTTCTACCATGTCTGAGTGACATTTCTCCATATCATTTAATTCTACAAAGTACAACAAAATTGTATAGCAAGAATGTAAGTTATGTACACAGGTAGAATCATAAACTACCAAAGAATATAAAATATTAAATACCACAAGAAAAACAGAAGTTACTTAAGTATCAGCAGTACCTATAAAAATGGTTTCAATAAGCACCTATATTAGAATAGAAATTTAAAAGAGTTCCTTTGATATTTTATTTTTCTTCCTCCTGAAACCACCATGCCCAGATTGTCCTTTCCATATTCTTACAAACTAACTGCCAGTTATAGTATCTTTTTACCCAATGCATCTTATTGAAAGAAAAAAAAATAATTCCTTAACTGTTAGAAAGTAATCATTAGGTTCCTAAAAGGACTTAAGGTAATTATTAGAGAACCTGCTTCCTTAACTCTGTATTATGAGAAATACTTCCCTGTCAAATAATATTTAACCACATTATTACACAACTAGATAATGCAACTGCTAATTCTCATATTTTAAAAAAATTGTTGATTTGACTTTCTTTAAGTCAATATTCATAACTATGTGACATAAGATCTTGTTTTAAGTACACTATCAACACAAACCCAGATAAGTACTGTCCTTAAGAAGTCCTTAAGAAGTCAGTAACTGATAATTACAAACCTTTGGTTAATTTTTCAATATGCTTCTGGAGCTCAATGTTCACATTAAAATGAACATATGTATTTTCTTTTCTTGAAGCCACAGGAGTATCTTGCACAGGAGTTAAATCTATGCCATTCAGATCTGGAGAAACAAATAAGTTTCTGCTTATGAGCATTCACATATACAGATGGAAAATCTAGAAACTGCAAAGGTTGCAGTTCCTAAAGAGGCATGAAAAGAGCTGAGAGGAGATTCTCAGGCTAAGAGATTCCTATTTGGTGTGAGCAAGTATGTGAGAATTGTTGAAGTTCATGGGGTATGTGGAGAGAAATGAATATAGACTGGATAGGAGACCTCATGAAGGGGACAAGGAAGCCTTTACATGGCCAAGTGGGCAAAACTTGATCTTCATAGTGAAGTGGTAAAAAGAACAAACATGTTTTCCTTAGGGAATAGCCCACTATATTTTTCTATGCAAAAAAAAAAAAAATCTGGAGTATATAATTTGCCACAATGGAGCTCTGCCACCAATTTCTAACTTTGATCAAGTATATGGCTTATTTAGAAAAGCCTTTAAACCTAACCTTATCATAATTTCCCTGTTAAGAACCAAAAATGGATGAGAACAGCCAACAAAAACCCTTTGGTTAATGAATAATTTTTCATATATATTATCTAAATTCTGGTTATACTGTTTACAACATACCCTGAATTTACAACAACCAGATGGTATGTTATATATAGTTTTAATTTTCTGGGTTTTAAAATCTCAGTTTAATCAAATTCAACATGGACTCATTTAATAACTCCTCAGTGTTTATGTGTTATTCATTTATGTGTCTCAAAAAGCTCAAAAACAATTTAGTACATTTAATAATTAAAAAATATTTACATAAAAATATTTCAGTTTAACATATGCAAAGGTAACTTAACATTTACAAAATCATTAAATATTTTTGTGTTTTAAGTATACTTTCTGAATGAGTATGTAGTTTTACAAAAGGTCTATCAAACAATGTAAATATTTTCCAGTATACTATATATTTGATAACTAGTAACATCGGAATTTAAAAGTGTACCAGTATTAGTGCTGTGGATTAGGTTCTTTAAATAAATCTTTTTCTTTGTGGTCATATTTTTCTTTTAATTAGCACTAATGAACCCATGGATCTGACTTTATTTCTGCAATTGATAAAAGTTCCTCCATTTAATTTCAGCACCCATCTGTTCCTTTGGTGCAAAACTACAGATTAATATAAGCCATTTTTTACTAACTATAGTTATTTCTGTAAAATGCTATAATTTATTCCTTAATCACATCATCATCCCACGGGATTGCTTTCAGGGCATGGATGTTATGGACGCACCCTACTTCCCTGTCCCCTGATTTTCATCTGCCTCTGTAGGACTCACCTATGTAGATACCTCAGTAGCACAGGAAGAAGAGGGGCTGAAGCAGGAGAGATGGGAAAACAGGACATGGGGCTTTGTGTAGAAAACTACACACCCATGGAAGGTGAGGAGTGCTATGGTTAATCTACATCCTGAAGGCTGTAGCTGCTGTTAAGGACAATGTGTATGTTTAGTCCGCACGTTATCTGGAATCTGAAGAGCAAAAATCTATACAAACTCAAAAGCAAGTAGGAAATATATTTTGTGAGTCTTTCAAAACTATGTTCTGTTATGATCTCTTCTAGGATTTTGCCTCATTATAGAATGCATTAAAGTAAGTTGTCACATATACAAGACACACTTAATTCTATATGTCACACAAAATTATTGTCTATGGTGTAGAGTAGGAGCTTTAATTTCATTCAATTTCACATAAATACTCAATTGTCTCAGCACTACTTATTAAAAAGACTGACATTTTCCACCACTGATCTGCAGTCCCACCTCAATTATAAATCATGTGGCAATCACTTTCTGAGTTTTCTGTCTTACCGAACTGTTTATCCACTTATCACTAATACAGTATCTTAATTCTATAGCTGTATAAAAGGTCCAGGAACTGCAATAAAAATTCAGATGAGTTTCAGAAAGAGTCTATCTTTATAAATTACTTCTTCTAATTTATGAACTAGTATATATCTTTACATTTTAAAAATCACAACATTTATTTAATAGAACTTTATTTGACCTAAAAGCCTTCAGAAATAAAGACCTACAGATCCAGGGAAAACTCCCATTTTTATGTTTATGTTCCATGAAGAATGGATGGCCATGTAGAAATGACTGGAAAGGGGGTGTGAGCTAATGGTAAAAGGCTGCCTTGTCCTATCAAGCCCTGTCTGGTCAGATTCTTCTTGGCCTCTCTGTATAGCCTTCTTTCCTTCTGGACCTAAGGCAGGTCCTGCCTGAAATGAGGGTTTTTAAGGGAGGGGGTAAGGGAGGGTAAGGGGACAGGAAGGGAATAGCAGGGAGGGTAGAGGAGAGAGAGAGAGAGAGAGAGAGAGAGAGAGAGAGAGAGAGAGAGAGAGAGAGAGCTTTCTAGGTTTTATGAGAGAAGGCTTTGGGAGAGAAGGGTGAAGGACAGGAGGGCAGGAGGAGGGCAGAGGCTTTGCTGCTGAGGTTGCTTTCGGGATTCCAATCTCCTTCAGTTAGAAGTTCTCAGCAGGCCAAAACCCCACCCTTTGGGCTATCATATTCTGATCTGACCCTGCCCACCTTCCCCCTCTCCCTCCCTCCTCCTCCCTTTCTCCTTTTAAGAAAGGAATGTGTAGATCTTTCAATCTTCTAAGATCTTCTTTGATTTCTCTGTTTAGGGTTCTGTAGTTTTCATTGTATAGATCTTTGACTACTTTTGTTGATTCTCAAGTATCTTATTTTTTTTTTTTTGAGGTTACTGTAAATGGGGCAGTTTTCCTCATTTCCTTCTCAGAGGCTTTGTCACTGATATACAGAAATGCCTTTGATTTATGGGTGTTGATTTATATCCTGCTCCTTTGCTGAATTCATTTACTATTTCTGGAAAGATCTACCTCACTCTTGGGATAGGCAGAATTAATATTATCAAAATGACCATACTACCAAAAGCACTATATAGATTTAATGCAATTCCAATCAAAATCTCAATGGCATTCCTCATAAAAATAGAAAAAGCAATCATGAAATTCATCTGGAAAAATAAGAGACCAAGAATAGCTAAAGAAATCCTTAGCAAGAAGAGTGAAGCAGGGAGTATCACTATATGAGACCTTAAACTATACTACAGAGCAATAGTAACAAAAATAGCATGGTATTGGCACTAAAACAGACTGGTAGACCAATGGTACAGAATAGAGGACACAGAGACTAACCCACAAAATTACAATCAGCTTATTTTAGAAAAAGGTGCCAAAAATATGCACTGGAGAAAAGATAGCGTTTTCAACAAATGGTGCTGGGAAAACTGGAAATCCATATGCAACAAAATGAAATTAAACTCATAACTCTCACCATGCACAAAACTTAACTTAAAATGGATCAAGGACCTAGGAATTAAGCCAGAGACTCTGTGTCTAACAGAAGAAAAAGGTAGGCCCTAATCTTCATCATATGGGTTAGGCCCCAACTTCCTTAATAAGACTCCTATGGCACAAGAATTAAAACCAGGAATCCATAAGTGGGATGGATTCAAACTAAAAAGTTTTTTCTCAGCAAAAGAAACAATCCGTGAGGTGAACAGAGAGCCTACATCCTGGGAGAAAATCTTTACCCCTCACACATCAGATAGAGCACTAATCTCTAGGGTATATAAAGAACTCAAAAAGCTAAGCACTGAAAAAACAAGTAACCCAATCAAAAAATGGGCCAAGGACTTGAACAAACACTTCTCAGAAGAGGATATACAATCAATCAACAAATACATGAAAAAATTTTCAACATCTCTAGCAATCAGAAAAATGCTAATCAAACCTAAGATACAACTCTAATCAGAATGGCAGCTATTATGAAGACAAACAACAATAAGTGTTGGCAAAAATGTGGGGAAAAAGGTACACTCATACATTGCTGGTGGGACTGCAAATTGGTGTAGCCAATCTGGAAAGCAGTATGGAGATTCTTTGGAAATCTGGGAATGGAACCACCATTTGACTGAGCTATTGCTCTCCTTGGACTATACTCAAAGGACTTAAAAACAACATACTACAGGGACACAGCCACATCAATGTTTATAGCAGCACAATTCACAATAGCTAAACTTTGGAGCCAACCTACATGCCCTTCAGTGGATGAATGGATTTTTAAAAATGTGGCATATATACACAATGAATTTTTTTAAAAGAGAATAAAATCATGGAATTTGCAGGTAAATGGATGGCATTGGAGAAGATAATGCTAAGTGAAGTTAGCCAATACCCAAAAAACAAATGCCGAATGTTTTCTCTGATATAAGGAGGCTGACTCATAATAGGGTAGGGAGGAGGAACATGGGATGAATAGATGGATTCTAGATGGGGAAGAGGGGAGTGAGGGAAAGGGAGGAGGCAGGGGATTAGCCTCCTAATGAATGTGGAATGAATGTGATGGACAACATTATCCAATGTACATGTCTGAAGACACAAATTGGCTGTCAACCTACTTTATATACAAACAGAGATATGAAAAATTGTGGTATATATGTGTAATAAAAATTGTAATGCAAAAAAAAAAAACAAGTACATGTATAACGTGAATTGGCGTGAATATGCTTTATACAAAGATATAAAAAATGGTGCTCTATATGTGTAATAAGAATTGTAATAGACTCCATTGTCCTGTATTTAAAACAAATAAAATCAATAAAAGAAAAAGAAGGGAATGGGGAGTGGGTAGGGAAAAACTGTGGAATGAACCCAAACTAACTTTCCAATGCACATATGTGAATATACTATAATGAAACTCATCACTTTGAATATCTATAAGATACTAAATTTAAAAAATGTAAATAAATATATCAGTAAAGTGGATCAAAGGGAACAGTGGGAGGGAGGATGGGGAGGGTGAAGGGACTGAATTGGAGCAAATTATATTCCATGCATTTATAATTAGTCCAAATGAATCTAATGTCAAGAATAACTATTATGAACAAATGAAAAAAAGAATAATGACTTCACTGCTTTTATAAAATGCATTCTCATAAACAATTCAATCAAGAGAAATGAAAAAAGTAAAAGAGAACGTACAATTCAACATCTCACCAACCATAACAATTATTAAGTCACTTTTCCATCTTTTTCCCTAATTTCAAGATTACTCCAGTTTCCTTTTCCTTTTGATATTCTTTTCTTTCTTTCAACAAAGGTTTGTTTTCTACATAAAATTCTTATATTTCTTTTGTTGAATTTATAATAAGGTCCTTGATATTATTTAATACTACTATAAATATTATAATAGTTCATTTTCTAAGCAACTATTACTTGTTTGAGATAGAATTGATTTGTCTGTACAGATTTTATATCCAGAAACCGCATTATCTTATTAATGAGTTTTGAATAGGTTTTTTTGCATATTCTCTATATATTCATAAATATGCAAATAAAGAACATCCCCCCTTTTATATTTCATTTTTCTTATCCTAGTGCAGTAGCTAGGGCTTCCAAAACAATGCTGATGAAAAGAAGTAATAGACACTCTTGTTTTCTTCAAATTCATCATTAAATGATTTTGGGCTGTAAATGTCATGTAGCCATGTTTTATCAAGTTAAGGATGTTTTTCTGTTCTTTGCCAAGAATTGTTTAAAATCAAGGCTGTATTTCAAACTTAACTGAGAACTTTTTCTGCATTGTTGACAACATTATGAAATCTTTCCCCTTAATCTGCTAATGTGAACTACCTTGATAAATTCTGCTAATAATATATTTTGAAAAATCACTCATTAGTTCATGGAGATTTTCTGAATTATTTTCTACACCATCCTATGTATCATAGTTTATTCAGTCAATCTTCATATGGCAGTTACATTATTTCTAACTTTTTATCATTATAAAAAACACCTCAACAGAGAATCTGGTATATATGCAAGTGTTTTCCCCTCTTTTTCCTGTATTTTGCGGGTGCACTTTCAGAGTAAATTCTCAGGAATGGGATTGCTAAGGCAAAAATATGTACTTATATGTTGTTAGAGAATGCCCAATTTCCCTCCAAAGGAACTGTACCATTTTTCTATTCCCACCAGTGATTAATAAGTACCTATTTCCCCTAAGACTCACCAACAGTAGCTTTAATTTAGGTTTTTTATTAAAAATAAAGTTGAGTATCTTTTTATATGTTTAACGGGTATTTTTAAATGTGTGTGTGTGTGTATGTGTGTGTGTGTGTGTGTGTGCGTGTGTGTGTGCGTGCACGTGCGCACACTCGCTCATGTTGTCTGTTCCTCTCATGTATTCTGCTTTGGTTATTACAATTAAAATTTTTCTTTATATATTAAGAATGTTGGGTTGGGATGTAGCTCAGTGGCAAAGTGTCTGCCTTGCATTTGCAAAATCCTGGATTCGACCCCTAGTTCCAAAAAAGACAAAAAAAAGAACCCACCCTACCCCACCCCCCAAAACCCCCAAGAATGTTACCTCTTTTATGTCTTACCTCTTTACTACCCTTTTTTTGACAGTCAAAAGACGATTGCTTTACAACTTTCAAAGTCTTTTTGATGTTAAGATTATTTTTTTTCCAAGTTGATATTAAACTTGTTGTTACTTTGGGGTGAGTCAATTTTATAACCTGTCATCATCTAGATCTTTCAGTTGAAATGGTAGGGCTGATGCTACATTCCTTAACAACAATCTTTTTGCCTGAGATTACACAGTAAGTTTAATGTAATCATTATGCTTCAGATAATTTAATATGGAGGCAGTGATTGCAAGTCTGAATTTCTTGTTTAATTCAAGGTAGAATGTCAAACATTTTGCTCCATGATGAAGGAAGCTGACTGTAATTAAGATCATAGATTACATAGAAAGGTGCCTATTTAAGGTGTTTCAGAATGGTCTATGATGTGCTCTCTCTCTGCATGGTCAACTCCTACATACTCAGTGAGTCCTAAATCTGGCTAGATTTATTGAACTCCCTCAGCCCTTCTTTTTTCCAACCTATGACATTGGTGCACATCTCTAATCATAATCATGTGCTTTTGGCTCTGTCTTGCTGACTACACAATAAGCATCCTGAAAGGTGCTTTTGTAGTATGCACAAGGAATAAACAGATCTTTGTTGAAGAAATATTTTATTGAATGAATGACTGAATTTCCAGTTCTAGAGGTTATCATGCTCTAGTAAACAAATGGCTAGAGAATCTATATCAATGAGTGAAGAAATAATGAACATAAAAGAAGATCAAATACTAAAATAATACCATACCATCTATAGCTCCCAGGTTAGATGAAAAAGGGTGCATGTTTTTGCATCAAAGATAAAAACATGATAGTTGTAAATTAAGCCAATGCATTAAAAGGAAGATTTATAAATGAAGAATTAACATATCCAATTTCATAGTGTAATATGAGAACAAGTCAAGTACATTCATAAAATCTGAAGACTAACAAGGATAAGAAAGAAATCACTACACACAATCCAGTGTAAACTGTGCTATTCCAGCTAAATCATCTGCTCTCAGATCTAGAGCAGAGATCAGAAGAAATGTTCTTCCACATGGAATTGCTATGTAAATAAGAAATAGCTAACACTTGTATTTGTGATGTGCCACGTACTGTCCTAATTCTCTCATCCAATCCTCACAACAATAGTTTAGTTCTACTTTTCAGAGGTGAAAAGTGAGGCATAGAAAAACAAATTATCCATAATCACAAAGTAGTTTGGATACAGAGTCCATGCTTTTAACCATCATGTCCCATTTTAACATCTTTATTTTAATTGTCCCTAAAGCCTTAAAAGGAACTGCAGGAGAACCTCCCCATCTCAAGCTTCTGCAAAGTTCCTTTTGCCATGTAACATAACAGTCACAGGTTCCCAGGATTAGAATATAGACATTTTTGTGTGGCCACTATTTATGCCTTATACTTTTAAATATGGAGAACTCTAAATGGCTACAGCTGTCCAAACCAAGTTTTCAATAACATCTCAGGAATGTTATTGAGCTGTCACTAAGAACTCCAAGTAAGGGAGTGATTAAAAAAGAGTAACATTTGAACTTTGTACACTGGGAAATGCACATTCACAGGAATGGACAGAGACTGAGTAGCCCAGATAGCAATATGATAGGTCTTTAACACTCAAATAGCAGTGAGCAGCAGGACTGTGTTCATTTGGTTAATTCCACTTTTAGTTTTTACTGCAAGACAAAGGAAGCCATTGGTAGCTGGTGAGCCCCAAGTTGTACTGAACACAGAAAGCACGTCTTTTTCTGACTTATCTGCCCCAACCACCTCTTATGCACCAACCAGAGCAAGCATGCTCTCACTGGTGTCAAAATGAGTTGGAAGGAACTACTCAATTCAGTGTGATTTTCTGCGAGAGGAAGATTCTAAGCCTAAACCTAAAGATAACTCTGATAAAGTAATGACAATGAATTAGAAGGTTTGGAACCATTTCACCACATTACTGTAATAGGGGACACCAAAAAGTCCATTTTGTTGATGGAAACTATTTATTAACAGGTAGTACTTGGGTAAAAACTCAAGTTGCTCTATTTCATTGTGCTTCATCTGTGGAAAACAATTTATGAAGGTAGCTATGGATCCCCCAAATGGCTGTTTGTTAAACACAGACGAGTTCACTCAGGAATGTTTTAAAAACTGTGTAAAAGCGTCTGACCTAGCCAAGAATGTTACAGCCACTTCCACTGTGGAGAGGAAAGGGAATTGTGCAAGTAAGGCCTCTGCCTCTGCTGGGCACCCCACAGCACTGACACAGACCAAGCAATGAAGAAACACTCTACCTGCAACAGGTACAGAAAAACAATGGGAGAGCATCTGAAGCCCCCCACCCCCCGACCGCAACTTCTTTGTTCCAAGAGAATGCTGAGAAAAATGAAGGTCTGAGTATCAAGTAGGATGGCCTCACATTCAATAGTCTTTCTGTAGTCATAGAGATCATGGAGAATCAGACAATGAAAGGACCACCAGCCTGAAGATGAATCTGGAGTGACATGGATATGAAGGTCAGTGGGATTCTTAAGACCCTGTCCTCACATGCAGAAGGGGAAGTCATTTTTTTCTTTCAACTTTTTATTTTTGCTTTTTAAAAATTGCTATTGTTTATATCTCATGTCATACCATAAGGACAATTTCTAGTCCAAAACTGAAAATGGCATGACAGTCTTTGTCCAAAATAGTACATTATTGTCTAGGTCAGAACATTAAAAGAGGAAAATTACCAAAGATTATATTTTTTTAAAACACAGACAGATTTGAGTTTGCTTATTGAGTAATTTCATTTGCTTGGCTTTTTACATAATATTGTACAAATGTTTGTCACAGGCATTAACTTCAATAAGAGGTGAGTCAGTGTTCATTTTAACTTGGTGCTTGGTGAATTAAATGTCATGAATAAGAAGTACAAAATTTTTGTCCATACTTTTAGGACAGAGATGTACCTGATATCTAAATTGTAAACTAAGCATTATCATATGTATGTGATTATATATGTCTTCTTTGTTTTAGATTTATCATAATTGTAATTAAATTCAGATGTCTGATACTACCAATTCAAAGTCTGTCACACACTTTTTTTAAGTGCACATTTCTTTGTAATTTTAAAATGCAATAGAAAGGATATATAAAAAATAATATTTTCTAATATTTCGGGATAATTTTAACATAATTTAAAATAATGGTATTATCAAATCATTATTTGGTCATAACATTTTGTAGATGGCACAAAACATGAAATGGGTCTTAAAAATCTAGCAAGAGAAAAATTTTGCAATTTGTACTGCACATCTGCAATTTGTACACACATAAAAATTGTGTGAAAATATGAAAACACATGCACAATTTCTTTTGGGTGGTAACTGATTAGTAGTTGAGGAACTGCTCCAACCTTTCAAAATAAAGAGTAAAATCATAAGAAGTTTGTTCACTTTGAAATTACATTAAAAGTTTGATAAAAATCTTAGTGGTCATTAGCTTCAAATAATAATATTTCTAAGTCTGTCAAAAATTATACCTGATTAAAGTTGTTTGTATATAGGTTATATGAGTATGTTCTTGTTTTTATTTTCTTTATTGACTGGTACTAGAAATATGTATTTTTCTGTGTTCAGAAATATGTGATTTGGATAATGACTGAATTCTTAAGTGTCACCATCATATCTGGAAAAAAAATAATAAATATTCTCACAAAACCTATGATGAATCAGTGGGTATATGTTTCATACACAGATGCTATTTAGCATGCAAGGAAGAGTTACTACAGGTGCTGGGTTAAAAATTTGAGTGGCCAGAGCACTTTCAAGAAAAAGCAGGCCAGATGTTGCTTAGAGCCTTGATGAAGAGCCTACTCAATAGACATTTCCTATGAACCAATTTCTGCAAAGCTCTGGAGAAAACCTTTTTTGACTTCAAGTGACAAGATTCATGCATTAAAAAAAAAACTGAGCCAGACATAGTGGTGCATGCCTGTAATCCCAGCAACTTGGCAAGTTAAAGCAGGAGAGGCCAGCTGGGCAATTTAGCAAAATCCTGGTTTCAAACTAAAAAAATAAATCAAAGAGCTGGGGATGTAGCTAGGTGGTAGAGTACCCCCAACTTCAATCCCCAGTACTACAAACAAACAAGAAACAAATAATAAAAAAGAAATCTTAAAATGTTTCCAAAATTGCTTGAGAGTAATAGAATATTAACAAGCCTTTAAACTATTGAAAAACAGCTAGGAGAACTACCAGATAACATTGAATGGTATTTTCCTTTCCTTTCAACATAAGTACATGACTGGATGAGGGACTCTGGCTCTGACTGTTTGGCTCAGTCTGAGAATTTGAGACTTTGAGAGGAAGGAAGTCCTCAGAGAGCCAGAGTCTAACTGCACACTTTGGTGGTATTTACTGATTAACCCTAGATATATTCTGAAATTCTGTGAAATAAGGATGCCTTAATATTCATGGAACAGCAATGAATATTTTATTGCAGTGTTCAACTTCCTATATGCATGGGTAAGAAAAAAACTGCACTTCAGCTGAAAATGAAATCCATATTTGCTTAACTCTCAAGTTCAACTCAGAATTGAATATTTATGCAGGAAAGAAACAAGTACAGGTTTGATATTAAAGAAGTAAGATTCACTCTTCATTTTGAGTTTCAACAAAACATTTTTTGTACATATCTAAGACTATATAAAAGATGAATAACCAATACAAATCTAGAATAATGTTGAGATAGCTAGGCTTATGTTTAGGTCACTCAGAAATGTTTTTTAAAATTTTGTCTAAAATTGTGTCATGGCAATTTGTGCATGTGGTACTAGGAAACAAATGTAGGGCTTCACACAGGTGAGGCAAGCACCCTACCACTGAGCTACATCCATAGTTCTTTCTATTTTGAGACAAATTCTCTCTAAGTTGTCCCCACTGGTCTCAAACTTGCAATCCTCCTGCCTTAATTTCTCAAGTAGATAGGATTATAAGCATGTAATCCTGGCCAGCTATTTTTTTTTAATTTGTATTACTTTGGTTTATCATTTAGAATCTTTAATATTCAACATGATAAATAAATTTTCAGGTAACAAATGATAAGTTATAAATTTATATCCTCTATTTAAATGAAATCTACTGAGAATACCTTAAGAAAATTAAACTACTATTTGGACTTAAGCCAGTTAGTGTTTAAAGCAGTACACAAAAGTTACTGTTTGTCTTATGAGAATTGAAGGCTTTGAAAATGATATTAATGTCAAAGAAAGGTTTAACAATTTTTATTCTTTTCAAGAAACGGATAAAAATCCATTTTTAATTTTAAAAGGGAATAAACTACTTTTGGTCATACCATATTTATACATTATACTTCATCTCATTAGCTTAACAGTAGTAGTGTTTAGCATGTGTGTTTGTCAAAACTCATAAAGCTGCACACTAGAAAAGATGCCTTTTATATATGTAAGAAACACCTTAATAAATCTTTTTTAAAACGATCACAATAAGCTAGATGCTATGGCACAAGCCTGGAATCCAGGTGACTTGGGAGGCTGAGGCAGGAGGATCCCAAGTTTAAGACTAATCTCAGCAACTCAGTGAGGCCCTCAGCAACTAAGTGAAATCCTGTCTCAAAATAAAAAATAAAAAGGGCTGAGAATGTGGTTCACTGGTAAAGTAACCCTGTGTTAAATCCTCAGTAGCAAAAAAAAAAAAAGTACAACAAACTTACAATTATATAAATTACATAAAATAAATGTAATAAAAATGTTATAATTCTTAGAAGCACCATGCCATGATAATGTATACACAACAGCCTTATCACGACTGAAATCTTGGATGTCCACAGTATAACAATTTTTTTCCCATTCTACAATTAAGTTAAAGGTTAAATTGTCCTTCAATGACATTTTCAATTTTATAATGACACAGGCCCTGGAAAATATCATCGCAAATCAAATATAGCCAATTGAACTATATGTACTCTTTCTTACTTTGAGGAAAATAATTCAGGGAATAGAAGGGTTTAGTGAGCTTTCTGTATCTCTGAAATAAAATACCAAAATGCTATATCAGAATACAAAAATCTGATTATTTTGGGCTTAATCTTTCATAGCAAATAGACTTAATTTACAGAGTTTCTTTTCAACTCAGCAACTTGAACCCCATAAAGACCTTAATCTGTCCATTTCATGACTTACATCATCTGCTTCAAGGATCTTGTTTGCTACAGAAGTATAGCTAGTGAACAAATAACCAAACCAGAAATTTATAGAACTGTAATCTATTTCAATTATAGCATGTGGTTTGAAAAGAAAATAAAAAATACAGAAAAATTTTAGCAAATTTATTTACCTCATCATCTCAGCAATCTTGAAATTTCCTACAAATATGACAAGTAAAATATAGCTCTTTCTTCATAAGGATAAGCAGATTGGAAATACTTACCTTGTACCAAAGAAACACTAACAATAACATTTTATAGTGACTGTAATTTTTCCAATAATCCTATGGTGTAGGACGTTAGCACCATTTAGAGGTGATAATGAAAATACAGTAGCCACCACTACACCAGCAAATGAAAAGTATCATGCCAAATGCTTTGTATGTGGTGCCTTAATTTTCACTGTAACCCTACAAATTAGGCATTGTCAACATCTCCTTTTATAAAGAATTAAGTACAGTCACTTAGCTACTGATTGGCAGATGTTAGACTCAAAAGCGCAGGTATCTTGTTTGTCTAAGCCTATACTGTTTATATTTCAAACGTCTTCTACCAAAGAGTATTTAAATGACTGGAATCTGACTTTAAGTATGAAGTTTTCTGGATGATAAGTATATTATATTTAATTATACCATAAAGCATAGAGTCATTTAAAAAAATGCATCACAATAGTACAGTGTTATTTCTGCACTTCCAAAAATGAACTAGTTCATCAGAAGTAAAAACTGTGCACTGTATAAGAACAGAAGAAAGTATAGAAGTGGAAGAGTCAAAAAATTTACTCAGGGTGCTTGACTAGGGTATTTTACAACCTTGTCAAGATCTTCCACAAATAAAAAGGACTTGCTATGTATTCTTTATTTCCCTGTTAAGGGCAACTGTTTAGTATCTGTTCCTCCAGGTCCAGGTTTCACAATCATATATGATTATTTAAAGAACAGCTAGATATATAAAGAAAATAATTAACATAGCAAACAGTTACTCTAGAAAGCCTTCTTACAATGTTGGTCCATGGCTAGCATCTGGGAACCTGGATTTCAGCAGGATTTCCATCGTGCCCTGTTAAGAAGATCACTGTGCCTAAACGGACGATGCAAACAATATGGTTTGTGCTGAACACTTGCTTTCTTCCTGGAGTCTGTAGTTTTGGTTCATGCTAACCCCAATAAGTGTCTTGTGCACTGAATCTCTACAGTGCTTCCCCAATAGACAATATTTTTCATTTCACAGGTGTGAAAGAATGTTGAGAGAATCAAGTACATATTTGACTCTGCTGGGAGAGGACTCTTAGAAGTTTGGTTTCCTCTGGAATTTGCCTGTGTGCCTTTACCCTTTGCTGATTTTGTTCTTGTGTTTTCTTGTTGTAATGACTCAGAATACAACTGTGAGTACAGCTATATGCTGAGTCCTGTGGGTCTTCCTAGCCAATCACTAAACATGGGATGTTTTGAGGATCCTTTACACAAATAGTAAGATACTTTCACAATAAACCGATATCTACCGCTAACAGAATGGCCGTGATAATTTGCTGAAGATTGGCAAACTTGGAGATGTTTTACCTGCCACTAACAAGTACAAAAGTAAGTTCCAAACACCTGACCTTGAATTATATAATGTACATTTTTTGTACCCACCAGGCACTCTAGCAGGAAAAGAATCAGGAGACCCTGCTCCAGCACCACCTTCTTCTTCATCTTCTTCAAATTCTAAATGCTCTTCCTCACCAGGGGCTAAAATTCTCCCATATAAAAAAGGACAGAAAAATTAGTGAGCTACTCCACTTAATACACCAGCTAACCCTCAAAGCCACTAACTTCCCAGATAAGATGCTGATTATTAGGTTAATGTTGATATAAATGTCAATGTCAATCATTTCATTGCTACCAATGGTATCAGTCATATCACCAATACCAAATTTGATAGGGAAAAAAATCCAGAAATATTTAAAAAACAGGCATAAAATAGATAATAAAATCAGAAGACAAAATATGGATGCTTATTTATTTACCTTAATGGGACAGGCTGAACACCAAATGGAAATTCTTTATTATATGTGAGAATATTCTCTAGGACTAGAATAAAGACATAGACAAACATTAGTCTTATATCTTATATCTTAGTCCTACATGTTATGTAAGTCTTATATATTAGTCAGTCTTATATGTTATATAAAATTGATACTTTTAATCGTATTTTATAGTGTATTAACCACACATTAATATATGTATTTTAAATTCCGAGCTTCACTATCATTTCAAGACTATGCAATTGACTACTGAGTGTCTTAGCAAAATAAAAATGTCCATAGTGGACTGCAGGTACCAGTATTTTCAGAGTACTGTAAGATCTCCAAGGAAAGTCTCAGAGCCCTGATAGAAAATGAACCATAAAATAGGTCTCCAATGTACAAGGTCCTAGGTGATATGGGGTGAAAGAGAATACCTCTTCTCCTGAAGTATTTTAATTAAAAGATTGATACTGAAGATGACTAATTAAAGAGAAATAGATAATCACATCTTATTCTTTATCCTAAGTAGACTTCCCTCAATACTTATCACACTGGTAAGGTTTGTAGCAGCAAGGTTATAATTCTAATATTCCTTTTATGATGAAATTTATTATATATGTGTACACACATATATACATGCATATATATGTGTGTGTGTGTATATATATATATATATATATATATATATATATATATATATATTTACACATGTGTACACACACATACACACACACACACACACACACACACACACACAGCAGACTCTCTCCTCAGGGAATTCATCAAACAACATAATGCTATCACCTCTTGTGTCCTGGTTGATTACTTTCTGGCATGTAAGCCTACAGACAGATGCTATACAATTCTATCTGTATCTGGAAAAGTATTTTATGAAATTTATTGCTTCATTTCCCAATTTATGGGTTCCTAGTGACTACCTGCAATTATTTCAAGGTGAATATTTAGCATTATTAATTGGGCAACCCATGATTTTTACTCTAATAACTCAGACTTTAATTTTGGAGTCTTGCAGATTTGAGTTAAAAGGAGTATGGCATATTGGATTCCTAAATAAGGAAATTCAAAAAGAACAGGTTGTAATTACATAACTTATTCCAATAGGAGTCAATCATCCAGTGAGAAAGAAGTTGGAAACTTGTACCTAGATTCTCATTACTCACTCTTAATTCTCTCTCCCTTTAGCTCTTCCTCATCCTTTATCTCTTTCTTCTTCTCAACAAATGCATACCGAATACTCACAATGTTCCAATCACTGCTTTAGGTGTTAAAGATACACAGTAATCAAGAACTCATATTTGGACCTTAGACTTTACTAAGGAAAAGTAGACAATAAATATGCCAATAAATAAACTAGATAATGTAAGATGTGATTAGTGGTATGAAGGATACAAACAGGATGCTGTCTAAAAGCAGAGAGAACTTGGTAGAGTAGCTAAGGTAGACAGGGTGCCTTTCAAAACTAAACTGTAAGAAGACATTTGAGCCAAGACCTGAGATTAGAGGAATCATCCACAAGTGGCTCCAGCATAAGGGCTTCCCAGGTATTAGAGAACAGGCTGGAGCAACAACAAAGGTTCCAAGTAGGAAAGAGTTTGCCTTATTCAAGGCATAGAAAGGACTGTGAGAACTTAAGTCTGACAAGCAAAGGGGAAGCAGCAGGAGATCAAAGTAGAAGGTTTAAATCAAAACCTAGCCCTACAATTACAACAATAACTTGAACATTTACATAAATACTCTAATCTCCCCAGTTCTAAAATGAGAATGCTACTTCCTTTACAGGCTATTGAGAGAATTACAGCCTAAATAAATGTATACAAAATTGCAAGGGAAAATCTAAAATGGACATTCACTCTCTCCATGACCTTTTTGATCTAGTTGACTAGAATCCTAATATTTCTTATCTTACTAAGAAGTACTGTTTATTTTTTAATACAAGAACATCTTTTCTATACTTCTGCATGATCATTGTTACTAAACTATTAAATCAACTCAATATTAATAAGTAATATTAATAAATATTGATCACTTACACAACAATGGAATAGATACCCAAGAATGGGGAGCAGGTAACAAAAAGATCATGTCTCACTCGTATCAGAAACAAAAACACAGAAATGATCATATTGTAATAAGAGTTTAATAAAATGGGCAAAAAAATCAACCATTAAAAATGTATATAACAATAATTTTTAAAAGTTGATCCTGTGATGGTGGCATGTGTCTGTAATCCGAGGTACCAAAAGCCTGAGTCAGGAGGACTAGAAGTTCATCTGCCTAAGCAATGTAGGGAGACCCTGTCTCAAAATAAAAATAAAACAATAAAAGAGCTGGAGTTGTAGTTAAGTGGTAGAGTGCTTGCCTTGCACATGTGGCACTGGGTTCGATCCTTAGCACTACATGAAATGAATAAAGAAAATAAAGGTATTGTGTCCATCTACAACTAAAAAAGTTTTAAAAAATAAAAAGGACTGGAAATATAGCTCAGTGGTAGAGCACCCCTGGGTTCAATCCCCAGTACATCAAAAACAAACAAAAAAGTTGAAAATATCTTGGTTATTAAGAATATCTTGGCTGAGTGTGGTAGTGCACACCTGTAATCCCAGAGGCTTAGGAGGATTAAGAATTCAAAGCCAGCCTCAGCAAAAGTGAGGCATAAGCAACTCAGTGAGACCCTGTCTCTAAATAAAATACAAAATAGGGCTGGGGATGTGGCTCAGTGGTTATCCTGCATTTGTATTGTAACAGAATAATTAAATAGTATTTTCTTTTCTTTAGTATCAAAGCTCTGAAGAGGAAGTATTTGCTTTAGAATAATAGCTTTGTTATATTATTTTTACAAGTTAAAGTATCATCAAACATTTAATTTATGTGAATAGCTTTAGAACTAAAAAAACAAATTATGTTTTACTTTCTATAACTGTAGTATAGGTTTACATTTTCAACAACTATGGAATAACAGCTTCTATTGTTCTTTTAAAATAGCTTAAACTTTACATAGAGTTTTCTTTCTACCAATTCTAGCAATGATGTCTTAGGAGGATCTGAAGAGGAGCTTGAATTTTACAAAAGATATTATCATAAGTGTGAAGCATATCATGGGTTGGAGATTCATGGGCTGATTTGGTAGGACTTACACACTTTGGATCACTACATGGCAGACATCTGATGCTACTCCACCATGGAAAATTCATCACTCCCAGCCTTTCTCTTGGAGCACGGACCTACCAACCTCCTGTAGCTAATCCTCAAAAGATGACACACAGGCAAATATCAAAATGCATTCTGCTTTTGTGACTGACGTGTTTCATTTTTGTGGTAGGAAAAATGGGCAGCTGCCTCAATTTTGAAAGGTTATTTTTTTAAATTATAGGAAAAGATTCCTTCAAAACATTCAAATTTATTTAACTCAACACAATCTTGCAAAGTTCATACTGCACTTAAAGCATTCAATAGGCTCTGGGGTGGGGGAAGAGTCCATTCATAATCTCTTTGAGGACTGAAACAAATACAAGTGAAAAATAACACATGTGAGAGTCTGACAATGGATAGTTAAAATGATCCTATACAGGAGAGGAGGCAGAGTTTAATTATGCCTCTATAGAGACAGCAGAGAAAGCTTTCAGGGAGAGGTGGGATTCTGTGAAGCCTTGAAGGGTGGCTTAATAGAAGGGAATTTTGCAGGGTGGTGGTGGGGAGATATGCTTGAGTAAGCAGCAGTACATTACTGCAATTAACATAAGAAAAAATGGCTCAGACTTTCACAATCATAGTTTTAGTATTTTCAGACAGAATTTAAAAGATTTCAAAATGTTGAAGTAAAGAATACATCAGCCTAATAAACCAGCCAAGAGCCAGGGATGTAGCTCAGTGGCAGAGCATTCGCCTTATATGGGCAATGCCCTGGGTTTGATCCCCAGCACCACACACACGCACAAAATTAAATTTTAAAAAAACTTTTTTTTTAAAAGAAAGGAAACCAGCTAAGTTCAACATATTAAAAGTTATAATTCACTAGTTTTCCTTAGAAGAGGCTTAATTTTTTAAAAAGCAAGCTTGAATAAGTCTACTTAATCTGAAATATTACTAAATACCAATTTGTAGAAAATATTTAATTCCAACTCAATAATTAACTCACAACAAGTGCCCTGCTTGGATAAATTCCAAATCACAGAGTCTACCCTACTGAAATACTCGTTTATGTTTCTTTGAGAAGCAACAGCAAATTAAAATCATCTAAAAGGATAACTATCAAGAAGGGAAAAGTACAAATGAAAAACATTATAAAAAGTATAATAAAGTGAATCTCCAAAATACTCTTTCCATTTCTACTCCAAATCTTTTTTAAAAAGCCGAAAAAGTAATAGATTTTAACCTGATCTTCGACTAATACATGGGTCAATAATTTCTTAGGAATTTGAACTGGAGAGCTGTACTTAGGAATGATGTAGTACAGCACCACTACAGGTATTAATAATAGTGAAAGAACCGGTCCAGGTGACCCTAAAACTCATTCCTGGGATTTACAAGCTATTGTCGGTGTTGTCCTCAGCAAAATGAAACTGAGAGGATTCGAGTGCTTAGCATATAGATGCTATTCTAAAAAAAAGGGGCAATTAATGAAAGATCTTGTGAGGCAATAGAAGTACTTGAGCATGCTCAGAGGAAGAGATAATAAATATATGAGATAAACATCCACAGTCTTTACAGCCACTCTGTGTATCTATAAGATTCTTAAATTTTGTTTGGAAACAAAACAACTAATAG
The DNA here is from genome assembly GCF_048772815.1 of Callospermophilus lateralis. Taxonomy (NCBI): domain Eukaryota; kingdom Metazoa; phylum Chordata; class Mammalia; order Rodentia; family Sciuridae; genus Callospermophilus; species Callospermophilus lateralis. The sequence continues at coordinate 2,517,974 of NW_027510272.1, forward strand.
GAAATAGTGACTGAATAAAAAGCCAAAATCCTAATTATTTTTATCATAAAAAACTGAGGGCTGGTGACGTAGTTTACAGGTAAAGCCCTTGTCTAACATGCCCAAAGCCCTTGGTTCAATTCCCACCATCATCTCTCTCTCTCTCTCTCTCTCTCTCTCTCTCTCTCTCTCTCTCTCTCACATACACACACACACACACTCACACACAAACATAATTTTCAGTAGAACCACTGTATAAACAACTGTTGCAACCTTTTATTTAAAGCCATCAATGTGTTTTTCTCAAAATAATCTTATATTTAGCCAGTCATAAAAGATCATATATCATATGAGTCCATTTAAATAAAATGTCTTCAATAGGACAATTTATAGACAGAAATCAAACTAATGGTTTCCTAGGGCTGGGAATTGGAAGGGATTTTAGGGGGATGGCAAGAAGAGAATGACTGCTCATGGGAATAGGGTTTCTTCTTGTGGTGATAAAAATGTCCTAAAATTGATTGTGGTGATGTCTGCATAACTCTTCCAATTTACTAAAAAAATTGAATAGGATATGTTAAATTGGTGAACTGTGCTTTATATAAATTATATCTCAATCATATACAAAGTATTTAATGCTATTGAAAAATAAAGTTTTAGGTACAAAAAAAAACCAAAAATTTGTGAGAAATATTACATTGATTAGTATCCTTATATACATTGGATATAGGCATAAGAACTATTTCTGAATATAAGTGTGTCTCTTATAACATCTCCAACTCTTATGATCTATGGCTAGAGATGTAGCTCAGTGGTAAAACCCTTGCCTAGCATGTGTGAGGTCATGGGTTTGATCCCCAGAACCACAAGAAAAAAAAAAAAACTTTATGATCTGGATTACATAAAGTAACCAAAACTATTAAAATGACAGAGTTCATCAGAATGCTTGCCATATTCAGAAGGATGGTGTTCTGAAGAAATGAAATATGATCATCTAAAACTGTGGAAAAGCCACCAGAATCACAACAAATCTGTTACGCATTCCTTTGTTGTTGTCTGTTGTTGTTAACTTCTCTTTTCCAACCCAAACAACAGAAAATCAGATCCTCTTTAGTATACTCTGAGAATCCTTTTTCTACCCTGGATTTGCAATACAATCACATTTCAGCTATCTCAATAATATATGTCTTTGTTAGAATTGCTATGAATGAATTAGATATTGGCAGTTTGTGGAATTTATAGGAACATTCTATTTAGTTCTTTTTTGGCAGGGGATACTGGGACTGAACTCAGGGGCACTTGACCACTGAGCCACATCCCCAGCCCTATTTCATATTTTATTTAGAGACAGGGTCTCACTAAGTTGCTTAGTGCCTTGCTTTGCTAGGGCTGGCTTTGAATTTGATATCCTTCTGCCTCAACCTCCCGAGCGGCTGGGATTACAGGCATGCGCCACTGTGCAAGGCCCTCTTTAGTTCTTAATTTTTTACCTCTTACTCAAAGCATGTTTACATTAAAAGGATTGCACTAGTGTGAACTGAGATAGACTGACAAATGTTCTGAGATTTAGACCCTGCTCAGTTACTGGGGATTTAAATGAAACAGGGCAAACAAATCATTTCATGTCTTTCCTCAATAGAGAATGTGACCACAAGTCTGAGACTCCTTTCTGTTTGAAAATGCTTTGATTTTATGATTCCCTACCTAAAAATCTTACTTAGTTGGATAAATAAAATCTACTATTCCCTAGTCACATAAATGCACTTAGATGTGCAATCTTATCTCAATAAAAAAAGAGTACAGGAGCTGGGTTATAGTTCTGTTGGTAGAGCATTTGCCTTGCATGTGTGAGGCACTGGATTCGATCCTCAACACCACATAAAAACAAAAAAATAAAATAAAGGTATTGTATCTGTCTACAACTAAAAAAAAAATTTAAAAAAGGCTACATTAACTTACATTCATTCAGTTATTCACACTGTGCCTTTGCCCATACTGCAAGATTAAATCCAAATGTTAATTAAAAATGCAAATATTGTAGGAATTTTAAAAGCACCAAAAAGTAAGAGAAATAAATCCAATCACTTTCTGTGCTAAACAATCTTAATATTCACAACAGATAAAACTCTTCCTAAAGGAATATCACTAAAAAATATAAAACAAAACTTACTTGGTTCTAGCTTCTTCAGGTCCTCCAGTTTAAATTCTTCCTGGGACTGTGTGGACTAAATTTGAAATATGCATATTATATCTTTTCATTACAAAGATTTCACTGCACCCTATGTCTTTTAGGTGGCAAGAATCAAATATTAAAATAAATATATTTCTTGCTTTAAAGGTAGAAAATGAAAAGTTCCAAACTGATTTTTGGAATATTCAAGCTAATAGAAACAGAAAAAAATTAAAATTATATCTTTTATTTCTACAGTGTACAAAGTATGAACTAAATCATTTAAGTGTGAGTTCAACTGATCAATTCCTATTGTTATAAAACCCTTCTGAGATAATATTGCTTTGGCCTGTGGTCCACCTGAGGCTCCCAGGGATGCCCTGCTGGAGTGTCTCAGGGGGTCAGGGACAGGGCTGGGATTCTGTGTTGGGATGTGAGACCACTTTCTGGTGCATCTAATATGACACACCAAAGACAAGTCATTCTAACCAGCTCCAAGCTCCAGGGCAGTTCTCAGTTTCTTTTCCTAAAAAGAAACTCCAAGTTCATGCAGAATGGTGGTGGGGGGGGACTAACCAGAAGTTTGATCACCAGACTGACCTCCCCCCAGACCGCCTAAGTGGGCATGGACTATCAGAAGCCTCTTTCTCAGACCCCCTTCTAGTGGGGACAGAATGTAGTGGTGTGCACACTCATTCTGCCAGCTGTCCACCTTCCTCATCCCCACTCTGATTCAGTCAACTACTCCTGCCCCACACCATGGCTGATACTGTCCTGAAAGCAGACATCCTAGATTTAAAACAGCTGTGCGTCATCAGGAGCTTCCTTGGCTTCTCTGATTCAGGTTCCCAATCTATAAAATGGGGATGATTAAAAAAAAAAAAAAAAAAAAAAAAAACCTCAAGAGTGAATAAGTGCACTACAGGAAGTTTCTATCCTTATGCACAGAACTCAAACTCTCCACAAATCCACAACCTCACACTGTGTACACGAAGAGGAGCACCCTGCAAACACTCCTACTCATAGCCACAGGCTCACACACTGGAGGGGCCAGGGAAGCTGGATCATCCACCCTGGGAAAAGCCACCAACCAAGCTGCCCCACAGGGGGTCCCAAACTCAAGCCTGAGACCCAACAGTGACCTGGTGCCCCATCTGGCTCGCGTGCATTCCCCAGGGTCTCCCTCCCTTCTTTGCTCTGACCCCAGGTGGGGGGGGGGGGGTGCAGCCCTGTCCCGCTTCACAAACTCAGTCGACCGTCACGCAACCCCCGCTGGAGCCCGCGCCTGCCCGCCGCGCCGGGGCTGTTTAAATGGGCCAAGTTGCGGGAGTCTCCCAAGTCCCCGCCAGGCGGGCGCGCGCAAGTGGACGCGGGTGCACGGCTGGGCAGCAGGGCGGGCCCGGGCGGGAGCTTGGGACCCCCGGGAAGGGCGGGGAGCAGGCCTGGCGACTCAGCGACTCCTCACTGCCCTGCACAGCGGGCAGCAGGACTGCCCCAGGGCGCTGGCTCCAGTGGACTCCCGACGCCCCACTGAGCGCCAGCGCGGGGCACTGCGGCGCAGGGCGAGTCGGTCTGTGATCAATAGCAGCTCCGGGAATGCCATGTCTGGGTCCGCCTAGACCCCTCCAGCAGGCTGGGTAGCAGGCGGGGGCAGCCCTGCCGGCTGCGCTGCTGCGGCGGCGGCGGCTTCTGGTGCCAGGTCGCAGTAGCGGGCGGGGTGGAAGCGCGGCCAGGCGCCTTCAGGGCGGGCGGAGACGCAACTCCAGCCAGGGCCAAAATAAGTTGCGCCGGCGACCGAGAGCCGGCTGCTGGGCCACCTGCGCGCCATGCCGGCGGTCAAAAAGGAGCTCCCGGGCCGCGAGGACCTGGCCCTGGCCCTGGCCACCTTCCACCCGACCCTGGCCGCGCTGCCTCTGCCTCCACTGCCGGGCTACTTGACCCCGCTGCCCGCCGCTGCAGCTCTGCCCCCGGCCGCCTCGCTGCCAGCCTCTGCTGCAGGCTATGAAGCACTGTTGGCTCCACCACTCCGGCCCCCGCTCGCCTACCTTAGCCTGCACGAGGCCACGCCGAACCTCCACCTGCCCCGAGACCCGCTAGCCCTCGAGCTCCACTCGGCTGCGGACTTCCAGCCGCTGCTGGACAACAGTGAGCCGTGGATGGAGGTGGAGTGCGGCGCCAACCGTGCTCTGCTCTAGGTACGGAAACTCTGCCAGGGCAGCAAAGGCCCGTCCATCCGCCACCGCGGGGAGTGGCTCACGCCCAACGAGTTCCAGTTCCTCAGCGGCTGCGAGATGGCCAAGGACTGGAAGTGCAGCATCCGCCACAAACGTGTGGCCGCCATGGGGGCGCAAGCCGCCATCCCTCTCCTTCGCTACTCGGGACCCGCGGGACGGAGCCCTTCGCTCTGCCACTGGGGAGACTTGGTTTTGGCCCAGAGAGGGCGCTGAAGCTCCAGAGCTGCTGCAGGGACCCACACACCCCGCCTGCCCCCGCAGTGGACACCGCGGAGCGCCCCGCAGTGGACACCGCGGAGCGCCCTCGGCTTCCACTGTCCTCCCAGTTCGGGCCACAGAGTGCTGGGGTCCCGAGCTACGCAGGAGCGGGCGCTCCCTCAGTCCGGCAGGTCTTTGTGAAGCCCCTGGGCCTTCAGGCCCAGAGGAAGTTTACATGAAGTCGGGAGATGGGTTGGGAGGGACGCCTTCCCTCCCCAGGCTCGGAGCCACTGGTTCCGCTCGAGTGGAGAGGTGCCCATGCTGGCCGGGGTGCGAGTGCACACTGGTTGGGGCTGCGCGGGTAGGTGGGGCCGAGGGAGTGGGGCGGGGAGTGGGCGCGCGAGCTGGAACAGTGTCAGCCAGACCTGGAGCAGCCTGTTTGGATGGTGACTCCAAAGGTGCGACAATACACCTTTGGGAGCCAGGTCAGGGGCACCTGATAAGCGCGGCGACCGTCTGGCGCGGTGAGGGTCTTGGGAAGTTTGGGACCCGGTAGCGTTTGGTTTTTTAGCAGTTCAGGCTCCGCAGTGGCTGCCCTTTCCTGCACTGGGGACTGACGCAGGCCTGGGTCGCGACCGCGCCGCCGCTCACCTGTTCCCTAGCTCAACCTTCCACTGCCTGGCCACAGTTCGGGCGGGACCGGCTAAGAGAGGGTGGGGCAGGAGGAGGGGCGCCAGGGCTGAGAGGAAGCCGCCCTCCACCAGGGGAGGGCCTCGCCCAGGATTTGAGTTTCAGAGCCCAGCAGATCCCCTTCTCGTCCTTGAGGGTGGGGCGGGCAGCAGGCTCCGAAGTTGGACGACAGTGGGTTTGGAAGGTTGCTGTGCATTTCATACACCTTCCGGGAGTGGGGACTGGCTTTGCCGGTGACTGCGCCCCAGAGGCTCCATCTATGCCCTGACTGCCCCTCACCAGCTGTGCTCAGCTCTCCTCACAGGGAAAAGTCTGATGACGCTTATGTCCAAGGGAATTCTGCAGGTGCATCCTCCAATCTGCGACTGCCCGGGCTGTCAATATCCTCGCCTGTGGTGAGACCTGGGAAGGAGCTGGGTTGGGACGTCTGGACTCCCCTGAGAGCCTGGTGATCTCTGAGATCGGGAGTCCTAACTTCAGCCCTCTTGGCAGGCTGGAGGGAATCCTCCCAGGGCAGATGGGGTGGGTGGGGTTGCTTTGTGCTGTTCCAGACAGTTCCTGGGAATGAGTGGGAATCCGGGGTCACAGGATCCTCTTCTGTTTGGATGAAGGGCGGGTCCTGCCTGTTCTTGAGCAGCCTCCCTCCTGGGTGTCTTGGAGCTACTTCTCCAGCCTTCCAGGTTCCAGGGTCTTCCCACTGTTATTGTCATTCATTGGGCCTGGGGACTTCCCTGTCCCAGGGCTGGAGATCACCAAGCGGTCTGGCTCAGCAGAGAGAGGTACTAGGTACTGGGGCAGGACTCTTTTGAGGTGTAACAGTGTTGGCTGGCCAGGTTGCACATCTGGTGCTCCTAATGTTGAAGTGCTGCCCTGCAAGGGTCTGGACCTCGGAGGGTCCATGACATGGAGCCTGGGTGGGGCAGGGTCTTCGCCTGTAGGTGTCCAGAAAGCAAGAGCCCCACCCAAGGTAGACAATCTATGGCCTCCCCACTGGCCTGGGGAGCAGGTATGACACTCCAAGCAGTGAGGAGTAGAGGGTTGATCTGAAAAGGAAATTGCCTCTAGAGAGGAAGCTCCCCCTGTGGGGTACCTCTAGGGACATGGGGGATGGAGGCTGCTGTTCCTAGATCCACCCTCTTATAGGAAGGAGCAGGAGGGGTGGAGGTACCAGTGGTCCTGAGAGGGCCCAGGCTGCCACCTTGGGTTTATTCCCTTTGACCTGGTGGTGGGGTATCCTGGCTTCCTCGTGGGCTCTGCAGGGTGCACGCTGAGCAGGCTGGGAAATCTTGGACACATGGATGCTGGCTGGGGAAGGAGAGCCACAGGCCCAGCCCACACATGGTCTGCCATGGTCACAGCCTCAAGCTGCCCGCCATACACACTTGAGTCTACAGGAGCACAGGGCACCTGTAAAAGAGCTCCCCAAGCAGGTGTGTAGAAACACCTTTTGCTTACTGTCACATACCTACTGGGCAAAAGATTGAAGTCCCTCTCCATCATTGCACCCCTTCAGGCAGCTGGAACTGGACAGGATCCTCTGGGTGCCCACCTCAGACTAGTCTGGGTTCTGTTTTCTGTTTGGATGGGAGTGCCCCACAGTTTCCAACCTGCCACCCCTGAGGCCTACCACAAGAGAGGGGAAGAGGGTGGCCTGAGCTCAACATCTGCCATCACCTCAAGTGGCAATCTGAAGCTCAGAGAGGGATGGAGCTGCTACCCTTCTGAAGCTCCCTGGTACCTGCCCTGAATGAAGGGCGCTTCAGACCTGGGCCTGCCTGCCTCTCTGTGCCTGGTCGCTTCCTTGGAGGTATCTCCATGGATCCCCTTTCTAGCCCCAACCTGTTGGTGCACAGAGACTGTCTCCACCTACCCTTGTGGCCAGTTTCAAAGGTGTGTGCACTTCATGGTCACAGATACTCCAGGGGTAGAATAAGGTGTGCATGTGACTGTGCATGCTGGAACCCACTCTCACCATTTCAGAAGGGGTCAATTATTGGTTAGGAGCCAGGTTCTCAAATTTGTTGAGCAGTGGGGAGCTAAGTCTCTGATGTATCGGGGTGGGGGGGCATGTGTTCCCCATCCTTGGGCAGGGTTAGAGTGGCCATCTGGGTTCTCAGCATGCTCCCCCATAGAGTTACCCCCAAGAGCCACCCCAGACCTATCCTTCCAGGGTGCTTTCAGGGCATACCAGACACTGGAAGTTCCTGTGCCCAGCTCTGTGCCTCATGGGGCTAAGACTGGCATATAGCCTGGGCTCCTTCCCAGCCAGCCAGTCCTGGTCCCCTTCCAAGTAGCAGTCTTATAGACTCTGTGTCCCCCTCTTCTCTTCCACAGATGAGAGGCAGAGAGATGTTTACTCCTAGTCTGGGTTCTACTTTGTGTTTGAATGGGAGTATTTCTGCCACAAAAGAGGGGAAGCAGGTGGCTTTGAGAAAATACTCCTTTTCTTTTCAAGAGAGTATTTCACCTAAGGCTGAAAGGTGACTGAGGAGAAGGGCAGAGCTCATCTCCAGATGCCTGGCACTGGGCTTTGGCAGGCTGGACAAGGCAGAGCCATGGGCCAAGGGGTGTTGAAAATGATACCAAACCTATGGATTGACAGACACCCAGGCATAGGTGGGCAGTCACCACTGCCGTCTCCCTGTGCTCTGCTGTCATTGGACCCTGTCATCCTGTGGGCTGGCCCTGAAAACCCATTGGCCCCATGCCACCGTGCTCTTATATTGCTGGGTCTATTTCATTCACCATGTTACAGAGGGAAACAGAGGGTATCCTGGGCAGACCCCAGCAGATGTGTGAGGGCAGGTGTGGGGGATACTGTGGCTCCCAGAGCTGGGGGAGGGAGCACTGAGCTGGGCAGAGCCAGGCATCCGAAGATGATGTGGTGCTGAATCTGAAGAGAAGCGACCTTGCAAGGACAGGACTCCATGCAGCAGCCCACCTCAGGATCCTGGATGACCTGGGGCAGGGAGCCTCCTTGACCCCTTCCTCACTAAGCTCATGGGTGTGGTGAGGATCAGCTCTTTCTGGCAATGGGAGGACTGAACAGGAGAGGAAAGTAGATACTCTGAAAGCCCATGCAGCCTCTGAGCCAGCAGCCTCTTAACCAAGTAAGAAAAAACCTCTGTACACTGGAAAATGATCAATGACTTTTTTTCTTTTCCCTGGGGCAGCAGGACCTGGAGCCAGGAAGTGTTGAGAAATGCCAGGACTGGGGCCACACACTCATATCCACCGCTCTGTGCAGAAATGTGTGAGCTGGGTGCAGAGCTCCAAGCTTGAGCATACACAGCGCCACACACTTACACATGGTGCAGGGGGGCGCTGAGGAGAGAAATGAGCCATCAGGGCTGGGGAACAAAGGGTTGGGGCTGTTAGTGCTCTCAGGCGGCCTGTGGCTCCCAGACCAGCATTTTGCAAGGAACCAACAGTCTCAGACAGATTTCCCCTGAGCTGAGCTCTTCACGGTGCTAACAAAATAGCAAAGAGGGGCTGGGGCTGCCACTCAGTGGCAGAGTGTTTTGTGAGGTCCTAGTTTCACCAGCACTGCAAAAGAAAAAGAAAAGTGACTTTGCTTGTTGATATTGCTGTCAGTTTTCAGGACTGACAGAGGAGATGGGATGTCAGCCAGACACGTTTAGAGGGACCTGCTCCCTGACTGCACACCCACCAGGACCAGCCCCATGATCCCTGCCCCAGGCTGTATGCACAATCCCAGAAGACTCTGGGGACCCAGGGAAAAAGCTGCGGGTCATAGCTCAAGCATCCCCAGGGCTCCCTGCCACAGTGTGGGCACCCACACTCAGGCTGGGCATACAGAACAGCCCACACTCTCCTGTCCTCACAGGCTGTGCCTGCAGCAATGAGGCCCCTGGGCCTTGGCCCAGGCCCAGGAGGCTGATGTCTAGCCTAGCCTTAACATTCTCCTCCTCCTGCCCAAAACCAGGGGCAGCTGGCAGACAAAAGGACAGTGCCCCTGCCCCCTGCACGCTCCCTGAGAAAGGAATGGAACCCCAGCTTTTCTGCCAGTAATGGTGACAGTGATGGAGGTGGCCCAGCCTGTGGACGGCAGCCAGGCTTGAAGCAGGAGGATGATCCGCATGTCCAGATCATGAAGAGAAGGTACTTATTCCAGAGCTGGGCCAGGAGGCTCAGGCTCCTGTGGAAGGGGGCGCCAAGACCAGGGGTCTTCTGGAAGGCTGCTGTGGGGCGGGGGTACAGGCAGAAGCTGTCCTCTCTCCTGAACTGGCTCCCTGGCACCTTGTTCTGCCTCAGCCATGCCATGGTCACTTCTGGGTAGAGGTTGGCAAGCAGAGAGACCCAAGGTCCGGTACCCACCTGGGCTGACACCCACAACCTCCCAGAGGCTTGTTTCCTGATATGGGCCTCGTCCTGCCAGCACCTAGGGGTTGGGCGTCTGTGAATCAGATGGTGGGTTCTGTGGTGCCTGGTGATGCACAGGGCTGTTCAGATGCTCCTCCTCATCTCTGGGAGGCCAGAGCATCTCAAGCCCTTGGGTTTGTTCAGTGGAAGCTGCCACCAGGTTGAACTGGGCATGAGGTGCCACCCTCATTACTGCCCTGGCTTCTGGCTGGTGGGATGTTAAGAGTCAGGCCCACACCCCGCTGCTGTCTCTATGCCAGTAATGGAGCCACTAACCCTCTTTTCTCTCCCGGTAGAGTCCACACCCACTGGGATGTGAACATCTCCTTCCGAGAGACATCTTGCAGGTAGGAGCCTGGCTTGGGCAGGGGCAGCTGTTGCCATTACTCCTTGGTCCCACCCACCCTGCCTCCCTCCTCTGCCCATGGTCTTTTATCTTGTCCTCTGTCCCAGTCAGTGTGAGCCAGTGGGGGCCATGCGGTTGCCTGGCTGGTTTTGATGTGGGTCCTTACCTGGCCTGGAAGGTAGGTGGCATGGTGCCCAACTGAGATCAGGAGGCCCATCTCAGCCAAGTGCAGACTTGTGCCAGGCCTCAACAGCATGGGCAGGGTTCTAGGCAGCCTGGAGACAAAGCATGCTATGACCCTCACCACTGGACTGTCCATTGGAGCCCAACATCTCTAAGATGAGGCTGTAATTTTCACCTCTCACCCTCCCAGAGACCCACCAGGAGGTGAGAATGGTGATGTGTGAGCAGGTTCTTGAAGGATGCATAGGAGTTCACTGGGAAAAGGTGGTCTGCAAAGCTGTGGAGGGATGAAGGATGGGATGGAAGGGAGGAGAATGGGAACTCTGCAGGTCTGGCTCAATGGGATGCTAAAAGGTCTGCACCTTAGCCGCTGGACCATTTGGGCTTTGTTCTCCAAGCTGAGCAAGCCACAGAAAGTTCCTGAGCAGGGAGTGACCAGGTCTGTGTTTTGGAAAGATCCTTCTGGGGACCCTGGCAGATTGTGGTTTCCTCACATGGATTTGGGTTATGGAAACAGGCTGGGGCCTGTGAACCCAAGACATAAAGGATAAAAAAGAAGCCCCTGAGGAGGAGGTCAGGTGTCAGGGACCCAGTTCCTGCTCCCAAGGGGTAGGGGCTGGTTTCTGGTTATTGGGGCCAAGTTTTTCCCCGGGGCTTCAAGGGGAGCACCACAGGAAGGGCCTGATGGGGAGCAGTGGGCACCAAGGGCAGGAAAAGCCTCTGTGACTCCAGCTGTGGGTGCCTGGCCTCCCCAGCCCAGCTGCAGGACGGCAGCTTTTCCTGAATCTCTGCCAGTGGTGTCATTATTTATGTCTTCAAGAACGTCTGGATCCTGGAGCCGAATTACAATAAAAACATCTTTAAACTTATTTCCACCTCATTTTGGAGTTGCCAGCTCAACTGATCATTTTTATGAACCATCATGAACATTTATGACATTTTATGAGCCTTTTACTCTGGACGCTACAGGATAAATTTGCCAGCAAGGCCTGCAAGGAAAACCAATGGCTGTGCCTCCCCTCCAGACCTGCATCTCCTTGGGGTACACCTGGCCTTGGGGTGCGGGGAGGCCCCAGGAGTCCCATGCTGAGCTCTCACCAGTACTGGCTTCTGCAGCCTGGGCCTTGCATTAGTGGATACCCTGGTCCCACAGAGGATCCAGAGGGGCAAGGATGACTTTCTGGATTTCATTAAAGGGAAGGTTACGGTTCTGGAGAAGAGCACACCCCAGAGGACTAACAGCCCATCATATCCCGTCTGCTAGCAGCCCCCAGTGTCTGGACAAGGAGGGCTGTGGACCGCCAGCTGCCTCACACTGGGTCACCAACTGTCTTTGTCCCATCCCAACTGTCTGTCCATCCCCATTCATCTGTCACTCTTCACTGGTCTGTCTGCCTCTTGCATCTGTCTGTCCTCTTCGTCCTTCTGACCAATCCTGCTGGGGATGCCTGCTGCTGGCTGCAGGTAGAGGCCCAGGGCCCCTCTGCCCTGTGGTGCCCCTGCAGCATTGCTTGAAAGAGGGCCTGCTAGGTCCCTGACCTTCTAGGCCCCCCAGCTGGTGAAGGCTACATGAGAGAGTTGGGGTGGGGAGGCCCTCAGGAGGGAGTCGGTCTCGCCCTTCTCCTGGCCTCCTCACAACCCTCCCTGCAGTCTTCCTGACCCTGCCTCAGTCTCCCCACGTGCCACAGCAGCCTGCTGAGGCCTTGCCTGTGTGTAGTGGCCCCAAACTGTGAAGACAGGTGCTCTCAACTCTCCAGCCTGTGTGTGAGTCTCTTGGCTTTTTTTTTTTTAATGAACCCAGCATAATTTGTTCAGTGAGTAACTGAGTGACCAGAACAGGTTTTCAGGACTGGCCCATCTTGGGACCTGAGGAATGAATCCCCAAGGCAGGGACTTGAGTGTGGAATGCAAGGGCAGGTCCTGTCTAGCCAAGGGTTGCCCCGATGGGCCTGCACCTCGAGAGCCCGGGTAACCCCCAAGTGAGACAGAGCCGATAGCTGTCATTGAGGCTGGTCCCAGATGCAGGTGCTGCTGGGGGTCCAGGCCAGGGCTCACAGGAAATTACTGTGCTCACCTCTCCAGTCCCTGGAAGCAGGAAGTGTCCAGTGCACTGTGGGGAGAAGCTCCATGGCAGCTGCAGCCCTGTACCCGGCCAGCCCAGGCCCTTTCCCCATGCTGAGGACAGCAGTTCTGTCCAACACCCCACATCAGTGAGGATGATGGGGGATAAGCCTCGGGAGATTAATCCCATAAAGTACTTACTCCCCCACCTGCCTCCCACCTTCACGGGGGTAGGGGAGAATCTACATATGGGTCTCCTAGGGGCTCTGGGGCCGCCCCGGGGTATCTGGTGCTGAAACTGATCTGCTTAGGGCCTGGCCTGGATTAGCCTGGCTCCTGCCAGCCCGGGCTGGGGGCTATTTAATAAGGTTCAGGGTTGGATCCTAGGTCACTGTGAGGAGGCTCTGCTAGTGTCAGTGCTGCTGAAGAGGCTGCTCCACCACAGGTGGGCCGGGAGGGCATTGCTGGGGCACTGGGCTTCCCTGCCCCTGCTCTGGCTGGCCTTGACTTCCTGTCCCCTCCTTCTCTGTTGATGATGGGGTTGCTCACATAACCCCAGGGGTGCCCCACTTTCTCCTCCCTCTTCTCTCTGGGGCTGTGGGTGAGGGCTCATCAGGAGGGAGAAGGGACAAAGAATCACATGCAGGGTGATTCCAAGGCCAGGCCTGGGTGCACCCTGGGGATCACAGGTGTCCTGAGCCAGCCAGTGCATCTCCTGGGGCCACAGGTACCATTCCAGGGCAGAGTCTTTTTAGCTACAGGACTTTGGTCTGAACCTCAGTTTCCTTATTTGGAGAAATGAGGGCCCCGAGAGGGTGTTGCAAGTTTTAACCAAAGTGGCACGTGCCAGGTGCTTGCTTCAGAGCTGGCAGCACATGGGTGGCAGTGTGCCCTCTATGTGCCTGTCCTGTGAGACAGCAGGCCGTCCTGTCCTCCCTCTGAGGCAGGGAGCTGAGAACAGCTGCCTCTCTGGAGAGAGGAAGGTGGGAGGGGCTGCTCTGGCTCTGCACAGACCAGCTGGGTGCTGTAGTGGGGTCTAGGTGCCATGTCTCTGCTTTCTCTTGGCCTGCCTAGTGAGTGTGCATAGGTGTGGCATCCCAAGCCCACAGAGGTATGCACACACATCACCACGCTCAGTGCACGCTGTCCTCAGCCCCAAGCACCCTTGTACTCATGCTCTTCAGGTCGCACTGCCAAGGCTCATGGCTTCATCCTCTGTCTTGCTCTGCTGCAGCCAGGACAGTGACCTTCCCACACTCATATCCAGTGTGCACCGAAGCCGTCACCTCGTTATGCCCGAGCACCAGAGCCGCTGTGAATTCCAGAGAGGCAGTTTGGAGGTTGGCTTGGGACCCACAGGTGAGGAGGTCCATGGGTCCTGAGGGCGATGATGGGGCTGCCAGGGCCACAGCAGCTCTGCCTAGGGACAGCCACCCTCCCTGTGTCTGTTCAGAATTTTTAAAAGGAAAAAATGTGACTTAAAAGGACTGAATGAGTTTTTGAAGACTTTCTGGGAGTGAATGCAGAGGTCCATAGACAAACCAAAGACAAAGGAGTAGAGGAACCAGGGAGCCACCTCTCTGGAGCAGGCTGCTGTGACCTGGCAGCAGGACCAGCCTCCTGCATAGGGCTGGCTCTTGCTGCCCAGGTCATCACAGCTCTTGGTTCATCTGGTCTGTCGTGCTGTGACAATAAAGCCCTGTCCACTGTCTACTGCCCTCCTGCTGCACAGACACTGGCCTCAGGGCCTTTGGGGCACTGCAGGAGACCCTTAGTCCTCCTCCGAAAGCTGCAGATCCTCTAGCTCATCCTGGGGCCCCTGGGCCAGGTGCCACAGCTCACCAGGGTCCAGCCCCGCCTCTGCGTCTGGGCCTCCATCTGCAAGGACAGAAAAGGCCACATAAATTCTGCTTATCGGGAGGAAGCCAGTCTTGGAGGTTAATCATCACTAATTAATCACAGCATTAATTAATTAATTTATTGGTGCATTATAAGCTGGCTGCTAGAGCCCATGAGAACAGAGCAGCTGGCTGAGCACCCCAGGGAGGAGTGGGCGGGGCTTGGGGCTGCCCTCCCATGGCTCTGTTGCCAGATGGGATTAAGGATCAGATCCCTTGCCCCAAGAACCACTCACCTTCTGAGTTGCTGCTATCCTCCTCTTCCTGGTAGTACTTATCAACTTCTTCCACTTTGAGCCCCTGCCGAGTTCTCAGGGACCCAGGTGTTTCTGTGAACCGAGAAGAGTCCATGATGAGCCCCCCACCCAGTGACCACCAGCAGAGGTCCACAGCAGGGTAAGCCACAAGCAAGAGGACCACCCGTCTCTCCACTTGCAGGTGGAAGATCAAACAGTGTAGTTAGGAGTAGGGATGCTTAGCAATCAGCACAGAAAACACTGAGGTGGGGACCCCTCTGGCTGTGAGGTCCCATAGCCATCCACACCCTCCCCATCTCCAGGAGCACATGCTACAGCAGGGGCAGCCCCCACCTCTCTCCCAAAAGTCTGTGGTCTCCTCATCCTCAGTACTGTCCAGGTCAAAGAGGTCTTTAAATTCCTTCCTGCCCTCATCCTTCCTGTCCTCTATCTTCCGCTGTTTGATCTCTGGGAAGTTCAGATCTTCTATCTGGAATGATCAGAACCAGAGGAGTAGGTAGGCATGGGCAGGGGGTTCAGAGAAGCCAACACTATTTCCCTCATAAGCCTCCAGCAGCCCTCAGGAGCACCCTGCTTGGCCACTTGCTACTTGGCAACCTTTCTGCTCCCACATCCGTAGCATCCCTCCCAGGAGAGCCAGCACCTTGGTGGCATGCTACTTCAAGAAGCAGTCTCTCAAGTCACCCCAACTCATAGTCACAGCCATGCCCAGAGTCAAAAGCTAAAGCCCTTCTACCTGCCTTCCTGGGGTCCACAGGCTGGCCTGTGTGACAAATATGTGAAGCCACTCCATTCCCCCCAAGGCCCCTACCCTTGGGAGATGCCTGGTTGTGACAACTCCTGACACTACCCCATAGGATCACCACCTCCTCAAACAGCCATAGTCCTCCCATGCCCCACCCACACCACCACCAAAGTCATCCCAATCAAATCTCTGCCTGGTCCTAAAAGTCATGCCAATGTGCAAGATCTGAATCTAGCTGACCCACCCACTCCCTTGGCACCCCAGATGTACCCGCTCTTTACCACTGATCTCCAGCTGTATCTCGCGGTCCCTCAGCTTCCACCAGTGGCTATAGTACCTGGTGAGTGGGGTCCCCTCTTCTCGGGCCTGCTTCTCCCAAGCATCCTAGGAGTGGGGCAGTTCAGAATCATGTCCCACTATGGGCAAACCTCAAACCCAGCCATTCCCTGATGAGTGCCCTCAAGCAGCACCACCCCCACTCCAGATACCAGTTCCCTACTGACCACTGCAAGCTGGTCAGAGACACCAAAAGAGACCCTCTGGTGGTGATTGTGGATGTGCTCCGCATTCTCCTGCACCTTTTCCAACAACTGGCGCATCTGCCGCCAGTAGTTGTCCACCTTGCACTCCCGGAGGAAGGACTTGAGCTGCAGAAGTGGCGGGGGGGTGGTGGCAATCAACCCAGCAGGCAGACAGGATACCCTGCACCCCAAAGGAAGTCCAGGGCCCATCAAAACGTCATGGCGACTCCAGGGAGGTCCAGAGCCCAACTGCACACAAGTGGACAGTGGGCCACAGATGAAATCAGGCTGCTCTCCAGCCTGCCCATCTCTGTAAATAAAGCTCTTCTGGCAACAGCTGCACTCATTCCCTCACATGCAATGGGCTTTCTGTGGCTGCTTTTGTACTGTGGCCAAAGGCCAGTAGCCAGACTGAGAAACCATGCAACCATAAATCCAAGAACACTTATTGAAAATATCTGTTTACCCCTACTCTAGTCCCCTATCCCTGAGACCTTTGAATCCAGCAGCAGAGGCTTCCTGACTGCCAGGCACTCCTATCTGGGACCCAGGCCACAGCCAAGTGCCAAACGACAGCAAGTGACTATTCATGTGCAGCCTTGCACACACACACACACACACACACACACACACACACACACACACACAACCTGTCTGGATGGGCCTCAGAGCAGCTCAGTTGTGAGCAGCAGCACTGACCCTCCCCCATGAGAGGTGCAGGCCTGAGTCAGGGAACAGCAGGCAGAGAGCCATACTCTCATGGGAGAAGCAGAGAGAAACCCCCACCCCAGCCCCAGGACCACACAGGAAATCAGTCAGGGACCAGCCCACCCCAGTGTAAAGACTTCTGCAGGCAGCTGGTCTGGTCCCTGGAAGGCTTAGACAGTGTTTCAGTGGACCAACATGTTGCTAGGATCCTTGGTGATCCATCCAGACCTGTCCCAACCTCCTGAGTGACTGATAATCTCCTACACCCCCATGACCAGTACCACACATTATGGTCCAAGGGGTCCAGCTGCAAGGCGGTGCCTGTGTGGAGACCATAAAGGATCAGGCTCTGCTACTAGCCCTGTGAAGCTGGGACAAAGACACCTCCTTTCAGTCCCTGTGTACAAAGGGCACTGTGTCCATTAAAAGATAATCAAAGTGCATCATAAAGCAGGCCCCCAGGGTATTTGGGGAGGGAGCCAACCATTGGGTACACACCTGTAAGACAGCAGGCAGTGCCAATTCAGGGAAGGCAATACTGTGGGCCTGGCCCTGCAGGTACTCCAGCATGAGGTCATACAGCTGCTCCACTAGGCCATCCTGAGGTGGCAGGGAAGGACCAAGCTCATCAGGGGATGGGGCTCAGATGCTCAGAGTCCTCCAACTCAGGCTGATGAGTCTGCTCCAGGTCCAGGGTGGGGGCCACAAGGAAGTGTCCACAGCCTCCCAGCCACACTCAGGCTCATGGGGGATGAAACTATGAATCCATTGGTCTCCAACCCAGGGAACCAGGAAGGTCAAGATGCCCTGCTCACTTCAGCCTCTGTGATCTGCCTTCTCAACCTACATCTGGGCATGGGAGGCCCCACAAGGTGCAGCTACAATAAACCAAGGCAGGGTCAGTGTTCGAGCACTGTCCAGGATGAAGGAGAAAAAGAAACCATGCCACAGCAGTGGAAGAGACTGGGGAGGCACCTAGAGCCAGTTGTCAGGGTAGGAGGCCCTCAGTGG